>NC_140579.1:1160697899-1161215122 GCF_964204655.1 Triturus cristatus
GGGAACAGGTTGTGCTCAACTAGCAGTCTTGGTGTGCCCTTGTTGTATGTCCTGGTAATTATAGTGAATCAACATGTACTGCGTGTTCTTGTATAAGAGGGTAGCCTATTCTTCTAGTCAGCTGTGACTTGACATGAACAGATGTTCAGTCTTTGTGTGCCCTTGTTGTATGTCCTGGTAATTATAGTGAATCAACATGTACTGCGTGTTCTTGTATAAGAGGGTAGCCTATTCTTCTAGTCAGCTGTGACTTGACACGAACAGATGTTAATCCTGATCAGGTAAGTGGTAACTGAGTAAGGGAGAAAGGAGCCCCTCGAACTGGGGAACAGGTTGTGCTCAAGTAGCAGTCTTTGTGTGCCCTTGTTGTATGTCCTGGTAATTATAGTGAATCAACATGTACTGCGTGTTCTTGTATAAGAGGGTAGCCTATTCTTCTAGTCAGCTGTGACTTGACATGAACAGATGTTCAGTCTTTGTGTGCCCTTGTTGTATGTCCTGGTAATTATAGTGAATCAACATGTACTGCGTGTTCTTGTATAAGAGGGTAGCCTATTCTTCTAGTCAGCTGTGACTTGACATGAACAGATGTTAATCCTGATCAGGTAGGTGGTAACTGAATAAGGGAGAAAGGAGCCCCTCGAACTGGGGAACAAGTTGTGCTCAACTAGCTGTCTTTGTGTGATCCCTTGTTGTATGTCGTGGTAATTATAGGATGAACTCGTGCTAGGGCTGCCGTCTGGGCAGGAAGTCCTGGGTCCGTTTGGGACCGCGAGGCTGTGGCTGCCGTCTGGGCAGGAAGTCCTGGGTCCGTTTGGGACCGCGAGGCTGTGGCTGCCGTCTGGGCAGGAAGTCCTGGGTCCGTTTGGGACCGCGAGGCTGTGGCTGCCGTCTGGGCAGGAAGTCCTGGGTCCGTTTGGGACCGCGAGGCTGTGGCTGCCGTCTGGGCAGGAAGTCCTGGGTCCGTTTGGGACCGCGAGGCTGTGGCTGCCATCTGGGCAGGAAGTCCTGGGTCCGTTTGGGACCGCGAGGCTGTGACTTGTAGGTCTTGGTATATATAGTAGGAATTCCCTGTCCTTAGGTGGTACATATATGTGGTTATTTAGGTGTAAATAGGCCCTAGGGAGGGGGTAACGTTCTGGTTTGGGTTAGAGAGGCTCTGTTGAGCGGGTTCTATCTGATCCGAAAACCCAAGCAGAACACACCTCCTAAGGGTGACCACCGGCAAGAGAGGTAAGTTGGATTGCTGGGGGATGCCTGGACACCGTCAGTCGGGCCACCCAAGGCCACGGGGCGTTGGGTGTAGGGATGAGTTTGGGCGTCTGGTTTCCTTAATAGCGCCGGTCAATGCCTGCAGATTGAGGCTGCAGGCATTGGGCTGAAGGTCGAGGCAGGTCAGGAGTCACCGGATCTCCGGTCAGGATCACTGGGGAGACCTCCTCTTGATTGTGGGCCACTTGAACTCTGGTCGTGGTCATCGGGTGCAGAACTGCGAATCCGGCTGGATCCGGAGCTTGTGCTGGGGTCTTTGGTTGAGCAAATCCTGTGCTCACGGGAGGCAGTCTCTTTTTGGCGAAGGCAGGGCAGGTCCTCCAGGTTCAGGATGGCTGCTGGACTCGCCGGGGTTTAGCTGGGAGCAGGTCAAAGTCGGGACAGGCTGGCAGGGCTGGGGCCAAAGCAGTTGTTGCCCTCTTCTTCCTCGTTCAACACAGTCCTTCGATCATCCTTCTTCTTCTTCAGTCTGAGGAGGCAAGGTTCAGGGCTGCTCCTAAATGCTACATTAAGGGGTGTTACAGATGTGTGGAGTTTGGGACCAATGGATCCCTTCCTTGGGGTGAGAATACCCCCTATTATGACACCCTCTAGTGGGAGGGGGCATAGGCCTCTCTCTGATTAGCTGTGTCTCCTCATCTTCAAGATGGGAGGGACTGAGACGTGTGCTTCACCTCTCCTCCCCCAACTGAGGGGTGGGGCTGGCAAAGGTGGGCACACCTCTCTTCCTAACTTGGCTTTCCTGCCGATTCTCCCGTCAAAAGTGGAGGTCAGAACTGGTGGGAACCAGTTGCTGGAGGCAGCAAAAGGCAGGGTCAGCTAACAAAGGTGGCATGCCTTTGAAACTTCCCCTTCTTGAACCCCGCCCATCCTGGGGAAGGAGGGATGACACCTCTGCCTTTGTTTCTGGACTTAGAGAGCGGAGGCCCTCTACCCAGGGGGCCAGAAACCTGTCTGTGGTGGCAAATGGCGGTTAGCCTTTCAGGAACCACACTAGGGCTGGTCGTTTTTCAGGGGTCATCTCTAAAATGCCCTCTGTGTACATTTTAGATAAAATCCCCCACTTGCATCAGTGTGGGTCTAATGTGCTGAGACGTTTGCTACCAAATTTTCCCAGGTGTCAGTAAAGCCATTATGGAACTGTGGCGTTTGTAATGACCAACTCCCAGACCATATACTCTTTAGGGCTTTACTGAACCTAAAATGTCTAAGAATGGACTTACACACCTCGAAGAATGGACATGGACACTGTAGGGATACAGTGCTCATTCAGCTGTACCCTCAACTGTGGTCTAGTGCACCCTGCCAGATTGGTGACTTACCTGGGCCACAGACAGTGGGTTGCAGGCATGGCTCACAAGGATGTGTGCCACGTTGACTCTTCATTTTTGTCTCCGCACCAAAACACACAGTCTGCAATGGCAGTATGTGGGTGTTATGGTTTAGGGTCTCTAAGAATGGCACAATAGCTGCTGCAGACCTTAGAGGCCTTCCTTGGCCACAGTGACCTTGCTACTCCTGGTAACTTGTACAAGGGGTTTACCTGTGGGCAGAGATGTGCTAGTTGTGGGCACACATTTACAGATTTGGGGAAAGAACATAGGTACTGGGAACTGGTTGGCAGGATCCCAGCATACACTCAGTTAAGTTTGAATCAGGTATCTGGCAAAAAGTTATGGCGTAACCAGGCAAAAACGGGCACTTTCCTACACAAGTGTTAGATACTTATTAAAGATTGTGAGAATAGCATGTTGCTTGGTTTACAGAGTGAAGTCTGGTGGTTGGGCGGTGAAGCAAGAGCATATACGAGCTAGGTTAAGTTTTTTCCAATGTCTACTCTTTGGAAAGTATCCATTTTCCCAGACCTAATAGTCTAATCCACTAGCAGAGAAAACAAAACTGATATTAAAGTGTTCTGTCTAAAACAATGAAAATGAATCAAATCGAACCCTTGTTTCATTGAATTCCCTTTCCACCCTCTGTGTGTCTTGATTGTGGCAGGAACCTGCACTTTCCCAACCCCCTCCTATTTACTATCATCTTTTCTTCATTCCTCTTCTGTTATCCACATTGCCCCCTCACTCCTACCGCATCTTTTTTTTTCTTTACCCTAGTCCTTGATTCCCTGCTTGTACTATAATGGCACTATCATTTCTTTTGCCTTAGTACCTCTAAGCCTGCGATCTCTCAAGTATGCTTCCCCACTTATATCTTAGTATTTCTATACTTGTCTTATGTCTTGTACTTCTACGTTAATAGACCATCAAACACAAATAATCCTGCTATTATGCTTGTATCCCTACCCCTACCATTTACTGCGTACCTCTATCAATAATATTTATTCAACCCTTGCTGGCCATACTCTAATTCCACTACCCAAAATTGTAGCCTTTTAGTTCTACACATGACTATAGCTTAGTACTGGTGTACCCTGGTACTTCACCGTACATATTGCTAGTTCTTCCTTCTTTGGGAAATTCACCAAATGCCAATCAATTCACCATTTTGGTCTTTTCCTGAAATGTGGTAAATCCATTTTAAATGTATTCTTGTAGGCTACATCCCTATAAGGATAACATTCTGTAATCTATACATTAGTGATATCACTGGCTAATGTTAAAAATTTGTATCAAAATCTCGTTGATTTGCGTTAAGAGCCTAGTGCCAGATGTACAAGGTGTTTTTTTCCGTCGCAAACGGCATGATTCTTCGAATCGGGCTCTTTTCGAGACCAAAAATGATTTTTCAAATGTGCAAAAGCACAAATTGCGATTCAGTAACATGCTACCGAATGGCAATTTGTGTTAGCAATTCAGTATTTGGAAGGGTGTGTCTAGGGCACCCCTTCCAAATACTGAATTAGTATGTTTTGCACCCAAATTCCAGTCTCAAACATTAATACTTTGCCACCAGTTTAAAACTGGTGGTAACTCAATGATAAAGGGAAAGGGGTCCCTTCCCCCTTTAAGAATGCTTAAAAAATATATTATAAGAGCATGCAGTGGTCCCTATCTGCTCATAAAAAATAAATTTTTCCTTTAAAAGCAGGAACTTCAGTAAAGAGCAGTGGCCACTTTCAGGTGGCACGCTGTACATGAAAAACAAATCCATGAATTCAAAGGACCAAATAACCATGTTATATATAGTAACATAGGTTGGATGTAGTGGAGGCCCTTAACCTCTAGTTACTCCCCCTTACCAACTGTGCATGGGATCTTTAAGTACGAGGTTCCTTGCTCCTGAACACAGCAGCCATGCAACAAATTGAAAACAAATCGGCTCCTGACCTTACAGGAAATTCATTGTGCTTAAAGTCTACCAAACTAGACCAGCTTCCAGGTTAGTAATACTTGATTATTTATTTTAGATTTGTGTGCATAGTACGAATTAAATTGTTTAAGCTCATGACTGCAAAATAAATAATGAAATTATCAATAAATATTTGGGTACTGAACATCCTTACTGAGCTTCAAGAGTCTTTCCGAATCTCGTCAGTGTAGGTTTGATACTTATTTTCAATGGTAGCGCAATGACAGAGGATCAGTGACAGAATCTGTTTTAAGACCACATAAATCTTAGAGATTAGTTCTCCTCTGTCCGTTCTTACTCAGCCTGTTTGATCTTTCCTACACTAGGTAAATCAAAACTTGATTCGTCCTCTAGAAATAGGTGCGGGCCACAAGATAAACCTAGATGAACTTGGCCTGGAGACAATGACTGTTACCTTAATAGATGCCAATCACTGTCCGGGTTCAGTCATGTTCCTCTTTGAAGGGTACTTTGGCACAATTCTTTATACAGGTAAGTCATTGCAAATTACCAATTTGATATCGTGGTTGTCACCGTATGTTTGTGCATTGAACTATAAGAAATCTAAAGTTCCAGTGACATCTATATAAATGTCTCTCTTTTCAGTGTGGTTATTTACTACTTTCCTCAGTGCCAGCTTCCAGAAGAGCAGAGAATGTGACAATTTGTTAGTTAGCAATAATCCTTTAAATCTGAGCCTTAGATCTAATGTAATTTGGGGGGATTGTGTTCTTTCATGGCATGTGAACAATAATAAATGCATAGTAATTTGCCACTCGTTGATTTGATGGGAGGCAACAAGCACATTCAACACCAAAACTTATTAAGCTGTTATTCATGACTTCCTGGTTTCTTAAAATGGTAACAATGGTCCACTGTTTTTAAGCGTCCTTCAGGCTTCAGTAAAGTAGAACAGATGTATTTAAATTGAGCTAGAATTCATTTATACTGTATTGAGCTACCCTGAGACATAGCACATACCAGAGTGAGGGTTCTAGTACATTTGGAAAAAGATGATTGTGTGAACTATTTTATGCACCATCGGACTTGGACAGCCAAAAGAAGGTTGTGACTTGCCTTTTCTCCATCTGCTACTGAGATTTTCACTGGCTTCATTGATGGGTATGGGAAGGGATGTTCCTGGAAAAAGTCCCTACTGTTGACTTTTTCCACCATGGTGGGAAAACAATACATCTATTTAGTCTTTGTCATCAGATGCAAAACCAGTGATAACTTAAAATAACCATTAAATAATCTTGCCTACTTTTAATGCCAGGCACAAGGTCATCACAATCAACCAAGTAGTCATCTGATCATTGCATACTGATGTAATGTGACCTTGTGGTAGACATGTAGGAACATATTTGGCTTCTGTTCACTCTACATTACACTATGAAGTAAAGATAAGTGGGTTGGTTCATGCAAAGCCCATAGTGCCACATGTAGCATCAAATATTTCTCAAATTCAAAATTGAAATCACCCTATTGATCCAAGAAGATTTCTACAAAAAGCATCTCGTAGGAACCACCTAAAACAGATTGAATGTTCCCTCTCCCTTAAACTAAATACAGTACAAATACATACAAAAGCATAGGGAATAATAGGTTCCTGGAGAAACATGATTTCAGGGTGGTAACGTTGCAACAGATTCTACTATGTGTGCACCACTACAGCTATTTTTTCGCCCATGGCTCTGGGCGAAGATTTCTGTTACATCACTATTCATTCACAACACAGTCACCACCTACGCTTTACTGTCAAAGGCAAATACTTCCAGCTCAAGGCCTTACAGTTCAGCCTTAAATTTGGCCTTTTGCATCTTCTTAAGGTGCATGCTTCCAACCATCTGCAACTGTTGAAGAAAAGTGTGTATCCCTACGTAGATTATTATCCACTCAAGGCTACCTGCTAGAGAGCCAGGAAGGTAGCAGATACCTTGATGCAAGTACAGTACAGAATTAATTGGACATAATCCTCTGTTCACCATTTATGACCTATTGCCTGTAATCAGTGCTTACTGGTAGTGTAACATAAAATGGTTGTGTACTATTAAAAATATGTATTGTGAACGTTTTTGTTAGTTACTGATTTTTAATTGCTTGTTTATATGATATGAATATGTTACTCATTAATGTTTGTTTGCAATGTTATGTAAAAGCATACAAATGTGTTTTGTTTCACGAATGGTTTGTGCATCATTTTATTCATTATCTCATGGAAGTATAACTTCTACGCTGTGGCCTGATGGTAGTTCAGTGTTAAATCAAGAATTGTAGAATATGTCATTGTGATTTACTTTAACTTCTAAGAACAAAGTGGTACATTCCAAGTACAGAAATTACCTGTGAGTCTCTAGCAGGTCTGAAACAGTCTCCATGCTATGCCCACTTTCGCCCTCACTCTGTGCCTGTCACTTTCCAGGAGGCCTTTTTATGCCAGTGAAGTTTGTTTCAAGAATTGCTTGATTTGTAGGAGTCCTCCTTAGTGCCTGATTCCTGTGCATGCATCTGATTTTGGTTAGGTAATGGTCAACTGATCTATATTGATATACATCTTCAACACCAGAATTGTTGGATCTTGATTTCTTAAAGAGTTTCAGAGATTCCAATGCAAATGAACCATAGATTGTCCTACTGTTTAAAAATACTACCAAGACAGAGAACTCTTTTTTCCAGGTGTAAGTGACATTAATTGGTTTAATACCTGCTTTGCTGTCAGGTAGTATTAAATATCCAGAGCTTATTTTGGTTTTAACCGACTATAACTGTTTTTCTCTTCTTAAAAAATATCAACAAGTAAGCCAATATCCATACTGGCTATCTGACAAGAGGCTAGATGTAGTCACACCTTGGCTAGCCACAAATGTTAAATTGCTCAGATTTAGTCACTAACTGACCTCTCACCCAGACAGACCTAGCTAGGAAAACCAAGACTTCATGGTTCCACTTTGCGCTGTTGAAGGAATTGAAGGAATGAAGCTCTACCTCCCAGAACAGTTGTTTAAGCATGGTCTTCAAGCATGTGGATGGGGAAACAGGGTGCTCACAAGTGCTTGCTCAACTGGCAACCCTGACTCTTCTGTTTGTCTCAATGAAGGAATTCCTACACGCTGCCCATCTACTCAAAGTACTGAAGGAATGCAACACATCAGCTCCACTTGAAAGGATCTGCTCTGGTTGTCTTTCTATGCGTGCGCCTTCTTCAAAATGTGATGCCTTTACTACGAAACAACAGGAACTGGTGCACCAGTAGTCATGTCTGAAACCCTATCCGCGCAGGCACTCATGGTTGCACAAAAAACTCATCAGGCAGAAAGGCAAGAAGCTCAAAAAGAGAAAAACAGGAGTTCAACCTTTCCCATCCAAACACAGGCATCATTCTTGTACCATTCCTCCTATAATTCAGAAATAATTTTAAGACCCAGCTATTTTAATGATCACATCATGAACCCATGATAAGAATCCACCAAATTCTACAATCCTCTGGCCCAGCCTACGAACTCCAGGGTCTCCCTTCATCTCTATAGTACACAGTCTCAAATCATTCTCTGTTCTCATACCCACCTCCCTGCTTAAATACTGCACTTTATTGCCGAACTCAGGACTGGTTCTGACTCATTTTTTAGGTCTCGCCTTGGCAGCGCATGCGCTGTCTCAGCAAGACCTAAAGTAATCCCTATATGTTGGCAAGCAGCCGGTAGTTTTTCCGGCTGCTTGCCATTGGCTTAGTGTTGGCGTACTGTTTCTTACCTTGTTTTTCAGTGGCCCAACTGACTTCCATGTAGTCCGGAAGCAGCGGCCACCAACTACAGTTTTAGTCCGCACTGTTCGGACTTTTTGTTTGTCTTGCGCATCGCTGCCTGACCTAAACATGGCAGCGGCGTATGCGCAAGACAAAACAAAAAGCCGTCCGGTGTGCGCGAGGGGTGGGCAGCGCATGCTGCTTGTTTAAAGTCACTTCATTTAGTTTAGCCGACCTCGGGGGGGTTAACTTGTGTTTTGTAGCGGCCATATTGGAACGGAGTTTTGTGTTTCCAGACCACCTCGCATACCACTGAAAACGAAATAAGGGCATTTTCTAATCTGTCGAATAGGTTTCAACAAATACGACGAGCCGCTGAATATACCATAAATTTTTGTAAGGGGTTACATGTTGCGTCTGTTGTGCAGACCCTTCCTCCGGTCCTCGATGGAGGGGCTGCTCTGCATGGAGTCGAGCACCTCCATCTGACCTCCTTGTGGTGCAGCCGGGGACTCCGGTGTCACCCTGCTTGTGCTTTCTTCCTGGTGGGTGCTGGGCAATCGCTTTTGGTGACTTCCCCTTCGCTTGAGCACGAGAATGTAGCCTTGCTCATGCTCACATTGGCAACAAAGATGTTTTCTGCTTCAACTACGGGTCCAGTAGAGCTTCTCTGACCTCCGTCCTTGGCTTTCTATCGCTGTTTGTCTTCAGCTGCTGCTGCGCTCCAGGTAAGCATGGCTGAAATGCAATTTGTGTCTGCCACTCCAACGCTCACCGCCTCAGAAGCTGCTTTGTTGGCTGAGTGGCCTTCAGAACTTGGCAAGTGTCGGGGCCCTGACTGGCCCTCTCAAAGGCCTTGGGACAAAGCTAGAAGACTTTGCACCTGTTAGCTCGTCTTTCTTGTCTCTGGCTCTGGCCCTGTAGACAGGTTATTATGTGGTGCTCTAGGCAACCTCTTCAGGCCTCTCCACCTTTGCCCTCCCCCCGATGGAGAGTAGGCTCGCAATGTCCCTTAGAGTGCGTCCCTGTTTGCACACACCGTCGGCACCCGGTCTTCGGCTGGTGTAATTCTCGCCCATCTTTGGCTGAACCTTGATACATGTATTTGTGTGTGAACAGGGTGGGCTTAAAATCAGGAGAACACACAGCGTCCGCTTTGTTAGTGCAAATGAAACAAGCATTAAAAATGCAATAGGTCTCGCCTTTAATTACGTTAAAGCCATTTGCTTTGCTGTACAATACCATTAGCAAAGCAAATGGCTTTAACTTAATAAAAGGCGAGACCTATTGCATTTTCAATGCTTGTTGTAAAATGTTGGGTTAATAGACCGTAGGTCTACATGGTTGAGCTCCTGAATTTGTTCCTGTCATGGTTTCATCTTGTAACAGGGAATGCCCTGCCCTCATAGTGCCTTGAATAATCTATGCAGTCTTGCAAACACAGTCGGTGACCTGTGATCTTCACAGACCGGTTAGTAGCCTTCCAGCGATATCATTCTCACCATTTTACTGACCAGCCTAAAGGAAATGTGGACCAGTGGTGAGTCCGATCCATCCTGTCTAATGAAACTCTGCATATTATTCTCCCACAATATCTGCATTTTGCCCCACCAAAGTCACATGCAGACTTTTTCAGGGACCAACTTACTTCTTTCATTGATTTGTCTACACTCTGAGGTTTCTTTCATGAATTGTTAGATGGCGTTTTTAATCTTATCCCTCATATACCACATTCCTCCTAGATCAGGTTGAACGGAAATTTGTATAGCTGTCATGCTGCCCTCTTCCATTTTCCACTTGTGGCTCATAGGGGATGGAACATATCCCCTGCCTCTCAGCTTGGCAAGCGGGAGTGTTGGTTAAATACTATATATCACTTGAGCTTCAGGTTGCAGATAGCTAAAATGCTTTGTCCATCTAAATGTTGAAAGATTGTGGTCTCAGGATTCAGTTAGTGCAAGCTCTTTCCTGCTTGGTATTTTCTCAATTTGACAATAGTAACCTTATTTATTAGGACTTTCAGTATATCTGATGAAAATATTTGCCTGTGAGTCTACAAATACCTATCTTGGAGATATACATTTGCTAGCAGTGGAGAAATGTGTTAAAAAATAAGTTGATCAGTGTTGTTCAATCTGGACGTTCATGCTCACGAGCCTCTCCTCCTGAAAGATGAAACCATTTTTACCACTCCCGATGTACACTGCTTTCGACTTCAGCAAGGCTAGTACCTAAAGTGGCTGGGCGGCGTGGAGGGTTTGGGGGGGTTTGGGCAATAATAATAAACTAATTTAAAAAAAGACTTATCTGCCATCGACACTGCCGGCTGCCTCAGCGTTCCTCTCCAGCTCTTCTCCTGGCAGTCCATAGGCCACAGCACAGGCTCTCCACCAAATTCAGACGCTGCTTTCATTCTATACCTAGCATGAGAGAAGCGCCTGGATTGGCCAGAGTGGGCTGGTCTGACGCTCACTCAGAAACAGGGAGCCTGTGGCTTTTCTACAACCTGGATGTGCAACACAGCTAGGTTGCAGAAATATAAGTGCCCATGTTTGACCAGCCTGAGACAGCCGGCCAAACTGACATGCGCACTTATCATTGTCCACCACTCCTCCTCCCCGCCATGGCCCTGCCCCAGACTCCATGGCTCAGGCTGCTAAGGCACTGATAAATAAAGTGATAATAAAATTGTATTGGGTTGGCGCTCCTCCACTATTACAGAGGACCTGCGCCTGCTACTGGGATTTACCCCCACATGGTTCCACCTCAAATAAGCATATGGGGTCTTTAATATCTGTTACATTCGTATTAATTGAACGTTCAGTTGTCTCTCTGGACAACACTTGTTACACCTAGAATTGGTTTCCACCACTCTGTATGAACCACGCCTCCTGTTTTCAGACCCAGGATCTCATGCCACTAAGAACTCTTGGGTGCATTTAATATCTGTTCATCTGGTTAGGCAGGATCAGCTCCTCCAGCCTGGAAGGCTATGACACTGAGTGATCCTATTCGACACATGCATCGTCTAGTTGTTTTTTTCCCAATGGCCACCGCCATTGTACCTGTAGTCCGTGGGAAGAGGAAATGTGGATTTTGTTTGTCATTGGGTGTCTGCAGTGGTGATCCAATGCTGCAGTTCCTGGTCTTTTGTTAACTTGTTCTTGGGTGATGTTGGAATGTCTAGCTTGTGGCATGGAATAGAATGATCTCAGGGGAAGGTCATGAGTCATTCATTCCGTCAATGAACTGGCCTGTCGGTGGTACCTCTCATGAATAAAGAAACTTATAAGGTGTAAGAAGGGATGGAGGGGTCTCAATCCCCTGTAACATAAGGACCAGGATACAGCAGTAGATTCAAAGGATGTGAGCTTTTATTTACATAGTTCCAGCTCAAAGAAATAAGCAGACCACCCAAGGAACAGTCTCTGAAGAAGTTGGAGTTCTCAGGGAGCTCTGAGTAGTCCGGTCTGGTCGTTCTCCTTGTCAGCCAGGGACGCTTCCGGCTTGAATGCGACAGGGGTCCAGAGGAGTCTCTCGGGTATAAAGGAAACAGAAACTGGGGGTTACTTCCAATATCGGGAGTTCCGTATATGAAAGGAGGGGGAGGGGAAGTGACGGGATCACCAGGGAACCTTTACCGTGCGAAAACGTACTCGTGTAGGGGAGGTGCGCTTTCTCTTGAAAAAAACCCACCCAACCGTCCTGTGACCACCGTCACCCACCCCTACCTGACCTGTTCCCTCCCCGTGAGAACACGAGCCCCCTTAATCTGGCCCGTACCTTGTGGTGCCACACTTCTCCAGAAGTGTGGCGGGGCGGAGCGTGGTCTCGTTGGCCTCCCGGCTTTCTCTGCTCCTGGGACGCCGAAGCCTCTGGATCGTCTCTCTTCTCCTCCTGCGGCGGCACTGCTTCGAATTCCTCCGACTCCTGGCTCCTAAGGACCTCCGTAACTGTTCGGGACGACTTCTCCTCTCCTGTCTGTGTCGCACCGTGTTCTTCTGGACGCCGTCCTATGAATGGCACTGAGGCTTCTGATTGGTGGACGGCCGGTGATGTCAGAGGCGGGGTCCCCTCCTCCGGGAATGTCCGCTCCGTCTTAAAGGGACCATGTCCATCCTGCAGTCGGGGCGGAAACGAATACGGATTAAAGTCCTCCCCCAGCTCGTGGCAGGTAGGGACCCCCTGACACATCCCTCCCCCGGGATTTGCCCGATTGGGGGAAAAGGGAAATTGGGACAAGAAATCAGCATTCCCCTGATCCAGACCTTTCCGATGCCGAACTTCAATCTGAAAGGGTTGTAGAGCCAAGAACCATATGAGAATGCGATCATTGTGACCACGGTTCCTTTGCAGCCACGTCAGCGGGGCATGGTCCGTATACAAAACAAATGGTCTTCCTTCCAGATAGTATCTGAGTTTGTCCACTCCCCAACGGACTGCCAAGCACTCTTTCTCGATAGTGGAGTAAGCCGCTTCCCTGGGGAACAGTTTACGACTGATGAAGAGGATCGGTCTTTCCAATCCCTCTGGATCTTCCTGTGAAAGGACCGCCCCAATACCCACTCCTGAGGCATCTGTCTGGAGGATGAAGGGTTTCGAGAAATCTGGGGAAATCAACACGGGTGCAGTGGTAAGGACATTCTTTAGTGCCTGAAATGCACTGGTTTCCCTGGGAGTAGGGGCTGGTAGTCTAGGTGATGACTGAGTTTTCTTTAAGAGGTCAGTGAGAGGGCCAGCCAAATCGGCAAACTGAGCAATAAACCTCCTATAATAACCCACTAGGCCCAGGAAAGCCCGCAGATCTCTTTTGGTCTTGGGATAGGGGACTTCAAGGATAGCCTTAACTTTTTCGGTCTGTGGTTCTATCCTCCCGTCTCCTAAGACATATCCTAGATACTTCACCTTCCTGAAGGCTATTCTATTTTTTTTGGCATTTATGTGAAAGCCCGTTGTCCTCAAACTACAGAGTATCTTTTCCAAATGAATCAAATGTTCCTCCCACGTCTTACTGTAGACGACAATATCGTCCAAGTAAGCGGAAGAATAGTGAATATGAGAAGACAATACCTTATCCATTGCTCTTTGAAACGTTGCCGGAGCACCGTGCAGTCCAAATGGGAGGACTGTGAAATGATAATGGCCAGAGGGGGTAGAGAAAGCGGTTTTCTCTTGATCTGCAGGGTTGAGTGGAATCTGCCAATACCCCTTGGTGATGTCGATAGTGGTGATATAACGAGCCTCCCCAAGGCGTTCTAGTAACTCGTCTACCCGAGGAAGGGGGTAAGCGTCTTGTATAGATACCCTATTCACTGCTCTGAAGCCGATACAAAATCGAATACTGCCGTCCGGTTTGGGGACGAGGACAACCGGAGAACACCAGTTGCTGTGGGAGGGTACTATCACTCCAGAGCGCAACATTTGGTTGACCTCTTCTTGGAAGGCCTGTCTCCTAGCTTCGGGGATACGGTAGGGCTTTTGTTTGACCACCGTCCCGGGAGATGTAGGAATGGAATGTCGGTTTTCCCTGGTTGATCTGAAAAGACGTCTGCATACTTGAGAAGAAGTGATAGAACTTCCTCACGTTGTCCGGTTGTTATGTCAGAGTTGATGGGGGTGTCATAAACGGTATGATTGGCAAGTGTAAGGGAATTGACCGCTTGGGGAGGTGTTCCCAGCCATTTTTTTAACAAGTTTATGTGGCACATTTGTGTCTTGTTACCTTGGACTTGTAGGATGTATGTGGTTCTACCGATTTTCCTGATAATCTTAAAAGGGCCCTTCCATTCTTTTCTCAGTTTGTGCGTTGATGAGGGCAACAAAACCAAGGCCCAATCACCAACATCCATCTCCCTCCACTTCTTGCCCCTGTCATAAAACGTTTTTTGTTTGGTCTGGGCTATAGCCAGGTGATCATGTGCCATAGTTCTCAGTTTGTGCAACCTGGATTGGAGTTGTCGGGTGTAATCTAGTAAGGTTTCTGCCTCGTGTGCTCCTTCCCTTTCCCAGCTATCTTTGGTAATTTCCAACAGGGTTCTTGGGGTTCTACCAAACAATAATTCAAAAGGAGAGGTGCCTAGGCTGGCTTGTTTTTGGCTCCGGAGGAAAAAAGAGCCAGTGGTAGTAACTGGTCCCAGTTTTTACCATCCCCAGATAGAAGTTTCTTCAGGGTGAGCTTTAAGCTACCGTTATACCGCTCAACCAAACCATCCGTCTGGGGATGGTAGACAGACGTTTTGATGTGAGTGATTTGGAGTTGTTTACAGACTTGGGTCATTAAGCGTGAGACAAAAGGTGTTCCTTGGTCGGTAATGATTTCGCGAGGAAAGCCCATCCTAGCGAATACCTCGACGAGTTTTCGGGCGATTGTTGTCGATGTAGCCGCCCGGAGGGGAAAGGCCTCGGGGTATCGAGTTGCATAGTCTACTAAGACGAATGCATACAGGTGGCCCCTAGCCGACTTAGGCAAGGGACCTATAAGGTCCATTCCTATCCTATCAAAAGGTTTACCTATGATAGGCAATGGGTTCAGAGGTACCGGAGGTGGAACATAGGGGTTCCTTCGGTGACATATCTGACATTCTTGACAGTAACGTTGAATTTGTGCATAGATCCCTGGCCAAAAGAAGTGTTGCAAAATGGCCTGCCCGATTTTTTCCACACCTGAATGTCCTGCAAGTAAGTGTGCATGTGCAAAGAAAAGTATTTGGTCCCTAAAGGCAACAGGTACCAGGAGTTGGGGCACTGCATCGGGTTTGGCCAACCTATATAACAACCCGTTTTTTTCAATGAAGGTGGGATAGGTGACTGTTACAGGATCCTGACCTGAACGGGCAATTTGCCAAGCATTAGTAAGCGAGGCATCGTTTAGTTGTGCTGTCCTAAAATGGATATCCCTAGCCCATGGCTCAGAAGCAAGAAGAATGTTACGGGGAGTACTCTGTAAGGCATCAGACATGAGAGTGACGAAGCCCGGATTATCGGTTCCTATGATCACAGGTTCTGGTAGAGTAGGCAAAACCCCAACGACTACTTCTGTTCTGGTGCCTGCGGCAGTGCGGATGGTGATGTTAGCTATGGGATACTCCCTTACATCTCCATGTACGCATTTTATGTGAACCTGTTTCCCTGTTATGAGGCAGGAGGGGGGGACCAGTTCTTTTCTAACCACCGAATGCCTGCATCCTGAATCAAGTAAAGCGCGAACCACTCTCCCATAAATATTCACACTCACATAGAAGATTGGACCTGTTTCTTGGGCGTATAGAAGAGAATAGGGGGCGTAGCTCACATCCATAGGTTCTTCTTCCTTTTCTTTTCTTTTCCGGCAATACCTTGATATATGTCCCCACTCGCCACAGTCATAGCATTGAGGACCAGGGTTGGGTTGAAAGTCCGGTTTGAGGGGACACGGTCGGTAAGGTTCTAATGGGGGCTTCATATATTTCTTTTCGGGTTTGCCCGGGATGGTTTTATTGGTTTTCTCGGGTTCTCTTACAGGGGGTCGTCCCTGGGCCCTCGCATATGACGTAGCCATCTCAACAGCATGTTCAAGCGTTAAGCCTGCATGCTGTTTCAGCCATCGTTGTGTCCCATAAGGTAACGCTTCCAAAAACTGTTCGAGATAAATTTTATTCATCACTTCTTCCATATTACCCTCCTGGGGTTTGAGCCATAGGTCGGCAGCTGCTTTTAGTTTAAAGAATAGTGTCTTTGGAAGGTAGCCTGGGGAGCCGCGTTCTTGGCAGAACTTGAGTCTATGGGTCTCTTCATCCACCCCTAGACGGTCAAGTATATACTGTTTCACCACAGCATAACTGGAAGTGCCGTCTTTATTAACTATCTGATAAGCAGCTTGCGCCTCCCCTGTTAAAAGAGGGGCAAGGTAAAAAGGCCACCTCTCACCGGGCCAAGCGCTGGCCCTAGCGACCCTTTCGTAATTCAAAAAGAAAGCCAAAGGATCATCCCCATGAGTGAACTTCTGTAGAGGGACAACCATTCCCGGGAGAGGGGCACTTGTTCTCCCTTGTCCTAGCACTGCCATGAGTTGGTTTTGACCCTCTGCCAACTTCAATAGGCTATCAGCCTGAGTCTGTATGGCAGTGGTGAAGGCTGTGCGGTCTGCTTCGGCTTGAGTGGAGGTTTGTCCAATTGCCCATTCGAGCTTATCCTGGCCTTCCTTCATTTGTTGAATGAGGTTTTCCATCTTGTATCAGAGGATGGTTGTTGTCTCTCCTATCTGGCTCGCCACTTGTAAGAAGGGATGGAGGGGTCTCAATCCCCTGTAACATAAGGACCAGGATACAGCAGTAGATTCAAAGGATGTGAGCTTTTATTTACATAGTTCCAGCTCAAAGAAATAAGCAGACCACCCAAGGAACAGTCTCTGAAGAAGTCGGAGTTCTCGGGGAGCTCTGAGTAGTCCGGTCTGGTCGTTCTCCTTGTCAGCCAGGGACGCTTCCGGCTTGAATGCGACAGGGGTCCAGAGGAGTCTCTCGGGTATAAAGGAAACAGAAACTGGGGGTTACTTCCAATATCGGGAGTTCCGTATATGAAAGGAGGGGGAGGGGAAGTGACGGGATCACCAGGGAACCTTTACCGTGCGAAAACGTACTCGTGTAGGGGAGGTGCGCTTTCTCTTGAAAAAAAAACACCCAACCGTCCTGTGACCACCGTCACCCACCCCTACCTGTTCCCTCCCCGTGAGAACACGAGCCCCCTTAATCTGGCCCGTACCTTGTGGTGCCACACTTCTCCAGAAGTGTGGCGGGGCGGAGCGTGGTCTCGTTGGCCTCCCGGCTTTCTCTGCTCCTGGGACGCCGAAGCCTCTGGATCGTCTCTCTTCTCCTCCTGCGGCGGCACTGCTTCGAATTCCTCCGACTCCTGCCTCCTAAGGACCTCCATAACTGTTCGGGACGACTTCTCCTCTCCTGTCTGTGTCGCGCCGTGTTCTTCCGGACGCCGTCCTATGAATGGCACTGAGGCTTCTGATTGGTGGACGGCCGGTGATGTCAGAGGCGGGGTCCCCTCCTCCGGGAATGTCCGCTCCGTCTTAAAGGGACCATGTCCATCCTGCAGTCGGGGCGGAAACGAATACGGATTAAAGTCCTCCCCCGGCTCGTGGCAGGTAGGGACCCCCTGACATAAGGCTACTCACTTTCCTGCATTCAATACTGGCAATGAGCGACTACGCCTGATTGGGGACAGGCAACCTGACCACCGACTTCCCTGCTCACTTTATGGAGCCTCAACGTAGAAAAGAAATTCGACTGGACAATTTTGGAAATTAATTGTCCCCAACTGAACTTAAATTCATCCGAAATTCTACTCGGATCATCGAGTCACCGTATATCAAACACACTGGAGTGTGCAACTTCGACTACAAGCTACAAAATAAAACTGTGAGTTAACCGTTTGCTCACCTTGTGTCTCTAACGGCTCCAAGCCTCGACCTCACATGCCTGCCTCTCGTGCCTGTTTGTTCTTCACCACTCCGATCTCTTCTCAGTTGATTCTTTTGTCATCATGTCTGCGCTGACGCTTGAAGTACGCGTCACGCCACGCAACGTGCAGCCATTTTGGTAAAGGCTGATCATTACGGGGTGAAACAGTAAAACGGCAATACTTTACTGACGCATTTCAAACACCAAAGGAGGAACTTTCTACTTTGCAAGCAAATGGTGAGGTTTATATACAGTTTTACAATTAACCACGACATTTATACTTGAACAAAGAATTATCAAATTTTCTCAATGATTTCAATATTGTCACAAGTTTACTACCATGGCCACGACAACCAGCATGTCACAACCCCCTACATTTTAATCAAAGAAGGGAGAACCGATTATTCCATTGAAAAGATGGAGGAATCTTTTTGATTCTTATATTGTGGCAATTGGTGGGGAAAAGTTTTCCGCCTTCAGGAAGCAAGCTATCCTTTTAAACAATTTAGGAGTAGAAGAGAGGAACATATATGACAGCATGGATCTAATACCTGTTGGCAATGGAGATGGAGAACCTGCTGACATTTTTGAAATATCAATGACACTGTTGGAACGATATTATGGACCTCACATTAATGTAGTTTTAGAGCGTCACAGAGTTTCACAAGGGTCCAAGGGCCAGTGAAACGTGTGGGTAGTTATGTAGCTTCACTAAAGGCTCTTGCACGAACATGTGAATTTGGTGAACTTTATGATTCTTTGGTGAGAGATCAGTTGGTGAGATGCACCAACAGCACCAGAGTGCAAGGGAAAATTCTATCTAAAAACCCATAGTTGGCAGAGGCTATAGCCATTGTTGAAGGTGTTGAAAATACATCGACTTGGGTAAAAGAAATGAGGAAGAATCTTGAAGACAAGAAGGAGACCCAAAGTGACGTTCACGCTTTGTCAGACACTGACAATTATCAAGGGTTTTCTGATAATGTTGCTAAAGTTTCTTCTAGTGCTAAAGGAAAAGGGGCTGAGAAAGACACATGTGTTGAAGGCAGCTCTGACAAGGATACTCAGTCTCGTCCTGAACGAGATGTACAACAGCGAAATTCTGACCGTGACTTTTATGAGAAGAACACCAGTGATACTCAAAGGGGAAGGTGTTACAGGTGTGTAAGTTTTTCCCACCTATCAAATAATCCTAACTGTTATGCCAGAGGGTCGGTGTGCAAGAAATGTGTGATTAAGGGACATTATGCTCGAGTATGTAGGTCCTTATAGAAATATCGTATGACTGAGAGCACTCCCGAGGAGGTACGTACCATTGTTTTGAATGTCAGTGGTGGTGAAGGTGAAGTTGACTCAGGGAAGGTGATCATGCCATGATTGGTAAAAAACAATGGGGTGAGAAAGTGGGATTGAGTAACATGACTCTGCTTTCTCCTGATATCAATCCGGTTAGTTATGGAGGTTGTCACATCAATGTTATTGGATATGTGGTAGCGAAGATTGAATTTAAGGGGAGGAGCTCTGTTAGAAAGGTGTGTGTGGCTGAAAGGAGGGACAATTTATTAGGGTGGAGACACCAGCGTGATTTAGGTATCATTTTGAACCCTGGTGCCAATAACCCAGAGGACCAAGTTATGTTACTTTATGATGTGAGTGGGGGAGAAGAGTAGTTTAGAGATTTTCCTGAAGTGTTGGGAGATACGTTGGGACGTCTCAAGGGCTTTGAGCATCGGATTATTTAGAAAAAAGGGACCAAGCCTTGTGTACATAAGGTGCATAGAGTGCCTAACATGATAATGGAACCCTTAAAAATGGAACTCAAGAGATTGTTAGACTTGGGTGTGATTGAGGAAATAGAAGCCTCTGAGTGGTTGGCCCCAGTTGTTTTGGCCCCTAAGGATGGTGGTGCCAGTGTCAGGATGTGTATGGACTTGCGGGGGATGAATAAATGGATTTGGGTGGATCGTCAACTTCTTCCAAATATTTCTGAGTCCATTAGGTTGTTGAAGGGTGCCAAGATTTTCAGTGTGTTAGACCTTTCGTCTGCGTACCATCAGGTTGTGCTCCATGGTGATTCCAGACACCTAACCTCCTTTGTGACTCCTTTAGGAGCTTACCGTTTTTTGAGGATGCCCTTTGGTTTAGCCTCAGCGGCAGCGTCATTTCAAAGTGGTCCTAGGTAATTTAGCGAATGTCCTTTTCTTCCAGGACGATATCCTGGTTTATGGTAAGGTAAGGTAATTTTATTATGCTTGATTAATTTAAACCGTTGCATACATTAAATGGTCATTAAAATCACAACACAATTCGCTATTACAAAAAAATTAAACAATTTTAAAATGATCCACATTGTGTTGTACATAAAACAATAAAAAAATTAAAAGGTATCTCGTAATAAGAGATCCTTTACACAGTTAGTGCTTAATCAGGTTAAAAGTCAATCGCATGTGGGTTGTGTTATTAAGCAATCGACCCCCTAAGTTCATTATCAAAGTTTTTGCTCTTTGAGTTAATATTTTTCTTCCAAGAGGTTCTCTTGCCACTCAAGGTGTTCAGGGCTATGAAAACAGCTTCAAAGTATGTCTGTTGGTGAACTCGAGATGCTGTGATTAAGGTTTTGAAGTGACATTGCTGAGCTAACTGAAGTAGTATCCAAGACCATCATGTGGAGCTAGTTCGTAAC
This sequence comes from Triturus cristatus, assembly GCF_964204655.1. Classification (NCBI taxonomy): domain Eukaryota; kingdom Metazoa; phylum Chordata; class Amphibia; order Caudata; family Salamandridae; genus Triturus; species Triturus cristatus. The sequence continues at coordinate 1,160,718,349 of NC_140579.1, forward strand.
CAGCAAGGATATGTTTTTCAGTCTCTGTTCGGTGAGATCAAAGAATTTTGTAAGGCGACATTTCAACTGTACTAAGATTGGATTAAAGCACAGGATTACCGCCTGCCTGTAGGACCTGATGCCATGCTGGTTAAAGGATGGCTTTAATAAGGTATTACTTATGTCCTTTAGTTTGTCACAAATACAAATGATGTGGATAAGGTTCTCGACTCCGCAAGCACATAGCCTGCATAGCTGATCTCCTATTCTTCTTTCCCAAGGTGGTAAGAACAGGTTAATTGAACCAACTCCCAAGCGAAGTTTAAAAAAAGAATTCTTTAGCCGTTATCTTTGTTTATGCGTTAAAAGTTGGGGTTTGCAGACTTCATAATTGTTGAGCACAACCCAGCCATGGGCTTGTTTTGACAGTGCTTCCTTATCCTCTATAGCTGATATAAGTCTTGTTGACTTTGTAACTAGTTTTTTGAATACACAGTGAGCCATTGAGGTATTCCAAAGGTCAGTCAGACCTAGAGCCTTGAGAGAATCCAAGAGATACTTGTTAGCTGGTGATTTCCCTGTACGAATCAGTTCTACCCAGAGGTGGTTGTCTAGGGATCCATCTTTGGCAGCTCTGATTTTGTGCCAGCATTTTACATAGGCTCCTATTCTCTCTGTCGCCTGATTTTGAATCCCAAATTCCAGCTGTAATTGGGCCGGAGAAACGTATTTGGGGGCTGGAATATCGCTCGGTAAGAGGTTGCTATTATGCTGTCTAAAGTTGCTGCGTCTTTTCCTCTCATTGGTTCACTCCCATAGGTAATCGTGGGCTGTAATTTGGCTTTATGGCTTAGGCTTTGGTTTATGGAAGAGATGAGACGGAGCATGGAGCGACTCTAAGGAGAGTATTGGGAAGCTTGTAGGAGAAAGGGCTTACAGTTAAAAAACAGAATTGTCGTATTGGCTTGAGATCTGTAACTTACCTTGGTCATATCGGGAGAAGGGATTCAGACTAAGTTGGAACTTGCTGAGAGCATTGTGAAGGCTCCTGCGCCTGTGGATAAGGAGCAAGTTAGGTCCTTTCTTGGACTGGCCGAGTTCTAATTTGTCATGGGCTTTGCAAGTGTTGTTGAACCTATCAGGGCTTTATTGAAGAAAGGAGTGCGTTTTGAATGGTCGTCTGACTGTGGAAGAGCTTTTGAAACAATTACATCTGAGATTGGTAAAATGCCAACACTGGGCATTTTGATGTTAATCTGAAGACACTTTTGACCACAGATGCCAGTCTCAAGGGGCTAGAGGCTGTACTTTCTCAAGTTGTTGGAGGAGAAGCAAAGATTATTGTCATTGCTTCCATTGCACTTAGAGATGCTGGAGCCAACTACTCTTGAATAGAGAAGGAAGCTTTAAGTGTGTTTTGGGCAGTGAGACATTTTACATTCTATCTCTGGGGTATTCCATTCCTAGTCAGGTCTGATCATCGACCTCTGGTGCAGGTTTTGTCTTGTCACCATAGTGATCACATGACACCCAGATTCCAGCGTTGGAGTGAAGGACTTCAAGAGTAAAATTTTCATGTTCAGTTCATTCCTGGCCAGAGCAAAAAGTCTGCTGACTGCTTGTCATATCTACCTTTAGGGTGTGAGCAGAGTGTGGAAGAGGTTGAGTGTGTGAACTGGGTGACTGAACCTACCTTGTCTAACGAAGAATGGTCAAACAGTGTCAGTAAGGGCAAGGTGTTTTCTTCCCTCAAGCTCATCATCTCTAAGGGTTGACCAGATTACAAGAATCTTGATCTTGAACTGAGACCTTTCTGGGCTGGTAGGGATGACTTGACCTTTTGTCACCGTAATCTCATGAGGGGAGATAGAGTTGTCCCGCCTTCTGAGCTAAGAGATAAAATTGTCAATCTTGCTCATGAGGAGCATCATGGCAGAAGTCTCACTAAAGCTCGTGCTAGAGAGAAGTACTGGTGGCCTGTTATGGACCACATGATTGAAGGTGTGGTTAAAGATTGTCATCTGTGGAGCGCACGGCGAGATGGCCGCTCACTAGGGAGGCTCTGCCCAGCTGAGCCTCCAATCCACCTACTATCCGCCTTCAACACTGCATTTTAGCGCTGAAAATCGAGTGCTCCTTACCTCTGGAGTGTCCTGCCAGGATTGGAGTAGCTATCGCCGTTTGGAGTCGCCGATGCGCTCGCTGGCGAGGAGATCCTGATTCTGGCGGCCGCGAATGTTCTGTGGCTTTCGGCGCCCGCTGTGGACATTGTAGTTGCCTGTGGGGCTGGCCCTGATGACCGTGCACACTCTGTGCTAACTGGCGGCCTGCCCCTCGGACTGCCGCCCTGTGCAGTGAGTTTTGCCCTTGTCGCTGGAGGAGATAGCGGAGCGTTGCCCCTGCTGTTTTGGGGCCTTCGGATCCTTCCTGGACCGCCCGGAGCTGCTTGGAGGACCTGCTCGAAATCCTGTGTACCTGGCGCTGGCTGTGGTGAGTGGGGGTTGGCCTACCCCCTGACCGGTGACTGTGGAGGCGGTGCCGGTGGGGGCCGTGCCGCGACCTGTGGCTGAGCGTAGGAGCGTGCTGGAGTGTGGCGGACTAAGCTGGGTGGAGGCTCTACGACGAGGCAGTTCGTGGGGGTCAATTGGCTAACTGAGACCATGCAAGGCTCTTGTATTGCATTGCACTGGAATAGCCGCTAAAGTCCGGGGTGCAGTGCAGCTGTTGCTCTACTGAGGCACATTGAGTGATCACTGGGCACTGTATGTGACTGTCTGCACTTGCGTTAGGTGGTGGCCTCCCTCCGCTTCAGTGCCTTGGCCGGTGATTTACATTTGGAAGGCTGCGCTCCTCTCTGCCCCTCGACCCCGGGTGTGTCTGCACAGTGCTGGCATCTCTTGGGTGGCGAACTGTCCCTCTTTGGGGGGACCTCTGCATCTGGCACCATAGTGCTCTAGTGTGATTGTGGTGTTCCCCCCTGCAGTAGTGGGTTGCACTTCACGTTCTTGAGACACAAGGGGCTTACTTGTTGTGGCTGAGGTCTCCCTGGGCTCGTTGTCTGCAAGAACCGCTATAGTTGAGCTAATTGGGCCTGTGATCTCGTGCTGCATTTTGCCATGGAGAGGACTGATAAAACACAACCTCTCCTCACCTTTGAGGCGCGCAAATCCTCTAAGACTTCACAGAGAGCGGCCTCGGACTCTGGGCCTCCCACCCTTGAGACAACACCGCAGGCCATGCAACACAGCTTGCAGTCCATAGCGATGACTGCAGTGAACCATCGCTTGGATCATATGTCAGCGCAACTTGAGAAACACAATGCTCGTATGGGCGAAGTGGAACAACGTGTGTCTGCGACGGAGGATGGACTGAGTGAGGTCACCGGGAAGACGCTGAACATGGAGAAGGTTCACTCTCTAATTCAGGCTAAGAATGAGGATTTGGAGGCCCGTTCCCGACTCAATAACATTCGCCTAACGAGTCTCCCAGAATCCACGAATGTTGGCAAGATGGAGCTGTTTCTCGAGAACTTGGTCAAGGATATATTTGGTACCGAACAGCTGTCGCCCATGTTCATTGTCGAACGGGCGCATAGATCCTTCACGGCGCGGCCTATTCCGGGCGCTTCACCCCACCCAATTATAGTGCGCCTGTTAAACTACAGGGATCGAGATGTGATTTTACGTATGGCCCGTGACAAGGGGAACATTGTGCACCAGGGCAACTCTCTTTCATTTTTTCCCGATTTTACAGTTGCGGTGCAGGCCGCAAGAAGGGAGTTTGGTGCCGTTAAAACATTTCTACATTCCGAAGGGGTCCCCTACGCTATGTTCTACCCTGCTCGCTTGCATATTGGCCCTGAGGAAGACTCCAAAATATTTACCAACCCCAAGGCAGCCCTTGAACACTCTAAACATTTGAAACGGGCAAGGCAAGAGTCGCAGGTGCCTTCAGACAATGAGGAACAGTAGGGCTCAACTGTTCGTCCTTTATACTGTAGCCTTGTTGATTGTCTCTGTATATTGCTGCATTGTTGCCTCAAACCATTCTTTTTTTTTTCTCAGGTTGTTATATTTGGGATTTAATGCCTATATATGCCTCTCTCTGATCGGGGCGGGGGGACACTGTGCTGTTGTGTGATAGGCATAGCTACCAGGAATGCTCAGCCACCTCCTACTAGTTGGGAGGCTAGAAGCTCTCTGATGCCCCCCTCATGGGAGTACCCCATCTGTGCTTGTTTGCGTAATTTTGTTGGTTGGGTTGTGTGGGACGGAGTGGGGATGGCTACTCTTGGTGGGGTTTGATTTACCAAAACTGGGATGGCTTTGGCAAGTTGGGGAGGCCAAAGTGGGTGGGGGGTGGTGGTTGGGGTACAGCTGGCACTGTCTGATTGGCTGATGTCTGACCTCTGGTGCAAAGATCTGAATAATGCTCTTTGTAAATCTAAGCATCGAAGGCCTTTCCAAACTCATGAGTGGTACTTTTAGATTCCTAACTTGGCATGTACGTGGCCTTAACAATCCTAAGAAGATACGCACCGTGATAGCGAGCCTGGACAGGCTAAGTTTTCAAGTGGCCATGTTACAGGAGACCCATCTCCCTAATCTCTCTGAACGGACCGTGGGATTGCAGTGGGCTGGGGTGCGGATAGCCTCATATTATTCCTCGTATTCCCTGGGGGTGATGATTCTGGTCAAGAAGGGAGTCCCATTTCAGGTTCACAGCACTGTGACAGATGATCAAGGCCGGCTGGCTATTGTGCATGGAACGCTTGGGGGTACGAATGTGCTTTTGGTGAATGTCTATGGTCCGAATGTGGACGATCACCCCTTCTTCGCCGATGTGTGGTGTCGTATCTCTGCTTTCCCCGCTGCCGAGATCCTTTGGGGGGGGGGGATTTTAATACATGTTTGGATGTTAACGCTGAGAGGGTGGGAACTGGGCAGCGAGACATAGGCTCTCCACTGATGCACTCCTGGGAATACTAGATGACGGGAACTCGCATGACATTTGGCGTGTGAGGCAACCTGGGGTCAAAGAGAGTACGTTTATCTCTATGGTACATGGTCCCGGTTGGACTATTGGTTGCTGTCGGAGGCCGCTTGTACGTGGGTGGTGGATGTTCAACATCTGGCCAAAACTCTGTCAGATCACTTTCCTGTACTCCTTAAGCTGAGAGTACCTGGTTGTGAACGCCCCCCGTTCTCGTGGCGACTGCAACCATCCTCCCTGACTGATCAGGTTTTTAAGCACACAGTTGGCGAGGCTATTCATAATTATTTCAGGGAAACTGAAGGGACAGCCGACAATCAGGGGGTTCTTTGGGAAGCATTCAAAGTTACAATCCGCAGGGTCTATATTGGTGCACAGGCTGGGGTCCTTGGGGATCTACACCGTAGAATACATAAGTTGGCTGGAGAAATAGCTGCCTTGGAACGGGCCTATGCTCGTGATCCGGTCCCCGAGATGCTGTCCTCAATACGCGATCTAGTAACTGAACAAAACGAGACAGTGGATCAAGAAATGGCGCACAGATCCCGACGATGCACTGCCCGTTATTATGGGGAGGGGGGACGCCCTAGTCGCTTGTTGGCGCAGAAGTTGGCTGACCCCCGCAGCCAGGTTTACATCACCGAACTGCTGGACGGGGAGGGAGTGGCGCACTTTGGCACTACTGAAATTAGGAAAGTGGTGCTGGACTTTTATTCAGACCTATATGGGGACCGGAAACGGCCAGTTTCGGAGGATATTCATGCCTACTTGGATGATGTGGCGCTGGGTTGGCTGCCGCCACACTATTGAGAATACCTCACGCAACCGTTTGATGTTGAGGATGTTAAGCAGGCCATTATGTCTCTCCCGTCTTGCAAAGCAGCAGGGCCAGATGGACTCCCTAGTGAATTCTATAAGGCCTATGTGGACGTCCTCGCGCTACGCCTACTAGAAGTATTTGCAGAGGCGTATGATTCGGGAACTCTGCATCCCTCCCTTAAAGAGGCCCTACTAATAATGCGTTTGAAACCTGATAAGGAGGCAAATGTATGCGACTCCTATAGACCCCTCTCTATCATAAATATCAATGCCAAAATACTTGCTAAAATGATTGCAACCAGGCTCCAGCCGTTAGTTCCCAAACTGGTCCTTCCAGACCAGTCGGGGTTTGTGCTCTCAAGATCCACAATGCACAATCTCCGCACAATTTTTTCCACCTTACATTATTTTGAGCAGGATTTCCAGGCAGTAGCCGTGCTCCTGGACGCAGCCAAGGCCTTTGATTCCCTCCAGTGGGAATTTATGTTTACCGTCCTGCTGCGGATGGGTCTACTACCGTTCTTTTTAAAATGCATTCACCTCTTGTACGCAGCACCAGTAGCACGGATTTGTGTGAATGGATGGGTCTCCAATCCCTTTTCCATTAAAAGGGGCACGCGGCAGGGTTGCCCCTTGTCGCCCATGTTATTTGCATTGGCGCTGGAGCCTCTAGCGTGCAAGGTGCGTCAACTGCATGCCCAGGCGGCGTTGCGGTTTCGACAGAGACCCTTGGTGGTGTCGTTGTATGCCGACGACATGCTGCTCTATGTCCGTGAACCCGCCACAAATTTATCGGCATTATTACGAGAGTATGTCAAATTTGAGAGATTCTCGGGTTTGGGCATCAACTGGGCTAAGTCCACAGTGTTTCCATTAACGGCAGGTACTAAAGAGATTGAATTAGACTATCCTTTGCAGTGGTCGGTTGACCCAGTGAAATTTCTTGGGATATGGCTCCATAGGGACCCTGAGGTGGTGATCACGGCTAATTACGTCCGGGTCATTGACACGATTACAGACCAAGCTACGCGATGGGCTAAACTTCCTCTTTCGCTTGCGGATCGCATCACGGTCATAAAAATAACTTTTTTGCCCAAACTTCTTTATTTATTTGTTAACATCCCTATCCGTTTGAATAAGGTACTGTTCATTGCGCTGCAGTCGACTCTTTTAATATTTGTTTGGGGGGGGGGGGGGGGGGGTGGAAAGCCCCGTTGCAGCTGGTGTGTACTGACTGCCATTTGACCGCCGTGACTTTGAGGCCCCTGACATGCACTTGTATTACTTATGCGCCTAGGTGCAGTTTGCGCACTTTTGGTATTACCCCAGCCGCACACTGCGATTGAGGCAGACTCCGTACTGCCGATGCCTCTGATGGCGGCGTTGTTGATGGGCAGTGGAGGGGGCCCGCGTGCTGATATTTGTCCAGTTCACTGTACTGCCTGGGCATGGAAAACTCTTGCTAGTAGATCACAGTTGGATTATTTGTATGCACCAAAATTGCCGCTTGCTGCGCACCCTGGTATCTCTGCCGTTCGAGAACTGGCAGCCCTAAAGACATTGAGTGCTGTGGGGATTACTCATATTGGCGACTTATATAAACAGGGTCGATTCCAGACTCTGTTGGACCTGCAGGTGGGTCAAGAACCCAGTCTGATGCTGGGGTTTACCTATGTGCGTGTGCGGCAGGCAATTCGGGACGTTTACCCCACATTTCCGTAAGAACCGCGGACACTACAGGCCTTGTGGGCGGTGCTGGGGAAGGGAGGACCGCAGTGGCATGATCACTAAATTGTACAATGCGTCTCTTCGAGAGCAAGAAATAAGTGCATCTCCTTCTTACAATAAGTGGAATAACATCTTGAGCTGTACGCGGACATTGGATGCCTGGAAGTTTTGCTGCGCCTTAACTGGGCGCCTGATGGCAAATTGCAATCTCCGCATCATCTATTTTAAATACTTGCACCAGCTTTACTACACGCCGGTTCAATTATGTAGGTTTGGCTTGCGTGAAAGTGCGTGCTGTGTGCGAAGTGGCCAGGCTGACGCAGATTTTATGCACTTAGCTTGGTCTTACGCTGGTATTTCCAAATTTTGGTTACGTGTCATGCAAGTCTTAACTGATGTTACTACGGAATGCTAATAGATGCCACACTATATTACTGCCAGATGTCACAGTTGTACGTATTAGTGCCGGGTTGTGGGGGAGGATGGAGGGTGAGGGCTTGTTTGTAATGGGTCTTTCCTCTCTTCAAATGTAAAATGGCTTGTATATGATATATTGGCACAGAAATTCTGTTCAGCCCTTACCGTGGGGGCGATGTATGTTAGTTGCTTTTACAAGCTGCAAAGATTGTCATCTGTGTGCCACCAATGATAAGTCCCACGTCCCGAGCCACGCTCCCTTGTCTCCTGTGGAAGTTCCAGAGATGGTGTGGTCTAAATTGGGGTTGGACATAATTGGTCCATTCGAACTTATGCCTTTTTATGAAAGATTTGTTCTTCTGCTGGTGGATTACACTTCTAAGTGGGTTGTGACCAAGTGCGTGAGTGTGGTCAATACTAGGACGGTGACTGAATTTCTGAAGGATGTGGTTGTGTCTGAGGGTGTCCCAAAAAACGTAGTCACGGATAATGGAGTGCAATTTGCGTCTCATGAGATGCAAACCTTTCTAAAAGATTTTAGAATTGTTCATCAAAGAAACAGCCTTGTATGTACCACAGGCCAATGGTTTAACGGAAAGGATGAATAGGGAGGTTAAAAGCTGTGCTCAACGGGCATTAGACTCAAGTCTGTCTTTTGGGAGTGTTTTGAGAGAAACGTGGTGGGCTCATCGTACCGTTTCCAATATGATCACATAGAGATCTCGCTTTGAGGCTTTGAGGGGAAGAATGGCCAATTCTAAGTTGAACTCTTGTATGGCTACCAGAGTGTGACAGAGCAGGCATTTTTAATGAGTCAAGGAAGTCCAGACTTTTGGATTATGAGCAAAAATATAAAGTGAGATATGATGCTAAGATGTCTGTTAAAAGAAAGAAGTGGTGTCTTGGGGACCAAGTACTGGTGAAAAAGGCGAGGCACAGTTGCAAGGGATCCTCTGGTTTTTTGGGTCCTGACAACATCACAGCCATCAGGAAAAATGTTGTAACTGTTGACACTGGTTGTACCTAGAGCTTGTCCAGACTTGTGAGATTTGCTGGGAAATCTCCTGGTGTCATTGTTACTGGTTTTCCTGATGGCAGTGTTCCTCGGGAGGATGACATAAGTAATTCTTCCTTAAGCAGGTGCAGGAAGATATCTGGAAAGTTCAGGGATTATGTTCTTTACTAGTACAACTGTAAGGTTTCTCATTTAGATTACAGATTACTTTTTGTCATGGTTATTACCGTGTTCATGGCTTGTCACATGCATATGTGAATTGAAGATGCTTGTCTTTCCTTTTTCTTTATTCATTTTTAGGTCTCGCCTGAGGCAGCGCATGCGCTGCTCTGCAAGACATTTAGTTAGGGCTTTTAAAAGTGCTGCCACAAGGCCTAGCGCTTGCGTTCATGTGTGCGTGCACACCCGCAGCCGCCAGCTTTTAGCGCCCTGGCTTTCCTTTTTGGCTTTCCTTTGCCGCACGCACCACTCGCACTTTCGCGGCCGCACGCGCGCAGCCACCATCAGCCCGCGATCGCGATGACTTTCACTTTCGCGGCCGCTTCACTTTCGGGCGGCCAATGCTTGTTTCTTTTGACTCCATTGGAGTGCATGTGTTTTCAAGCCGACTCGCTTATGCATGTCTCGCTCCGTGGACTCAATATGTTACTATCTGATGCCTGACTGCTTCTACTAATTACTTCGCCATCCATCCCATTCGTGTTTCCCCAAATCCCTGTGTTGCTTTCCCTCCCACTTGTTGCTTTCACATCCTCACCTGCTTTGTGTCTGCATTCCCTCCTCATTCGCTTCACCTTGCGCCCCCACACATTCTTCCCCATGTTGCTTTGGTTTTCCCCCAACCTCTCGTGTACGGTTTCCCCTTCAGTTGCCCTCCTAACAGCATAAAAAAAGGTGCTTTAGTAACCAAGACTGCTTTGGTTGTTTCCCACCTGCTTCTGTGGAACTGAAGTTGAAATATGTGCACTACATTGTTGTGTTTTCTTCTAATTTGTATCTGGCAAATTTGGGGGACCCATAGTCTGTGTGTCACTGAGGGAGCATTTGCAGCGTACATGCCTGGCCACGCAAAGGGATTTTGGAACACTCCCTAGCACAATAACACTGATTTTAAAACAGTGGCAAATGGTGCATTTGACATAAAGATCTCCCAACTACAGCCCTTATGAAGGTGCTGGTAACTCTGCAGAGAGGAAGAGTGTGCAGTACTTGGGTTATCAGTCATTCTTCTACTGTGTACCACACAGGTCTCAGGTATTACTTTTAGATACAGTGGTAATACAGCAAGTGAGAGACAGTGCTCCTTAGAACACTTTGAAATGAGGAATAATGTGCATATACCTTTGACGTCACCGTGTAACTGATTGTGAGCAAAGGTAGCTGAGGAGGAGATGTGGTCTAGATGTGGGTTATTGGCTAAGTTGCAAATTTCAGCATGGAGGCATTTTCTTTGAATCTCTGCTTCTCCACTATACCAATTGGTGTGATCCTGGACAAATAATGTCCTGTGCTATGCCTAATCTTATAGGAAGCATTTAGAGCTGGCTCAGTTCATGGTGCGAGATATGCTATCTGTTAGCCAAGCATAATGCAAAAGAGCACGCGCAATATGGAAGCTCATGGGTGCCATTAGTGAACGGTTTGCAGCGGTCTTGTATTAATTGCCTTTCTTGACAGATCAAAGGCCTTATTTAGAGCTGGGCAGTAACAGAAAATTGCCAAGAATTGGCGGATTTCCCGACCACCATCTTATGACTCCCCAGTTTTCTATAGATTTCAGGAACACAGATTTCCGACCGATGGGGCCACCATCAGTTCCTTCATCAGGAAACCCCTTTTTGCCGGGCAAATCCACCGACATAGGGCAGCTTTCCAACACTATGTCTGACAGCATTTTTCCTATGTAGATGTGCCGTAAGCACTATGGTGTTCCTGGAGAGGACAAGTGCAAGCAGCCCCTGCAGCCACTGCGGTGCAGGGGGGCCTCCAACCTTTCAGGGGTCCCCAACCCTTCAAGGAGCCTACATTCAGATCAATTAATATCTGTGGGATTTTGAAGACTCGGGGGCCCTCTTCACATTCCATTCTGCAGGGGGGAGCATAATTTTGCATTGCGTCACTGGACAACCAATGAGGTGACTTGGAAATTGGCTTTTTATTTTCCCGAAGAAAGGCCCTCACTGCGGGCGGTTCAGACTTTGAAGAACAAACACAAGGGGTGACAAGTCCCACATGCCACCACTTTTTTTTTCACCAAAGCAGCTCACACCATGCAGGCAAGAGCCTCTTTGGCGATGAAACACCTTCTAGCCAGGGCTTAATTTGTGCCAGTGTTTTCCGGTGCTCGATGCCGACACTTTTATCTTAAAACCACCACATATTTAAGTCAGTCCACCACATTGTGGTTCATTCACTCTCTTAAAAAAACAACAACATGGGCAAACTGTAACGATAAACTATCCAATTAAAATAATAACACCAGCGTGTTCAGACCATTGTTACAGCTTTGAGTCACGTGGTACAGTCCAACTTCTAACACTTGGAGTAGTTTAAAAGCAAGTGGCTGCCGGTACTGGTATCTAGCAGTGCTGGTAGGGACCTGAAGTGGCACAAGCAGCAGTGGGCTCCTGAGAAATAACTTGAGCCCTGGCACTTATTATTTTACAAATTAAAAACTGCTGCCAACACGACGGCGAATCCAGAATACATTGGGCTGGCAGAGCGTAGCCCAGCCCCTCCAACACCTTGACTTTCAGCTGCCCATCATATCTTAACTGAGTTCTCCGGTGTTTTTAGTGGACTGAAGTATTTTCAGGCTCTATGAGAGTAACCAGGAGAGTGAGGAAGGTCGAGAAAGGTGGGTTGCATATCAGTCACATTAAATGATGCATTGCTGTTAAAATAAACTTGTGTAGGACATTTTATTTTAGTTGTTGTAGATATACCTTCCAACGTACAATGTTTCCATTGTTTCAGACTGTAGAGAAGTAATTTCTTAGTAGTGTTTGGGACTGGGCACTACTAGCGTAAAATATTTTCATCTGATTCTGCAACAGATGCTTGTGAATGGGCACCGAGGCTAATTCTTTTCCTCTAAATTTGCAGCGGCAATATTTTTTTGTTTAAGCTTGTGATGGAGTTCTGCAGCTTATTAGCCTGCCAGCAAATTTAAAGAAAACAAGCATTGGTATAGCCAATAGGTCTCGCCTTTGGGACCTTATAAAGTGTTTAGCCATGCAACGGTTGATGTTGTTAAAGGATATTGTGCTGCATAACTAAATACTTATAAGGTCCCAAAAGCGAGACCTATTGGCTATGCCAATGCTTGTTGTTTTGTTGTAAGAGGGATGAGTTGTAACTAATTTGTTCTTGGGTGATGTTGGAATGTGTAACTCATGGCATGGAATAGAATGATCTCATGGGAAGGTCATGAGTCATTCTTTTCATGGACGAGCTGGCGAGCTGACTTGTCAGTGGTACCTCTCATGAATAAAGAAACTTATAAGGCATTCAATATCTTTCTTCTCAGTCATTAAGTTAAACCTCATAGACGCAGTCATTTTATAATCCCTCATGTATTTATTTGTCCATTGCATACGCGTTACCTTTCATCCGTATTAATTTATGAACTTCAGTTCAGAGTGCAGCGGGATTGAGTCTGCATGTAGTCAAATATGAAACCAAAATAGATCGCAGACTTCGAGACTGGCATGATGCCTCATTCTCATTGGTAAATCAGGAAGAGAAAATACCTGTAATTATAACACAGCGTAGGAATATAGCCTTCAGCCCAGCGCGCATGGTGTAGCGCTCTAGTTGTTGGCTGCTTAACAGGATGGAGACCCCGATCCGGAACACACTGCGGACATTGTATCACCTTCTGACCAGGCGTGGCCAGAAGGCTTTAAATAAACGGACCGGAGTCGCACGGGACTTCCGGTCCAAACCAGTTATCCATGTGTCCGTGTCACCACATTTATTGTCCTGCTGCATGACCCCCCCCCCCCCCAACTGGTGAGAACCCAACACATGGTAGCGAGTTAACGTTTCGCCAGACAATTCTCATCGATAATCTGTCAATATTACATGCACGCTGCCTAAAAGTGGTTATTAATTTGGTAGGGATGATTCTAACATCTTAATAACACACAATCTTGTTACCCACTGTCTGCTCCTATTGGTACAAGTATGCACATGTCCACTCTGACAGAATTCCAGGCATGCTAACAGCTGCTTTCTCACAGAATCTGTCTGATGCAGACCAGAGTACAGCTTTGGGTGAGAAAGAGTCAAGCAGCAGAGGGTGTTGGGGAAGGGTGATTGGACTCAAGGTAGTAGGGTTTTTCCAAATATTAGGATGGAAATGTGTGAGGGAGTCTTTAAGTATGGCCTGGAAGGTAGCAGCGCTTTCAATTTATTTATTTTATTTGGGAGGAGGGCACGAACATGGCATGGCGTATGGTTAATGGTATTTTTATACTAAATTGAGGGAAAGAGGCTGATGACTTGAGGCCATGTTGTGCAAGGCTTCCTACCGATCCCTCTTTCCATGTGCAGTTGATGTATGGGATGCATAGTATCAGCTGCACAGAAACGGTTTGGAGACATTTATAACATTATTGGAGATAGGTAGCAGTAAGTGTGTAGCTTTCCACCACTTGGTTCTAATTAATACCATAAACAACTTCAGTTTTTGTCTCGTTGACCGTTTGAGGTCACTTAGAGCCCCAGTGTAGAAAACAAATCCGTTAATAGCACCTACCGCTTGTTATTGTATAAAATACAGTCTAATTTGGACATCACTCGTCATCTATAATACGAAACGGACTAGTCTACTCTACTGTAAATTATTACATTTGAGTTGGGACGTCACACTGTCTATTGCCTAACCAGCAGACACTGTGAAATATAGGAGAAAGAGTAGGAGACCAAAGTTTGAAAAAGAGTCTGGCAATGATTATGAGGTTTCCGTCTGTTACAAGGAATATAATTTCATGGCAAGACCGGAGGCTATCATTATGCATATCCTTTTATTACTCCACACCTTGCAGCACTAAGAAGTATTACATCACCAAACCAAAACTTCTAGAACATAGAATGTCCAAGCAATATATATTCCTCCACACCGCAGCCATCTTCCTCTTTTATTATGCTGCTCCTTGCAGATAAGTATAGTTTTGGTGCTTGTGTTTGAAAGAAAAACGTTTGATGAATTGTCGATGGTTGGCTTGAGGAGAGAGTTCAAGGATGATGTTTCATATTAATGCGATCGTTTGAGTGAAACGAGTGGTGAATTTAGATGAATTAATTTTTGGGGTATAACCCAATTTTCGGGTTAGTATTGTTTAGTGAGTAGGTTTTAGTGATAAGGTAAGTCAAGGGAGAGTTTTATTTAGAGTGCTTAAAAAAAAGAAGTGTAACGTTTATAAGGATTTTTAGAGCGCGTAGCCTTTGTTGGCTGTAACGCGAAAGATTTTGACAGTTGCAACTGTCTCGGGCAGAGAGAGGACGGTAAAGAAGAATGGTTAGTTGGAAGGAGGTTGTTTAAGTGCCGTTTGAGGGAATATTGTGAGTTTTTGGTGCTGAATTGAATTTTATAATTTTAATTTGGGAATTGAATATTGAAAATGGAGAATAATGAGAATAGCTAAGGTGCTGTGACAGGGAACTGAGTTGAGAAAAATGGTGCAGGAGGAAATTAAGAGTTCTATGAAAGATGTTTTTAAAAGTGTGCTAAAAAGGAAAAGCAGATTAGATGATGATTCTGAAGAAGAATTTTGGTCATTAAACGAAGAGGAGAGTAGTGAGAATAGAATTAAGGGGAAAAGAACAAGAAAAGTAAAGAATATAGAAATTGGTGTTAAGTTTAAAAAAAGAAATGGTGTGTCAAGCGCCACAAGAGATGAAGACGTCCATCGCGGCACAAAAGAAGGTGTCCCTTGCAGCACAAAAGACATTGAAGAATCTCAAGATGAGATTTATGATGAGGAAAGTGAAGATGATGAGTTCATTCTGGACGACTATTTGGATGATGGTTGGGATATGGACAGAGATAAAATGGTTAAGGATAGAAAGGAGAAGGGTTTGGTTAAAGACCCTCAGGGGGAGGATATGTTTAGTCCCGACCTAATTAGACATCCAAGGAGCACTGATTGGTGGCCATTGCCACATGTTGCTGAATTTATCAAACTATGGATTCGGAAGCCGTTGGAGAAAGAAGCCAGGGCAGTTATAAAGGCTGAATGTTCACGGCCTGTAGTTGACGGGAAGTCTTGTCATACTCCCGAATTGGACCCTGACCTGATTCGTTTTCTTTTTAAGATGGGTCGTGACCCACGGAAAGGTATAGAGAAGGCTTTAAAGCAATGTGAGGACAGGTTATTAGACGTGTTGGGTCCAATTGCAAGAAGACTTGATATGGCGGAGGAGGCCAAAATGAAGAAGGTCGAAGTAGATGTAGATCTTCTTAGAGGTTGGTCGCAAAGGGCTGTTTGCTTGTTAGGAAACGCAAACGCGGCTTTAATTTCAGAGAGGAGGAAAGGAATTTTAATGAGAATTAGCCCAAAACTGGCAGAATTTTCAAAGAAGGAACCTTCAGATGACCCTAAAGGGCACCTCTTTGGAGAAGGCTTGGTGAATGGGGTAGGTAAATACATTGCTACCTTCACAAGCTTAGATAAAGCCCAATCTAGCCTAAAAAGGGTATTTAATATAGGTGTTTTTGACAAGGCCGGGGGAAGGGCCTGTTTCCCTGGCCGTGGATTCTCAAGGGCTCAATACCAATCTAGTGGTAGAGCCGCCTTCAGGGGTTTCCAGTCTGCAACTGGATTTTACCCTCAGAGAGGTAGAGCATCGGGAAGAGGGCAGCAGCCAAGGGGTCGAGCACAGTTTGCTCAAGGATCACATGTTAAGTAGGGGGACGAATTTTGGTTTTTCCCCGGACAAGGTAGGGGGAAGATTGAGATTTTTCGAAAAAAATTGGAAAAAAATAACAGGAGACAGTTGGGTCTTAGGAACCGTAAAGGGCTATGTGGTAGAGATGGTGGAGCTGCCTTTTCAAATGAGGGAACAAAATCAACTGGTATTCAGTGGGGAATTAAAAGATATCGTAGGCATAGAGGTTATGGAAATGTTGAAGAAAGGGGCAATAGAGGAGGTTTCAGAGGAGTGCAAAGGGTTTGTAAGCACAATATTTTTGGTGGAAAAGAAAGGGAAAGGATGGAGGCCAGTGATAAATTTTAGATGTTTGAATCAGTTTGTGGTTTACAGGCATTTCAAGATGGAGGGTATCCATCTATTAAGAGATATTTTACAGCCAGAAGATTGGTTAGTGAAGTTGGAGCAGAAGGATGCTTATTTCACGATACCTATTGCCAAGGAAAGTCTGAGATTTCTGCAATTCAGATGGATGGGTCGATTATTCCAGTTTACTTCTCTTCCGTTTGGCCTGGCTTCAGCACCTTGGTGTTTCACGAAGGTGTTGAGACTTGTGGCGAAGTTTCTCAGGGAGAGAGGAGTTCGGATGATTATGTATCTGGACGACTTTTTGATTGTCTCAGAGCCAGGAAGAATTGAGAGATCAGGTGTTGTTGTGTGTGGAGCTTCTGGAAGGTTTGGGTTTTGTGGTGAACAAGGAAAAGTCTGTCCTGGTTCCAAGTCAGTGTTTGGAATTTTTGGGTTTCAATGTAAACACGGTGTCAAAGACTTTAAGTTTGCCGGAAAAAAAGGTACAGAAGGTAAAAACAGAGGTGAAGAGTGTTTTGAAGAGGAGAATGGTGAATTTGAGAGCTTTGGCAAGAGTGATAGGGTTATTTTCTTCCTCAATTCAGGCAGTGTTCCCGAGGCCTCTTCATTACAGGGCATTACAGAGGTTAAAAACGTATGCTCTCAGGAAGGGCTTGTGGTATGGAGATCAGGTCATTATCACGGAAGAGGCACGGGAGGAGTTGGTTTGGTGGTTGGAGAATCTGGAGGCGTGGAATGGTTGAGCGATTTTTGGAATTTGCCCAGACTTTGTTTTGGAGACGGACGCAAGTCTCTTTGGCTGGGGTGCTTATCTGGAGGAACAGGAGACTGGAGGACGATGGTCTTTGGAGGAGTGTACGGTGCACATAAATGCTTTAGAGATGATGGTGGGTCTTTATGCATTAAAGAGTTTTGGAAGGAAGTTGAAGAACTACAATGTGTTGTTAAAGATGGACAATGTTTTGGCAGTACAGTATATAAATCGTTTGGGGTGAAGCAGATCAAGTAATCTGTCTCAGTTGGCAAAGAAAATTTTGAATTTTTGTTTGGAAGAGAAGATTGGTTTGCAGGCAGAATATTTTCCAGGCCAAAGCAATGTTGTGGCAGATTGGAATTCAAGATATTTAATGGATTACAGCGATTGGAAACTGAATGTACAGATTTTCAGGAGAATAGTAAAGGAGTGGGGCCCATTGGAAGTTGATCTTTTTGCGTCAAGGCTGACTTATCAGTTGGATCGGTATTACAGTTGGAGGCCGGATCCTTTGGCAGAGGATGCGTTTCAGCAGGACTGGAAGAAGGATCGATGTTATGCTTTTCCCCCCGTTTGCAATGATACAGAGAGTATTATTGATGGTAAGGAGGCAGAAGTGTCCGGTAGTGTTAGTTTTGGGCTGGACAGACTTGGTTTCCAGGTCTTTTGGAATTGGCAGTTGGTTCCAGACTCAGAGGACGTTCTTTTAGGAGAAGGAGAGGTATTTCATCCTTTGGAGGTGGAAGGGGCCCTTGAGCCTTCTTGTTTGGAGGATATCAGGAGAGAAGAGCAGTTCGGAAAGCTTTCGGAACAGGCTCAGGAATTGCTCAATGAATCATGGGCTCCAGGTACCAGGAAAAGGTATTTGGGAGCATGGAGGAAGTGGTCTGGTTGGTGCTTGGAAAGGGGTCTGGATCCTGTGGAGGCTTCTGCCATAGAATTGGCAAATTTCTTGTCAACTTTGTTTGTTAAAGGTTTAAGTTTTAGGACTATTGATTGTTATAGGTCTGCTATTGCAGCAGGTCATAGTTTGGTAGGAGGTTGTTCAATTGGTAGAGAACCTTTGGTTTGCAGAGTTTTGAAAGGTGTTAAGTTAAGAAGACCTCCTAGGCCTAGGTATAGTGCTATGTGGGATGTTATTAGAATTTTAATGTTGTTTGAAAATTGGCCAGTCAATAGGTTCTTGAGTCAAAAGCAGTTGTCAGGGAAATTAGCAAGTCTTTTGTGTCTTATTTCTTTTCGAAGAGTTTCAGACGTAAGAGCGTTAGATATTCGTAACAGAAGCTTTACTCGGGATGGAGTTCTCTTTAGTATAACCAAAAGAACAAAATGCATGTCAAGCTCAATTTTTTATCCAAGATTTGTGGAACATCCTAAATTATGTGTGGCGATGTGTTTAAAGGAGTACGAAGCTAGGATGAGCGAGTTTAGGAGAGATGGAGATGATCAGTTGTTAATTTCTTTTGTGAAACCTTTTCGTCCAGTAACTACAGCTACAATTGCAAGGTAGGGGAGATTTTGCATGTCTGAAGCTGGTGTGGATCTGAATGAGTTTGGTGCACATTCTGTTAGAGGTGCTATGGCAAGTAAGGCTTTCTTGTCTGGTGGGCGTTTGGAGGAGATCTTGCGTGCAGCTGATTGGTCCAGTGCAGATGTTTTTGCAAAGTTTTATCTAAAACCTTTGGGGCATGTGTCGTCTGTGGTTTTGTCACAGCTTTAAACATGCATAATGATAGCCTCCGGTCTTGCCATGAAATGTAGATTCTCCAAGTTTTGTGAAAAGAGAATCTGGATTTCATTAAAGACACGGAGGCTAGCATTATCCCTCCCACCCTTGGTTTTGGGTGGGTTGTGGAGTAGTGAAGATTTTTGGAGAAAAATCTGGTTGTTATGTTTAAGTGGGTGTACAGTTGATTTAAAATGTTGTTTGTTTTTCCAGATGTCCAGTAAGAGGATTTTTGAAGAAGTTAAGCTGCGGTTTGGTGTTTTTATGTTCTCTACAGGAGCAGCGTAAAAGAGGAAGATGGCTGCTGTGGATGAATATATATTGTTTGGACATTCTATGTTCTAGAAGTTTTGTTTCGGTGATGTAATACTTCTAAGTGCTGCAAGGTGTGGAGTAATAAAAGGATATGCATAATGCTAGCCTCCGTGTCTTTAATGAAATCCAGATTCTCTTTTCACAAAACTTGGAGAATCTATATTCCCTGCCTTTTGCTCCATTTCTCTACATGGTCTTAGAACTCCTCTGTGACATACAGTATTCTTATAATGTACGATCGAGAGTACATTAGTTAGTCCATATTTATTTTTGACCTGGAGAATTCTCAGTGTCTTTTAATACAAACTTGAGTGTTAACTACATTCTGATTTCCTTTGCATTGTAGAAATATTTTTTTTTTAAATCCACACAGTTGGAGGATTCCTATTTATACGTTAATTTCTTTTTCTTCCCACAGGCGACTTCCGTTACAGCCCTAATATGTTGGAGCAGCCTCCATTAAGTAACATGACAAAAATCGATGTTCTTTATTTGGACAACACACATTGTAATCCCAACCTCAAACTGCCTTCTCGCCAGCAAGCTACTGAGCAGATTAAAGCCATTATATCCAGTCATCCAGAGCACAATGTTGTTATTGGTAAGTCTCCATTGACTAGATATTGTAGAAGAACTATCTTAGCAGGACCCATGATGCTGTTGTACTTATATTTTGATAGCAAAAACTTTAAGATTAGAATGCATAAACCTCTGCAAAAACACACCTTTCAAACTGAAATTAGAACGAAGAACTATGTCCTGACTAATAGTACAGCGTCGTCTCAGCCTAAATGCTCAATAAGGAAACTCCTTTTTTTCCACACCAGTAGACAGAAGGTAGACCAGCCGATTCCAGCCTCTAAGTGTAATACTGAGTTTGTAAGGCACTTAAATACAATTTTAAAGGATTGAATCACCATGGGAAGCCATCAATACTAACACTAAAGCAAATCTTCTTATTCACGTTTAGGTTTTGTATCATAAACAGAATGTCCCCTCAGTGTCTATTCACCGTATGTTTTTGAGGGGTTTGTTATCAGCCGCGGTCCTTGCAGATAACAGCGGTGGGGCTGCGTGGGAGGGATTTCAAGAGAGGATGCCGACGGAAAATTAAATAAATAATACATTTTCCCTCGACATCGTCCCTCGAAATCCTCCACCCCCACGCGGCCCCACTGCCCCACCGCTGTTATCTGCCCGGAGAGCGGGGCCTGTTTGTTATACATTTTATTTGTCTTCTGAGTAAAGATCAGTCGCGGCTCGCATGACTCGCGGGTGGGGAGGTCGCACGGTGGTTTGCGCGGGGGGGGTTTAAAAAAAATGAACTCACCTTACCGAGTCCCGCGCCGCCTCTGCTCCTGACCGGGTCCAACGTTTTCCTGCTGCTTTCCTGCTCTCCTGCCTCCAGGAGGAACAGGAAGCAGGCAGCCTCCCTTCCCTCCCCATAGTATATCACAACGCTGCAATGGCAGCATTGTGATTGGCGGGGACAGCGCCCAGCCTGGCGCCTCTGGGGAGGCCATGTTCTCTATGTAGGCTGCATGCAGCCTACATAGAGAAATGTAGAGTGCGCATGACTGGTTTGGTCGGCCCCAGAGGGCCGACCAAACAGGCGGGGGCCACAGCATTGGGCAAGCCGCTCCTCCCCAAACCGCCCACCCCGACCAGGCATACCCTTCTGCTTTCTCGCAGCGTGAGAACCAGAAACATAAAATGGTATTTAAAATACCATTTTATGTTTCTGCTTCTTGCACTGCGACAAAGCAGTGGGGCGACGCTCCTTCACCCTAATGGAGGAGCCACCCCTGGTAAAGATTCATAACTTACCTTTAAAAGTGTGAAGAAAAAGGGTAAGAGGGAGAGAGTAAGCCTGTAAGCATCTTGACTCTCAGAATCTCTGATCTATGTTTGGTACAACATTTTCACTCAAGAGAGAAAGGTCAGCCAGTTTGTCACACAGACCGGGAGAAAGTGCCATTGCTTTCAAGCAATCTTAGGTTGGATTAAGATATATTTTGCCGGTATTTAGACAAAATATTGAGTGACACTAATATCGAGTTTTTAATATCGTTAATATCGTTTCACAGGAATATTGTGATGCAGGAATATTGTTGGCAAACATTTAGTTTTTTTAAAAATATATAATTTTTCAAGAATATCGCTGATAATATGGTTTACAATAATATTGTTGTTAAAAATATCATTCCTTAATTATCTTTGTGTTATAAGTAATATTGTAATTGTATATGTTCTATATTGTTTGTATAAGTGTTGTTAATGTTTTTTAAATATAGTTTGTTAATTTTATGTTATTTATCATTTTAATTTAATTGTTAATTGTAATTTATAGTGCTGTTGTGGGTTGGGAGGTTTATAGGGTTATAGGGTAGGAAGTTAACAAAGTATAATTACTTAATAATTATTTTTTGATGAATATTAATTATTTAGTTGATACTTCTGTAAATCTTGTAATTATTTATTTTTTAAGCTCTATTTTAGGTGCAGGTTGTATTTGTAGGGGTATAGGGTGGGAAGTTAATTATGTAATAATTAATGAATAGTTATTTTTATTGATTTGTTAATTGATAATTATGTAAATTGTGTAATTATTATATTTTTTAAGTTATATTTTAGGTTCAGGTTGTTGGGTTTGTAGGGGTATAGGGTGAGAAGTTAGTTAAGTAATAATTCATTAATTATTTTTAATTGATTATGTAAATTGTGTAATTATTATATATTTTATTTTATGTTAGGTGTGTTGCACTTGTAGGGGCCTAGGGTGGGAAGTTAAGTAAATATAAACGTTTGATTAAATATTAATTTTAATTAAAATATGTAATTTATTTAATATTTGTTTTATGTTATATATTAGATGTGTGTTGTGTTTTAGGGGGATAGGGTGGGAAGTTATTTAAGTAATAATTAAAAATGTAATCGTTTTGTTAATATTGTTTAAATATATAATATTATTACGTATGTGTTTGTGTATTTACTTTTATATTTTTATCTTAAGAAACATGTTATTTTTAAGATACTTTTTGTAAAACGTATTCTTTTCTATCGTTTACGTTTTATGTAAGAGAAGTCAAACTTACATATGTAACACTTTTTATATCTGCTCCATGTGAACATTCCCCATTTTGTGAAAAATAATTGTCCTTCAGTATCCTAACACCAAACAATAACCAGACACATTGGGATCCAGGGGCCTGCAATGTAAATCAGCAAGAACTGTACGGGCACTGGCGACTCCTGAGTTGGGGAGTCCCAGCCATTGTTCGTTAGCCCGAGTGAATCTCTGTCAATTTGCCTATATTACAGTGCTGATTGACACATTGGAACTGAGTACAACAGAGCAAATTGATTCAGAAAGTGGCACAACACAGGGACCCAAAATGAGGAAGTACTGAGTAATCTTTGCACTGATACTTCATGGAGGCAAAACTAAAATTAACAACTAATATCATGGCACTCGGACTAAAAAAAGCCTGCAAAAGTGTCCCTGGAGTGTCTAGTGGTTGCATGCTTTACACTTTTGTCTAGTGGTGGAGAGGAGAGGAGAAGATGGAAGAGGCTGTACTGCAGAAGAAGCCAGAGAGAATGTACTAACTAGGAGAACTAACACAAAGAAACTCCAGCATCCTACACTTCTAACCCGCTATCCCAGAAGAATGGATTCTTGCAGGCCCATACCACCAAAGAAGCATACCCAAAAGGGGTGACTAATCTGGCCTCGGAAAATCATACAAATGTTACTAGACCTGAGAGTCTAGTGACTTAAATAATCTACTTGACCTATTTGTAATGCTCTTGACCCATAAAAAACTGGTTTCAAATTATGTGATCATGGGCAAATAATGTAATTCATTGAGCCGCCATTTTCTTCATTATCACATGTGAGAGCACCTACAAATGTGTGAGTTTAGTATGTCTGCTGTACAAAAAACTATATATATTTTTTTTAATAGACAAAACTTCCT
Organism: Triturus cristatus; assembly: GCF_964204655.1. Lineage (NCBI taxonomy): Eukaryota > Metazoa > Chordata > Amphibia > Caudata > Salamandridae > Triturus > Triturus cristatus. The sequence continues at coordinate 1,160,741,319 of NC_140579.1, forward strand.
TTCCACATATAATCCAAATCTAGCCACATATGACTGACTATTTGTAAAGCGCACTATTGCCGAGGCGTTTTGGCGCTGAGGAATCTGAAAAATGGAACAGCAAGCAAGTTTAGAGTTGCGTAAAAAGCCAGGTTTTTATGTTTTTCCTAAAAAGCGTCCGGCAGGACTGAAGTCTTACTTCGACGGGGAGGGAGTTCCATAACTTAGCTGCTTGGAATGAAAATCGTTTTCCTCCCCATCTTACTCTTTTTTTCCTCGGAAGATGTACCAGTCCAGTGTCAGTAGATCTTAGGCAGCGCGGTGGAGCATACAGAAGGAATAGAGATTGTAAGTCATTAGCCCCTCTTCCTTAAAGGGCTTTATGAACTAGGCAGAGGGCTTTAAACTCCACCTGCCATCTCACTGGAAGCCAGTGGAGTTGCTTTATACTGGTGGAAGTAGGGTGGTGTTTGGGTAGACTAAGTCCTCGTGCTGCTGCGTTTTGAAGTGATTGGAGTTTAGTGAGCTGCCTTGCGCCAGCTCCTAGGTAGAGAGCATTACAATAGTCTATTCTCGACAGAACTAAGGCTCCTACCACCGTTTTCCTCAGAGAGAAAGGAATAAAAGGAAGAATCTATTGTAGAACCCGCAATCTTTGTCAATCAGGAAGCCAAGGTTTCGAGCCTTTGGCACCGGAACCGGGCATGTTCCGGCTTCGATGGGCCACCATAATTGGCTCCAAATCGATGGTTCCTGACCAAATTCTATGATCTCAGTTTTTTCAGTATTGAGTTTTAAGAAGTTGGTATTCATCCAGGACATCAGCGATGTAAGACAGTTACGGAACCGTTCAGTTGTCATGTCCTCATTTTGCGTAACAGACACCACTAGCTGCGTGTCATCAGCGTAGGACACGAGCAACAGACCATGACTTTTTATTAATCTGGCTAGAGGGGCCACGTATAAGTTAAACATGGTCGGGGACAGGGCCAAGCCCTGGGGGACTCCCAATGGATTATTTGATCCCTGGATGACAAGAATTACGTTAGAAGGGCCAGGGCTTTACCACTAATACCGACGGCCTGCAGCCTTCGTATTAATACCGCATGATTTACGGTATCGAAGGCTGCCGTAAGGTAAAGCAGTATCAGGGCGGCCCTACCACCTCCATCCATCACCTTACAGATCTCCTCTGTCGCCATGATCAGGGCTGACTCTGGAGTGCCGAGATCTAAAGCCATGCTGAGTGGAATCAAGGATGTTATGTAGATCCAAATAGGCCATCAACTCAGAATTCAAGGCTTTCTCCAAGATTTTGGAGGGTAGAGGTAGACAGGAGATCGGGCGGTAGTTTTTAGCCTCTAGGAAATCGAGCTTGTTTTTTTTTTTTTAAATTGGTCGAATACAGGCCTTTTTCCAACACAAAGGGAAGACCCCTGATCTTGTGACTTGGTTTAAAAGTGGGGTCAAGGATGTACACACCTCCTCCGGCACCAGATGTAGGATGTGTGGGGGACAAGGATCAAGTGGGGACCCTGATTTAGTTTACAGCAATAAATCTATCACTTTCTCTTCACTTAAAGCGGAGAACTGAGTTAGGCTGCAATGGAATGTCTCCTCTTCCTGACCCTCTAGATGGTTTCTCCCCCTTGCTTCAGAAGTGTTCAGGAGTTCATTATAGACGGTCTGGACTTTGTTCTGGAAGAAGACCTACCAGTTTGTCCACAACATTTTGGTCCGGAACAAAAACAGTATCTCGCGGGCAGCTCGACAAGGCCGTCACTGTTTTGAATAGTTCCTTAGAGGAATTTGTGGCCTCCGGGATTTTGGAAGTAAAATAAGCTGTCTTTGCTTGTTTAATTGCCAACTTGTATTTCTCTAAGGCTAAGCACTAATCTTTCTTATGAGCCGTACTGTATTTGGATCTCCAAATGCGTTCCTTTTGTCTGCATTTGATTTTAAATTGTTTAAGCTCAACCAAATACCAGGGAGATGACACTTGCCTTCTCCTAGCCTGCTTAGTCACTTCCGGTGCCAGTTTATTTACTGCCTGGTTGATCCAGTTGTCAAAATTAGTTGCTGCCTCATTAGAGTCTATAGAGGTTGGGGGCTTCTCCTTCAGACCTAGGATCAAGTCTCGTTGTTGTATTGTTTTCTAAGGACGTAGTTTGACCAAAGGGGGTCTATTCCTTCGACTGTGGTTGGTGTCTAAGGTCTTAACAGTGAAGTGAACTGCATGGTGGTCTGACCAAAGTGGAAGTCGTGTACTCTTCACTTCAATATGGTCATTATTTGTAAAGATACCATCCAGCGTATGGCCTGCTAGATGTGTAGGTTCCCGCACAATGTGAGTCAGCCCGAAACTGGCTAAATTGTCAGTCAGGCCTATTGTGTCAGAATTATTATCAACTTCCAGGTGAAAGTTAAAATCACCTAACACCGTAAAGGAGGATTCCAGATGAGTCTGAAGTGAGGTGATAAGAGGATCTGGACCCTGGTGGTCTATAAATCAGTAGCCCCGGGAAGAGTTCACGATTATTGTTTCTAACCCTAAAAGACATTGCTTCGGCATCTAATGATGGTTCTGGCACAGTTTTCACCGTGTATCAGGATCGATAAATTAACGTAATCCCAACCCCCCCTTGTCCCTACCCTATCACAGTTCGCAATAAAGTAGCCATCCCGTACTACAACATTCCAGTCGGGATCACTGGTTTCATTTGCCCAGGTTTCTGTAAGGAAAACCAGGTCTGGGTTTTCTACTTGAATCAAGCACTCTAGATCATGTTTATGTTTGGTCATTGACCTAGCGTTGATTAAGCAGCAATTGATAGATTTAAGATTCTTATCACAGAGATGTCTTGTGTTAGGACACAGGATTGGGAAACCCTACTGTCCTGGGTGGCATTATTGTGCTTATTATTGGAAGGCAAACTATCTTCCCTATTCCTGTATGTGTAGTTCATACCTAAATTCAGGGTCACCAGGCCACATATATTGCAGCGCCTAGGGTTATTGTGTGTTTTATCCAGCTCTAGCTTAGGATGCGAGCACTCAACAGGATTGAGCCTATGTTCACTTCTTGAGTAAACATACCTCGAAAAACGAGCATGACCCCTGACTTGCCTCTTAGTTCATTAACAGCCTTTTAAGCGGGGGGGGGGAGGAATGTTTCTCAAATCATGCTGAAAAACGTATCACTTTTAATAAATACACTAAAGCATAAAGTGGTAGCACACTGTGATTGGTAATCAGCAGATTTTACATTGAAATGGCCACAAATCTTTCCACTGACATGCAGCTTTACTGATAAAACTATGTAGTGTACAAACAAAAAAGTTCGGAAATAAAGTTTCTGCAAATATGTGTCCCTTGCACATCACCAAGTAAAGTGTTATGGTTTGTTTTGCTCCTATTTAACTCTGTTTGCATCACCCTTCTTAATTACAAAAAAATGTGCTTTCAAAATTCCTGATATATTTTGAAATATTTGTAATATTAATTTACAGGCTATTTATTTAAATGTTATGTGTTTGAGAAAAATAACTGTCATCTTCAGACAGCTCACTTGACAAAAATCTCTAGCTCTAATAGGAGAGAGAAAAATAAACCTTATTTTTCAAACAGCAATTAGTTAAAAGACAAACTGACATTTTACCTCTTTCCTTGAACAGACAGAAAATTGTCAAGCTAAAAACAAGATTTAATAGCATCTTTATTGCTCATTCACTTTCTGAATGAACAGAACACCTGTTCCTTTCCAGCCTGAGTTGACTAGCCAGATGGGACTAGTAGGAGCTAAAAATGGTTCAACCTGAAAAAATTTGACTGGCAATTGTGAGTGGGCGAGTAGATTTTTCGAGGCCTGCTAATTTCTTCACTTCTTTTTGCCAGACATACAAAAAAGTCTGCATGGTCTCCATCGTGCCTTTCTCAATCATCAATTGTGAGTTTGGGCTACACAGACCTCACTAAGGGTGACCTCTGAGCATTCAAAAAATAACTGAAACAGTAACTAAAAACATATTAACAAGTGTGACCGACCTAAAAATAGAACATGGATTCAAAATAAATCTTTGCAGAACATATGTGGGCTCCGTGGAGAACAGGATCCTAGAGAAGCCAAGAATAACATTTTGGAGAAGAACAAAGCCAAGCTGAAAAATAAAATAGTGTCCCTGCATGCTCAGTCAGAAGCTGCAATCCTCAAATATGAAGTCCTTCAGAGCAGGTCTAAATGTTGCAGTGGTCATGTTAGGACCCTGGAGCAGGTAGAAGATGAAACCAGCCTGAAAGCATTCTTAGAGGGCTTATTCTTGACTATACATAGAGATGACCAGCCTGAAGTCCACATAGAAAGGATGCACAGAGTGGGCCCCAAGTAAGGTGGAAAAATGAGGAAGCCTAGAGTCATTCCTTTTGAAGCTTCACAGTTATGAATAAAAAGAGAAAGTCCTTCTGGCAGCGAAGAATAAAGAATTAATCCCTTTCCAGAACTGTAACTGCTCCCAGTAGGAAGATATTGAACCAGCTACCCTCTGGCGATACCTGTAATCCAGTGCCCCAAGGAATGCAGGGAAAGTATGACGAGTGAGTAGGTTGGGTTGGAAGGTAAGAACCTGCTTTGGCACTTATGGGCGTGTGTTCTGCTCATTGCTCTAACTCTATAAAGTGGGGAATGGGACACCAAAACTCTTTGAAGATCTAGGGTCCTGGGGAATGTTGAGAACTCATTCTACACAGTATGTCAAAGCAGTACAAATGTGTTTTGCCAACAGTGGATCAACCCCTTATATATGAGTCCATGCAGTGCACTAGCCAAATATGGGTTTATTTACCCTAGGGTCTGTAGAAGGTTAGTGATTGTTTATTTAGTTTCAAGTTCATGCGTTCTTTGGGATGTGGAAGGGAACTTGCTAGGAACTGATGGAGAAGCTGCAAATCACAGTTTGGCATTATCCTATTGTGTAGTGAAGATGTTAGGAATACTGGTCTCTTCATGGGCAACACTCACTCAACACTGAAACTGTAACTCCTTGTGACAGGCTAAATGATTGGTAGTATGCCGATTCAGGGGGATAGCAGTTCACAGGGAAGATCCAAAACTATCAAAGAACAGCCTCCACACTGAGCGCTTTTATAATGAGGAACTACCAGCAGTGACTGAGATGCAAATCCTTACGATCAGGGAGGGGCATATATTTAGAGGATGTAATGTAAAAACAGGAAAGGGCTCAATATTACTTAGATAATGCTGAATAGAAAATCAGTGATCTCTTTTAAATTCTTAAGTTGTTTAAGCAGAGGAACAGTAAAATTGTGCACGTTTTAGTTTAAAAGCGGTAATCTGCACCCTCATTGTCATGGCAGGAATACAGGCTACTCCTACCCTCGTTTGAATGGGTTCTGGTATTTAAAGCATGATTTTTCAAAAAATTGTTAGATGCTGCCTTCATCTATGGCTCAAGAGGAAGCTCTTGATCTAAGGCAATGGCAAGTTGCAGTATCCAGATTATTAACAATATGAACAACATAACATTTTGCTGTGGTGGGTGATTATCAAAAGCACCCATGAACTAAACAGTCCAAATTAAACACCTGCCATTCATAGTCTTTTGGACCGGGTCCTCCTCAACTGCTTTTTGTAATTAGATGGCCAATCCCTCCTGCTACTAGTTTCCCATTAGTTCCTTCCCCACAGCCACCAGCTCTCATAACTCCAGCTGTAACCATGATGTAAAGTTTTATAGTCTCTTTGAAGCAAAGTCAGTACCTTGGGTATTATCCTCTCTAGCAGGTGAGGGGTAGCAGTGGTAAGTATTGTACTGCAAGCTAACGATGAGCCAACTAAGAATGTGTCAGCCAGTAAGATCAGCAGATCTCTTGTCACTGAGGTATCTTTAGAAAAACCTTTAGGTAGCCAGAGAACTACAACTATACCTTGCCCTCATTGGGGTGATGGAAGAGTTAGCCCAGATATTCATTGATGGGCAATGAAACTTGCAACTTTTGGATGTCATGTGCCAGTCTGAAAAATAAAACCAACTGCCTACGGAGGCTAATAGGAGCCTGTAGCCTTCCCTGTTTCCCTACTTATGACAGGGCCTGGCTAAACAACAAGCCTAACCATAGCTCTAGGGACTAAATTAATAACTTATATATTGTACTCCCTAACCACCTCATGTGCTTAAGACCAGTAGGGAGCTTAAGATCCATAGATAACCATTTTTAAAACTACACGCGTTGTACCATCCCCCAGGCAAAAGCCCCATGTTCATAGACCAGCTGATAGAAATCATTACAGCAAACTCTGCTCCTCATTCCAATGATATTTTCTTAGGAGACTACAATCTTCACTAGGAAGATCACAATGATACTCAAGTCAATATGCTCAAAGACTTCCTTGAAGATCAATCTTTGGTTCAAGAATGCAAGCTACCGGGGGGAGGAGCCAAGCGTCGGACCAAGATGGCCGCTTGAGCACCGGGCTCCGTGGTCGCCACCCCAGGGACCTACTATCCTGCATCATATCCTGCCCTAGCTGTCCGTGTACCGGAGCTACAGGGAAAGCGGTGCCTGTTCCTGCAACCGTGGTCTCTCTGGCCCCCTGATCGGCTGAGCTGACGGCGCCACTGGTGTGGGCCTACGCAAGCCTTCGAGCCGGGAGCTCGATTGAGGAGGAGGTGGCGTGGAGGTGCCGGGAAGGCGGGGGCGCTGGCCGACGGGTGCCGGCCAGAGGGGTCAAAATCTTGTTCAACTATTCCTGGCTGAGGGGTGCAATTGAGACTCCCGCGCCTCCCTCCCGCAACGGGCGCCGAGCTCGGACCCCCTCCCCTCGTTGAGGTGGAGACACGAGTCTGTGTACGCTGGGAGCCGCTGCAGGGTGAGCGAGGCGCCCGAGGTGGAGGCGCCTCGCGGAAGAGTCCTGAGGGCACGTTGATTTGGGCGCCCTGTCTCCTGTGAGAAACAGTGGAGACCGTCCCCCTTGCCGGTGGGGATCGGGCGGGCGGACCTGCAATGCTGTCCAGGCGGTGATTTGTGGCTGGATGTGAGAACTGACGCAGACAAGCTGGGCTGGAGGCCGCTGAGCCAGGGGGTGCATTTGAGATATACCCCTTAGAGCGTCTGAAGCATACCCCCCCGACGAGGTGGTCACAAGTTGGGGATGCCAGTGGGGTATTCTCTCTGGTTTCCCCTCCCCCCCCAAGTTATGGACTGCATTGGGGCATGGCGTAGAGGGGCTGCAAGTGGTGGCTGGCCGCGGACATCCTTGGTTGGCGTCGAGGGGGCATCGGGGACTTGAGGATTGTGACGCTGGGGTTGGGAAGACGCGCAGGCCCGCGGACACCTTGGTGGCGTTGTGGTCACGGTCCGGAGGAAGTTACGTCCCGGCGCCGGCGGGACGCTGCAGAAAACGGCGGTGCAATGGGGAGCAGAGTGGAAGCCGATAAGTCCCAGCCAAGAATTAATAAAGGCAACAAGCAGGTCCAGTCCAACAAATTAGATCGCTATACGCAGCCTAAAGACCCGCCAGCGGATCAGAAACAGGCATCAAAAGCCGGGGGGGAGTCGGTGAGCCCCCCTCCGGAGCTGACCCTGCAGGACGTAATGACCGCCATAGGAGGGGTCAAGTCCTCCCTTGAATGCAAGTTGGAATCCCTGGAGCATAAACTGGACACGGTGTCCATTGAAGTTAACTTAATCCGGGTGGATCTCACCAAAGTCAATGAGAAGGTCAAGACCCTGGATATTAAAACGGCCGGCCTGGCGGAGGATGTGTCTGATCTCCAACGGGAAGTCCACGATCTTAAGGGTTTCTGTGCATTGGCTGAGCGTAAGTTGGACGATTATGAAGGGAGGTCTAGAGGGAACAATATTCGCATTTTGGGGGTTCCCGAGAAATCAGAGGGGCCTGCACCGGATCTCTTTGTGGAGGACTGGATTCTTAACCACCTCAAGCCCAGGGGCCTCGGGAAATTCTTCACCATCGAACGGGCGCACAGGATCCCGGGTGGGCGCCCCAAGCCGGGAGCGCCCCCCCCCCCCGCCCACTTATTGCACGAGTTCTTAATTTTAGGGACAGGGACGGTATCCTGCAGTCGGCCCGGGCGTCGCCCCCTCTGCACTACGAGAATGCCGCCCTCTCCTTCTTCCCGGACTTCACGGAGCTGGTGCAGAAACAGCGGAAGACATTCCTGGCAGTCAAGAAACAACTCAGGGATAAAGGGATTAAATACGCCATGATGTTCCCGGCCTGCGGGTGGAGAGTGAGGGGAGGATGTGGTTTTTGATACCCCCGAGGGGGCTGCAGACTGGATCGAGGGCCGGCATGCTCGTGGGCCCGGAGGACGGCGCAGAGGCGAGGAAGAGGAGATGTAGGGGCAGGCCTGAGGTTGGCGGGCGGCCCTGAGGATGCTATTCTGGTGGTCAGGTATGGGGGTCGTGGGCCCCACGAGAGGCTCGGGCAGTGGGAATACGGCGGCGCAGTAATGGACTGCTGAAGGACGCTGAGGGCATAGTTCATTTAGACGACGGGGACCTGGGGGTGGTGAGTGGGCTTCCTCCTCCGTACTACATTTAGTTGTGTTCGTGATAGGGTTCAGGGTGACAGGCACTCTGCCAGTTTGTTATGGGTGGTCCCAGTCAGCAGGGTTGCAGGGTGGGGGGGGGAGTTGGGGGGGGGGCGGGGGATTGGTATTGTATTTGAGTTTGTTGTTGTATTGTATTTTTCGACAATGTCAGAATGGTGGGCGGAGCGAGAGGGACATCGGCCACACTGGGGATATGGGGAATGAGCGAGATTTGGGGATCAAAGTCCTCAGTTGGAACGTGAATGGGCTGGGGGATAAACTGAAGCGAGGGATGGTCAGCCAATTTGTCAAGAGGCACGCCCCGGACGTGGTCCTCCTCCAGGAAACACATCTAATTGGGAATAAATGCTTTGCCCTGCATAGGGGAGGGTACAAAATGGTGGCACACTCTGGGTTCACATCTGGGTCTCGAGGGGTGGGCATCCTGGTGAAGAACTCCTTCCCCTTCACGATCGAGGCATCATGGACCGATGTCCGTGGCAGGTATGTTTGGGTTTCGGGCCAGTGGGAAGGGAGAACGGCGACATTCATCTCCGTATATGTCCCGCCCGGTCTGCAGGCGGATACCTTTAAAGATCTGGGCTCCATCTTTCTAACATTCCCGTTGGGTGTCATAGTAATGGGGGGAGACTTCAACGCGGTGGTGGCCGGGGAGGTAGACAGGCACCCGCCGCAAGGCTTGCAGCCCTCTCAGAAGTGGCTGTCCGGCTTTCTGGAAACAATGGGGATGGTGGATGGGTGGCGTGCCCTCAAACCCAACGGGACACAATATACACACGTATCAAGCGTGCATCGTAGTCTGTCACGCATTGATTACATCCTAGTTCCGGCGTCACAGGCCCATGCCATTCAAGAGATCCGTCACTTGGGGCGAGGTATCTCTGATCACTCCCCCGTGTGGCTTCAAATGAGAATGGGTAGCTTCGCAGCTGGCAAGATAGCCCCAATAAACCCATGGTATCTGACTGATCCAATTATCCGTAAAGCTGCCATTAAGGCCACAGAAGCCTACTTTCGAGAAAACGGGGGCACAGTTGGCTCTGCGCAGACCCTGTGGGAGGCATACAAAACAGTCATCAGGGGCGAGATGGTCTCGGCCATAGCTGGGAAGAAGAGAGATGGGCAGGCAGAGTTGGTACGAGCAGAGGAAGAGGTGCTGAGATCAGAGGAAGAGATAGCTCAGGGAGTGACCCCAGATGGCCTCCACCGGTTGAAGTTGAGGCAGGAAGAGTTGAATAGTATTGCTAAAAGTAGGGCGCAGGCGCAGTGCGGCAGGATCCAGAGCAGGGTGTACGAACTGGGGGACAAGGCTGGGAAGCTGATAGCGTGGCTGGACAGGAGGGAATGGGCCTCGCGTCTTGTGCCCGAGCTACAGGGTGAGGATATGCAGCCTATTACTGAGCCACAGGCCATCGCCGACGCTTTCGTTGACTATTACCGCACGATCTATAGCGCCTCCGGGACGTATTCGGAAGAGGACAACAGTGAAATGATGGAAAACGTAAAGCTCCCCATCATCTCGGATGAAAACAGGGTATATACGGAGTCCCCATTGACGGATGAGGAGGTGGCGCAGGCGATCCGAGAGGTGCGCTCTGGGAAGGCCACGGGTCCTAACGGTATCCCGGTTGAACTATACAAGATGGCAGCGAATAAACTCGCCCCACACGTCCGTGCAATGTTTGAGGACAGTAGAAATAAGGGAACGCTTCCGTATGATCAGCGGGTCGCCAATATCGTCGTCATACGTAAAGAGGGTAAACCTGAAACACACCGCGGATCCTACAGGCCTATATCGCTCCTGAATGCGGAGCCTAAAATTCTGGCAAAGCTGTTGGCCACGAGATTAAGGAAGGTGGTCACTACTCTTGTACACCCGGCTCAATCGGGCTTTATGCCACATCGCAATACGGCCCTTAACTTACGCCGCCTTCACGGGGTGCTGAGTAGAGCGTCGACAATACAGGAAGCGGCGGCCCTGGTCTCGTTGGATGCCGCCATGGCATTTGACATGGTTGAGTGGCCTTATTTATTTGCAGTATTGAGCAAATTGGGGTTTGGCCCGGTGTTCCTGAGCTGGATCCGTCTCTTATATTCTGATCCGATGGCCCGGGTAGTAGTGAATAACCGGAAGTCCAAAGGATTTCCAGCTGAGCAGAGGCATGCGTCAGGGTTGCCCCCTGTCGCCGCTTCTTTTTGCACTGGCACTCGAACCGCTGGCAGCTTGGGTTCGGCAAGACCAATCTATTCGGGGGTTGCGGTGGACCAGTGACTGGGAGGACAAGATCTCCCTGTACGCGGATGATGTTCTGCTTTACGTTGCCACTCCTAAGGCGTCACTGATCTGCTTATTGGACGTCCTAGCTATATTTGGTAGATACTCCGGATACACAGTTAATTGGTCCAAGTCTGTAATTTATGTGCTGGCAGGCGAACCGCCGGCGATACCGCCGGGTTGCCCAATAACAATCGCCACTGACGGCTTCCGATACCTCGGGATTTATGTGTCCCTGGATCCGAGGCGGCGCTTTGCTTGTAATCTGGACCCTCCTTGCAGCGACTTAAAGCAGATGTTGCACGTTGGAGGTCCCTTCCTCTTTCTATGCTGGGGAGGGCGGTCCTCTTTAAAATGATGGCACTTCCGCGTTTCTTGTACGTGCTCCAAAACACGATGGATCCGGTCCCGGGGTCCTACTTTAAAGAGGTTGAGAGCCTCCAGAGGAAACTTCTTTGGGATGGCAGACCCCGGATTGCCTTCACCAAATTGACCCTGAACTGGTACGATGGGGGGATTAGTTTCCCTGACATCAGGAAATACTATTGGGCTGCCAACTGGCTGCGATTAACCACGGGATGTACTGCAACCCGGACGATCCCGGTTACGCCATGGATAGGTGGCTGCTCCCGGGGGGAGACTATACTAGGGCGCTGTATGCCAGGCCAGGTAGATTCCCGTTGACCGGCCCTACTGCGCATGCAGTTCAAATATGGCATGCGGCCAATAAACACTTGGGATGGGACGGTAAACTGACGTTAGCTACGCCTCTATGGAATTCCGAAAAATTAGGGAGCCTTTGGAAATCCAAGGGCTTTGATAGGTGGGATCTTATAGGGATCGCACAGATCAAAGATATGTGGGGACAGGGCACAGTTCTGCCGTTTGCTACCCTCAAGGAGCAATATGACATGGCGGACGCCGAGCGCTTCCGGTACCTACAGGTCCGGCATGCGTTATTAGCGCGGATCCTGGGGGGCGAGTCGCTGCCAGAAGCCTCACCATTGGAGGCTAGGGTGTTGGATGGGCAAATCCCTGAGAAAACCATTTCCCTTATTTATAAGAAATTGATTAACAATATGGAATATCCGCTGGTGCGCCTTAAGGGGAGGTGGAATAGTAAAGGCCTCGAACTTGACGATGAAGACTGGCAGGAGGCAGTCTCCTCCCCTAGGGTGGTAGCAACTCAGGCCAAGCTCAGGCTGGTACAGCTCAATATTTTGCATATGACATATGTAACGGGTCCCGGGCTAATTCGCATGGGGCGGGCGGAAAGCAGAGAGTGTAGGCGGGGGTGCGGAGAACCAGGGACTTTCTTCCATATCCTCTGGGGCTGTCAGCGGATAGAAACGTATTGGGGAGGTATACACCGAATTATGCGGGCCGTGCTGGGGGTTGATATCCACCCAGAGGCACGTAGGTGCCTGCTCAATGTCTGGGAGCCTACTGACCTCAACGCGTGTGCTAAACAGTGGGCTACGCTGGCGTTCATGATAGCGAAGAGAAACATTGCGCAATTGTGGGGCGCGGCACAGCCACCCGGTCTGGGGAAGTGGAAGGAAGACTTAGATTGGTGCATGTGGAGGGAAAAGTCGGTGTTTGTAGCCAGGGGTTGCCCAGGAAAGTGGAATAAGGTATGGGGAGCTTGGAACCACTATAGAGGTGATGTGTGTCCCCCACCGAGCAGACGAACTGCTGATGAGGCTCATGTAACCCCCTAACCGCTATGAAACACTGTTTGAAACATGTATTGAGATGTGTAATCTGTGACCGATTGTAACCGATGACGCCTGCCAATGAATATTTGCCGTATGACTGTCGAATTGGTTTAATAAAAAGAATAAAAAAAAAAAAAAGAATGCAAGCTACCAACCCACACAAAATGCTCTACATTAGATTGGATCATCTCCAAAGAAAAAGCTGTTGATACAATCGAGATCATCCCTTGTGACTGGTTAGATCATCACATTATTACCTTCCAAGTACCCTACATAAAAAAGGAAAACATCCTCACAACCAATCAAACCCAGACAATGGGTTTGTGACACCAAAGGTCTCAATATGGAGAATCTTGTAGCACGATGTGAGAAAGAACTGCAACCTCCTAATAACCTGGCAGAAGTCAGCGAACTCACGGAATACTACAACACCACGATGACGAAAATAATTGATGTCTTAGGGTCAGATGTACGACCTGCCAAATAGCGACTCACAAATTGCGTCGCGTTTGCGACTTACAATTTGCGACTCACTATTTGGCATGTACAACAGTGTCTTGGACACTGTTTGCGATTCCACATGGGGTCGCAAAATGCGAGGCTCATGAATATTATTGAGCCACTCGCATTTTGCGACCCCATTTGGAATGGCTACCCCTACCAAGGATGGTGGCCTGCTGGACTCAGCAGACCACAATGTCTGGGACTGCTTTTAAATAAAGCAGCATTTTTTTGTTTAATGCAGTCTGTTCTCCTTAAAAGAAAACGGGATACATTTAAAAAAGAAACGTTTTTGTCTAATTTTTTAAGGGCAGGTAGTGGTCCCTGGAACCACTGCCTGCCCTCAAAAAATAATTTTGCATGCATTTGCAAAGGGGAAGCGGTACCCTGGGGACCCCTTCCCACTTGCGAATGCATTCCCACCTACTTGAAGTAGGTGATAATTTGCGAGTGTTTTGCGACCCCAATTGCGGTAGCAAAACATTAGTACATGGCTATGCAGTCGCTATTTGGAAGGGAATGCCCCTTCCAAATACCGAGTCGCAAAACCGTATTTTGCGAGTCGCAATTTATTTGCGAGCCGCAAAATACTGTTTGTACATGAGCCCATGCTTTTTAGGGTGCGCAAACTGGTCTAAGACCCGTTTGCGCACGCTAAAAAACGTCGTACATCTGGCCCATAGCCCCTTTAAAACTCAAAAGAATACCGGACAAAGATAAAAACCCTTGGTTTAATGGATCCCTCAACGAAGAAAGATGGTCACTCAGACTAACAGAATGGAATCTAGAACTACTCAGACAGGCCAGAAACGCCTACAATAAGAGTATTCTAAAATCAAAAAAAGACTTCTTTAGAAGAGAATTGGATAATGCAAAAAACAGACCGAGGAAACTCTTCGAACTGCTAAAAGATCAATCTAACAAAACAGCCAAATCCTCTCTAACAGCACCAAAATTGAACATCAGCTGTGAAGAATTCTCTTCCTTCTTTACAGCCAAAGCCAGTTCCCTGTCTCAACCATTTCAGGCAATGCCTAAAAATAATGCTCTATGGTCAGAATTCAAGTTATATGACCACAAAGATATTGCGAAAATTCGATTGACCATAAAACCGAACAATCATTTCAATGATCCTCTCCCCTCAAAATGCTGTTCTACAGTAAACCACTTTCTCATCCCCTCTTGGACCAAGATTATTAATGCTTCGCTATCGAAAGGCTCATTACCAGACTGCCTAAAAACCGGGCAATCTTAAAAAAACCTACCAAGAGCCCCTCAGACCTTAACCACTTTCGATCGGTAACAAACATTCCCATGCTAGCCAAAGTTCTGGAAAAATGTGTTCAACAACAACTGAGCCAACACATTTCTGAATTCATACTGCTGAATGACTGCCAATTGTGGTTCAGACCAAATCACAGTACTGAAACAGCAATTCTGCACATAGTGGATGATGCTCTACTTGCTCTAGACCTTAATTAAACCTGTCTCCTAATTCTGTTTGACCTTTCATCCGCATTCGACACGGTAAACCATTTCAAAATACTAGACCGACTGGAGGAAAGAATGGGATTAGTGGGCACAGTTCTAGAGTGGTTTAGATCCTTCTTGGAATATCCGCATCATCCCCAAATCTTATTGGAGTACCACAGGGATCAACACTATACCCTGCTCTATTCAATCTATATGTAGAACCACTAACAGAAATGTTACAGCAGACAAACATCTCCTTCCACATTTATGCAGATGACACTCAGCTATATATCAAGATTACATCGTTGGAAGAGATAATCATCATGAACCAGGCTTTAAGGAGGACCATTCATTGGCTAACTAAGAATCATCTCAAGCTTAACCCGCATAAAACAGAATTCCTTCTGATTTCCCCCCAGAAAAGCAATAGGAGTATAATACCATAACAAGTGTATTTGTAAAGCACACGATTACCCAAAGGTATCCTGGCGCTGAATAATAGATGTTTATTGTTACCCAACTCAATGGTACTCATTTTATCGACCTCAAATGGATGAAAGGCTGAGTGGACCCGCCAGGATTTGAACCTGTGACCATGAGGTCGAACACAGGCCCCGCAGTGGCTGCTTTAGTCCACTGAGCCACCAGACCCGGCGGAATGGCTAATGGAATGGACCAATTTGATCACTGCGTTAAGCTGTACTGCGAGTCTTGTAGACTCAAATAAGTCTCTTGGAATTACTCTAGATAAGAACCTGAACATGCGAACCCACATTAACACGATGAAACCTTTCATAGCTAGACCTCAAAACGGCAGTTAGTCATCTCGAGGATTGAGTACGGATACACAACTTTATCAGGACTACCCAAGATTTCAACAGCCCCGCTGAAAGCTTGTCTCAATGTGCCCACGAGATTTATAACAGGCTCCAGAAAGTTTGACCACATCTGAAAGCGCTTAATTGGCTACCTTATGAAGCAAGAATCCAACTAAAGATGGCATGTATCACACACAAAGAAATACATTACAAAACACCACTATACCTAGCCCAGAAAATCACATTATCAGGAGGCAGCAGAGTCTCTCGGACCAATGGAGATCTTACTGAAGCCTGCCCTGTTCCGAAAGAAGAGAACTTATGACAGAGCATTTTCTGGTGCAGCACCAAGAATTTGGAACTCACTCCCCCGAAGCATTAGAAGAATCTCGTCCACTTCCGCTTTAAAAAAAAGAAGCTAAGACTTTTCTTATGAGCTGAGCAAATTCTTCCCACAATAACAGTAGACCAGATACTATTAGGATACTTTCCTGCTCACATGCTATGATAATACAAATCGATCTCTAGTGGGCGATAGGACATGTATATATGTTTTTCTAAGCACAAACGGCTCTCTCTCAAATTGATCTACGCTTGTCACTTTTGTTTAAAGGGTGTTACAAACCTGCTGTTGAAAGTTTAAGGCTATGTAAATGTAAGCGCTCTGATACCATAACCGGGTCATGTCCGCGCTATATAAAACACTGAATAAATAAATGATATGGGGCAAACATGGCCTCCCGAGTATGGGCTCTGGCCCAGGAAGCCAACTGTCTCTTTAAGCCAGAACCCATGTTCCAGTATCCCTCTACATAACAATAAATATATATATGTTAGGCTTAGATGGCCCCGAGGACCTACGTAGGAGGCTTGGCTTGGCGTTCCGTTGGACCATGGCTTGCCCTGGTGCCCCCGGGCCAATCAGTGCTGAGTCAGAGCCCACTGGCATGACCTCAGGCCAGGGACGTTGCTGGAGTCCGATCAGGTGGTCCAGTCACCACAGTTCTCCATGTCCTGGCACTGTGGAGCGATCTGCAGTTCTAGAAGGAGTAGGAGTACTAGCTCCTATCTGCCCCCAACCCACCTGGGCTCAGTTTGACCTACATGAAGGCCCAGCAGGAGAAGAGGATTACCTTCAAACTCCTCACCAACGCCTACAAATCCCTCAACATCAGACCCAAATACCTGAACGACAGAGTATCCTTCCACGTACCCAAGAGGAACCTCCATTCCGCCGACCTCGCCCTGGCAGAGGTCCCCCGCATCTGCAGAAACAGAACCGGCGGGAGAGCCTTCTCCTACATTGCAGCCAAGACCTGGAACGAGCTCCCTGTTAACATCAGACGCTCCCCGACCATGCACACGTTCAGGAAGGACCTCAAAACCTGGCTCTTCGACTGATCCGGAACTGCTCCCTCCCTCCCCCCAGCGCCTTGAGACCCTCACGCTGCGCCTTGAAACCCCTGATTGATTGATTGATTACCTGCAGCAGACTAGGCCCACCATCAGTGAAGGGAGTAGGTGCTTGACCCCTCCATCACTCAGGTGAAGTACAATGGGCCGCGTGTAAACTCCAGTGTCATGGTGTTTGTGGGTGGTACTGATCTGCTCAGATTAGAGTGTTAGGCAAAGCCCACATATGGTAATTGAGCCCTTTATCCAAATGGGGACTCTTAGCCGCCAGTATTCTGTCCTCTGTAAGCTGAATGTAGAGAATGATCAAGTTGAAAGAGCATTCTCCATCTCTTTTCCAGAATCCAGAATGTGTTTAATAAGTGTGTGCAAGCCAATTGCATCTGACCACAGGGAAAGATTGGGGGAAATGGGGTAGAATGAAAGCAACTTGCCATGCACACACACACCTAACATATGCACTTGAGTTGGACCATCTGAGATCACAGCTGTATGTCATAAGATTGCCTACAAGTACCATGCAGTATTTTACATTGCAGTTTTTACCTCCGTTACCACAACTTCGTTTGTCTACTTCAATAATTAAATCTTATGCCTGTATACTATGTTTTGTTTTTTACATCGTTTTTACATCCAAGAATAATATTTTTGGTACTTTTTGTGTTTTCTGCTGCTTTTTATTAATAAGTGAAATTACTGCTCTCTCTCAACCCTAACAACTCAAGTTGAAAGTCTGTGAGGCACCTGTCAAAATGGCTAAAACCGGAAGAGTAACTTTTTAATAATTGTAGAAAAGAAAAGAATATTATTTTTACATATTTCTGTCACTAATTAAATCTACATTGAAAAATGAAGAAAATATGTATTATTTTATGACAACATGATAACATATCACAGCCAATATAGATGAATGTAGTGCTAGCAAAGGTCACTCCGGAGCAGAGTGAGTAGGGGAGCCAATATGTACGCTGTTCATCACTTCTCATAGGAGAGAGAGATCCAGAAATAATAGTGTAATGAACAAAGTGTAAATTAATAGTGCAGTTTTTATAAAAGAGATAGTTTCACCTTTTTTCAAAGAGGGATTCTCTGAAAGTGGGAATAGTTTGAGCAAATGAAAAAAAAAGTGTACCAATATTCTTGACTGTTAAATTCAGTACACAAAAAGAGCATTACAAAGAAAAAAGACCTAAAAACATAAACTCTTTGTGTGAATAATAATTTTATTCAGTTAAAATTAAATCAATAAAATAAAGTTTTAAATAAAATGTTTTGCTGAAGACAACGTAGCATTTAAAAAAAATACTCAATAACAAAAAACTAATCATATTTTCTTTTTTTGTGGGAATTCAGCACTCCAGCTCGAAAACACAACAAAGAGACAAAACAACTGAAAGTGTCGACCAAAGGAATAAAAACTAAAGAGTAATATTCAGTTAAACAAAATGAAAATAGTAGATAACACTTTTTTTCTCACAGATTGGTGAGTTCAGTATTTTTGCAAACAAAGGTTTTTGAAAGATTAAACCAATACAATAACTAAATTCCATTTTCTTCATAGATTTTCATTCATTACAAAAGCAAAAACACAATAATTTTTTTATCAGCATTAATTATGTTTACGAAACACTACACCGAAACAAAACCAGGCAAATCAGAAGAACCAACCAAAGAACTCAAAAGG
Organism: Triturus cristatus; assembly: GCF_964204655.1. Classification (NCBI taxonomy): domain Eukaryota; kingdom Metazoa; phylum Chordata; class Amphibia; order Caudata; family Salamandridae; genus Triturus; species Triturus cristatus. The sequence continues at coordinate 1,160,759,771 of NC_140579.1, forward strand.
TAAGCATGATAAAAAAAAAATCAGATAAATACATTCTCAATAAATACACAAAAGAACTATTTAAACAAATGTAGAAAATATGCCAGTAAACATGCCAGGTACCACTCGTATCACTTCCAGAAAATAAACTAAAACTTTAAGTGAGCCCTTGGAAAAGATCTTTAAAGAACAAAGCAGAAGCATACCGCCCCATCATGCATCAGATCAACTCCCTGGCATTCCCTATCTTAAGAGAATCACGAATCGAAAGAGGCAAATGATTAGGAAACACCCTCCACACACCGAGTTTTTGAAATATTAACATTCCAACTTCTTCTTAAGAAAACTGTTTCTAATATAAGTTTCAAAACATTGTATTATTTTCCATCAACAGAAACCTAACTACCCTTAAAAGAAGTAGTGTTTGGCTGCTGTTTGGGAATTTCAAGTCATCCACAGCAATTCACACAAATCTACACAATGCTTGAAAAATAATATCATTTCGCTCATATACAATTTGGTACCAGGCAAGCATTCCTCACCTTTTTCTGAATTTCTAACAATAATATCAGAAAAAAACTGTTTATCAAAATCCATAAGAGACTTTGAGACTCCAGTGTTAAAACAATACAATATACTCAGCCAGCCAAGTACAGGAATGGTTCTTTCAACTATATCAAGCAATTTGGGGAAAAATGATAAAATAAGTCATGCCTAAGAAATATACTTCTGATTGAAAACTGCAATTTGAATTAGTTTGGTTATTGGTTGCTGCACCTCCAGCTCAGATAGGATGGGGTCCCTGTGGACATTTATAAATCAGCCCCATATCTGTGGGCCCCATTACTTTGTAATTGCTTTAATACCTTTACTTGTTGTGGTCTCTCAAACACATGGCCCGCCGTCACCATCGTACCCATCGTTAAAAAGGGCGACCCACAGTCTACAAGTTTTTATCACCCAATATCCCTGTTGTACTCCATGGTAAAAATCGCAGGGAGGGTTGTACCGAAGTGCTCGTCCTGGGTTATGGAGATGAGCACACTGTCCATGGTGCAGTATGGTTTCTGTGATGGGCTGGGCAGGATGGAGCAATGCCTTGAGTTACATCTGCTTGTTAGCAAGTACACCATTGTGAAGCGGGCTCCATCTGCCTGGCCGCCATGTACCTGTCTTGCGCCTTCAACTTTGTAGTTAGGGCTAAGCTGTTGGCCTTGTTGAGCGATCTGGGGGTGGATCAAGGGCTCGTCCAGTTTTTGCGAGCATCAAATTTTGATCTGTTAGCATCTATTAAGTACGGTCCTGCTGCTGAATGCACCTCTAGCTTGCCTCTGGGGAAGGGCGTTCGCCATGGATGTGTATTGGCCCCAATCCTCTTTCTGTTGTATATCAATGGCCTTGAGGAGACCTTGTCCGCTTGTCCTGTGGATATCCCGATGGTTGGCTGGAGAAAAGTCCTTGTTATACTTTACGTGGACAGCGCTGTTTTAATGAGGAGAGCACCCAAGAGCCTAAACGCCCTCTTTCAGAAATTCATTAGTATCATGGGGTCCTTGGGCCTAACTACAAACAACTCGAAAACCTACACCATGCTCTGTTAGCCCGAATCCATGAAACAAAGGAGTGTATAGCTCCAGGGCTACCAGGTTGCCTCCATTCAGGATTTTTCTTACCTGGGGGTCTTCCTTGATGCTAAAGAAAACTGGGTTCCCTGTAAGTATAAAGCCTACCAGAGGTTTGCTATTGCCGCCAGCTATATTTACAGCTTAGCCTCTCGCATCAGCAGAAAACCTATGGCCCCCTAGCTATAGGTATTTAGAAGCAAATACCTTCCCATTCAGACTTACAGGGATGGCATTTGGGGCTATTCTAACCCCTCTGCCGTCCAGACCAAAGAGAACAGGATCCTGCGCTGCCTCCTGGGTGTACCCCCTGGCATGTGCCACTCACATTGTCCACCAGGAGCTTGATGTTGAGTTTCTTGAAGACCTTATCAAATTGGCCCCACTGGTGCTTTGGTGTGCTATCGAGGCAAATTCATGCGCAGGCCTGAACAGGAAGGTGATCTTGGATTGCCTTGCTTGTAATAGAGGTTGCTTGTAGTAGAGGCCTTGCCATTCTCTGGTTGCAATACATAAAACAGGAAAATTCTTTTTTTATGGAGACCTGAACTTTTTTCTTCCCCCTCCAGCATATCTAAGGCTGACCTAACTAGGGTCAGGAATGTAATCCGAACCAGGAATAGACAGCATAGAGAGGAATGTGAATCAGCAAAAATCTCTTTCAGGAATTATATTAACCTGCAAACCATCCCAAAATGGAACCGTACCTGTCTTGGATGGATACCACCTGGGACAGAGTCTTGTTAACTAGGTTTAGGTGCAGTATTGTGAGGTCACATTTAAGTGTTCCACTGGGCCAATTGGATCTCACCAATGTGTTAATCTGCCCTTGTGATCTCAGCGCAGGGATGCCTCAGGGTAGCTTTTGCACTATATAAATGTTTTTTCATTTCATTTAATTTCATTTCCTCACCCTAGAGTCTGCTTTACTTTATCGACTTCTGTAAGTACTATAGGGTTTACTGTAAAAGCTTTTTAGTCACAGTAATTAGAGCGAGTGGTATTAGAAGATATGCTGAGGTTTTGTTATATTTGCAGTCACCGAATTCCCCTACGCTCTGTTGCTGTATTTGCTCATTTTTAGGTCTCGCCTGAGCCAGCGCTTTAGCGCTGCGCTCGCGAGCGCTTTTGTAAATGGGGGATCTGGAAGTGCAAACGAGTGCTTTCAGGCCTTCAAATACAGTGCATGTGCGCCATGCGCGCGCACCATTTGGCAGCCTGCACACTATTTGCTTTCACTTTCACGGCCGCAGGGCCGCTTTGATGTTTGATCGCGATCACTTTCACTTTTGCAGCTGCACAGCCGCTTGTTTTGTCTTCCTTACTTATTTTCCTTCCTCCAAGCCTTTACCCATGTCTTGCTTACTTTCCACCCTCATTCCCTCTATCTCACCTGCATTTCATTTACTTCCTCTATGTCTCTGACCCCCCTTGCTTTCCTTCCTCACCCAAGAATGTCTCTCTTCTTTACTTTATCTCTTTCTCCATGGCTCTTTCTCTCTTTTGCTTCCTTTCCTCCCTCATGACTCTATCCCTCCCTTGCTTCCCTTCCTCCCTCCATGAATGCCTCTCCTTTACTTTCTTTCCTTCCTCCATGCCTCTATCCTGTCCTATCATGTCCTAATCTGCTGCCCAGTAACGTCCTGCCTACGCTTCCCTTACCCCCACCCTTTCCAGCAGCCCGGGTTCTGCTCCCGGGGGGGTGGCCTCCACTAAGGCCCCCGGTCCAGCCACAATCCCCTCCCTTTGGGGTGAGGTGGCCAAACCAAGGGGCAAAGCACTTATATTCATTCTGCCTGTCTTCGCCATCCCGGCGTCACCTCCTGCCAGAGTGGGTCAGGCTGTTGCCTGTCCCCTGCCCTTATTTGCAGTGATATTGCAAGCACCCATTACTCTACTCCTCTGCATCTTCTCTAAAATAGACGCACTGAGTGTTATTATTATTTCAGGGAAACTTATATTACACATTGCTTTCCTTGATGCAGCTACAGACGTTAGGTCAGGATGGGCTTTAGAGTCAGAAGCGCCTGGTGCGACAATTTTTTTTCTCGCTTTCTTTAAGGATGTTGTTGTTATTGTCATATCCCAAATCACATGTGCCGATAACTCCTTCAGTGCTATTTGTAGATATTTCTAAAATTGTGAACTTTGATTCAGCTGTATTTCTATATATTGACCCATCCTCTGCAAACCAGTGGCCTTTAGAACTAGCGATTAGAGCGGGGAATTTGATGCAGGGTCGTTCATAGAACTCAAAGATAACACTTGGAAATATAGTGCATATATTATTTAACGAAAAGTTAAGCAAGTGAAGGCATACAGTAAACACCCCCTAGGCTCGCAGAAGTGCCGATCACAAAAACAGGAAAGACTGCACTGTATGCAGCACAAGGCACACAGGCTGCACCCTTTGCTTGTCCTGTAATGTTGCCCCGTCTCTGCGTGGGCGCTGCGTCCAATGGGTACACGGGTCTGGAGAATTCATTCAAATGAGAAGGCGCCATTTATGTAGTTGGTGGTTCTAAAAATGTGGCATCGATCGAGTCTTCTTAGGCAAATGCAGCACACCCCTGCTCTAGGTCACACCTCAGACCTCTGTGTTCTTGTCCAGCTGAATCGGGTCTTTAAACAAACACGCTGCATGATAACCTCACCACACGGCTGCTTTGATGCACTCGAGGGAGATGAATCAAATTCAACCACTCATCTAACCAATCAGAACACCCAGTCACTAATCCACCCGCTCATCTATCTACACATGCACCTACCAATCTCTCATTCATCCACCCATCTGCCCACTCGACCATTCCTCCACCCGCTCTTCCAGCCACCCACTCATCTATCAAAGCAGGCGCCCGCTGATCTCGTCATCCATCTGCTCCCTTGTCCCTCCCTCTAGCCGCCCACCTACTCATACACCCACTCATCCATCGTCTCATCCTTCCCGCCACTCATCCATCCACTTATCCTTCCTGCCACTCATCTATCAAAGCATGCACCCGCCGTTCATCCATCCATTCATTCATCAGCTCACGTGTCCATCCCTCCGCCCGCCCATGTTGCGTGCCTGTGGGAAGAGTCCAAGAACGCGCATGTTCTCCGTTCCTCGTGCGCAGCTCCCCCTCTGTTTTTGCTCTTCACGAGCGGTGGGTGGCTCCAGGCCCTCTCACTAATTTGCTGTTTGGGCTGAGAGCGCCAGGAGTAATGAGGGGGCGTGAGAGGCATGGCCCCTTCATTACTGGGTGTCCCTTGTGTACTACAGCAGTGCCCTGGGGGCACGCACGTAGACCCCCACCCATCACTGTGTGCAAGACGGCCCCTGGTGTGAGCAGCATCTAGGCACAGTCCTAAAACTACGAGCCTCAGAATGGAAAGTGTTGGGGCAGGACATTCAGAACTGCTCGAAGTTCACACATGTGATAGATATGGCGAGTGGACAGGTATGTGGGAAGCATGGGTGAAGTAATCACAGACATGTCAAACTGTGGGAGATCATGTGCTTTATCTGCCTATAAATTCAGTTCTCATATTTCCATGGAATTAGCCATTTATTAGAGTTTTTTTGCTCAACAACATGTCCGAGACGTTTCGCACAGACCATCAGTTTGTCTTTAAGGTTGTGTGAATGCACGTTCTGTAACTTTTGAAAGTTTACTGTGCATACGGAAACATCCCTGAGCTCCCTGACCTCGGCAGGGTGGTGGATTTCCCCTCCTGGACAGTGGCGTTACTGTGTGGCCTTCTGGCACGCATCTGTAGAATGGCTGGACCCCCAATGTACAGGGTTTGAAGATGACCACTGTGTCTGTGTGTGTGTAGACATCGACTGTATTAAATTCCCCTCTCACCAACAGCTTCAGAAGCATAAACAAGCATTTGCAATGCAATAGGTTTCGCATTTGCGAGAGTTTAAGCTACTAGCATTGCAAATAACAATGCCTTTTATTTGTTTTAAAAACCAAAACCTAAATAAAAGACATTGTAATTTACAATGCGAATAGCTCAAACTCCTGTAAATGCGAGACCTATTGCATTGCAAATGCTTGTTAAAGGGTGCCCTTGCTAAGAGAAAGCAAAAGGTCTTTTAATAGTCTGAAGCTGTGTGTTGTTGGTACTTTCCGTGTGTTTTTATCCTGATTGTTTTATTATTTATTTATTCACCTGCTGATTGTGTGAGACTTGGAACCCTTTTTTTAACGATGACTTTAACATTTGGACTGTGCTTTTATGGCTGTCTTACTGCCTAAATAAAGTCTGACCTGTTCTGATCGTAAGGAATGGCTGTTTGAAGGGGCATGTTTGTTTCTGAAATGTAGTCACAGAACATTATTATTTTACTGCCACTCATTATGAGTCGGAAACCTGTTCGCATACGGTACGAGGTCTCCAGGGTACACTGTCACCTTTGTAAATGGTCCCAAAAATATTTTTTGGAGTAAGCAGTAGTTCATGGGACCACTGCCTACTTTTAACAAATAGTTTTACAAACTTTTCGCATTGTGTTTTAAACACAACCTGTTTTCCTTTAAGGAAAATGGGCTGCATATAAAAAATAAGCAGTTACAGACATGGTGGTCTGCTGACCTCAGAAGGCCACCAACCCTGTGATGGCAGCGATTCATAGTGTGTTCTAATTTGCAATCTACCTCAATTTTCATGAGCTAGGTCCAATTGTGGCCCACTGTGATTCAGTATTTTATACATAGTTCGGTTCTCAAAATACTGCTGGATTTGCTAAATGTCGGTGCGCAAATTGCGACCACTTTTAGTGAATCTGGTGTATGTAGGTCTGGCCCAAAGTCCCTACTTCATTTTCAAAATTTTTTAGCTCCCTAGTCGCCCCTTTTCTGGTTTCTGGAATAGACACCCATGAGGTGGGGGAAGTAATTTACACTTGTGAGTACCTTACAAATGTAAGTTTACTAGTACACTTTGTAGTAACTTTACTACCCGATCTTCACTGCCAGCGACAGAGCCAAGAGGCAGAGTCAAGTACAGTCATGCCACAGAACTCACTTGGACTGACCACACCATTGTCCACTTACCCATTGCAGGATCCTAATGCACCACCACCAGGACACTCCGCTCCTCACACTGCAGTTTGAACAAAGTGACAGAGACCCAATGGACAAATGCCCTCAACACCACCCAACCCGACTCTGCAACCAAAATTGAATAGGCCATCCGGAATTCCTCTGCCTGGTTCATCAGCTGCGCTGACAGAGTCACCCCCATCAAACCAGCCAAGACCAGCAGATACACCGAACAAGATATAAACCAGAATTCAGGGAAATGAATCGCAACTGTGAATGGCTAGAAAGAAGATGGCACACCAGCAGAGATCCCACAGACCAAGCCACCTTCTGGTCAGCCTTCAACAAATACCACCAATGCCTAAAAAACACAAAAAGGGGCTCCTAGCAGATCGAGACTGAAGCAATCTCTAACCACAGCAAGGAACTCTTCAATATCATTAGAAGAGTTCTCATCCCCGTCAGCCACAGAGAACTTGAACTCCCCTTCCTAGGAACTCTGCGACACCCTGGTTGACTACGTCCTCTACAAGATATCCAACATGTACACTGAATTCTAACTCAAAAACAACAGTTGATGGACAGAATGCAGAACAATGTCATACATTCACCCCAGTACAGAGATCTGGGCCTAAATCCAATGTGCAACATTCCGTCCATCATCTTGTGTGTTTTGCTGTTCGCCCTACTATGTGGGAAGGGTATTCCCAGACGTGGGTCCCGTGCTCACTACGCCACTGGAGTCAAGCTATCCTGGCTGAAGAGGGGTGAAACCCCGAAACCGGTCCTTGGATGCTTGATTCCGTTCCAGGGAAGACATGGATTGGCAGTTCCGGCTGGACTGTTCCCATGAGGCACAGGGTCAAGACTGATTTGCATATGGCCATGTCTGAACTGGGGTGGCGTGGTGAGCAAAATAACGATGGATTAAACCCAGATCTGTGACTGGGGGTGAATGTTTTGCCAATGTGCAACATTCCGTCCATCATCTTGTGTGTTTTGCTGTTCGCCCTACTATGTGGGAAGGGTATGCCCAGACGTGGGTCCCGTGCTCACTACGCCACTGGAGTCAAGCTATCCTGGCTGAAGAGGGGTGAAACCCAGAAACCGGTCCTTGGATGCTTGATTCCGGTCCAGGGAAGACCTGGCTTGGCAGTTCGGGCTGGACTGTTCCCATGAGGCACAGGGTCAAGACTGATTTGCATATGGCCATGTCTGAACTGGGGTGGCGTGGTGAGCAAAATAACGATGGATTAAACCCAGATCTGTGACTGGGGGTGAATGTTTTGCCAATGTGCAACATTCCGTCCATCATCTTGTGTGTTTTGCCACTGAATTCTAACCCCAACCCACCAAACTCTAAAACCTCCTCACACCGACTGACGCTACCCACAACCACCCACTCACTGCATGGGAACAGCTTACCACTTAGAGCACCATAGCCACCATTAACTCCATCCACTCTGGAGCACCCGCAGACCCTTGCCTCCACTACTTCTTCAACCTACCTCGGAAGCAAGAAAATCAGCAGCGAGCTTACCTCTATTGTCAACACATCCATCACCACAGCCACCTTCCCCAGCGGATGGAAACACACCGAGGTCAGACCCTTCCTCAAGAAACCCTCCACTGACCCCAGCGCACTCAAGAACTACCACCTCATCTCTCTGCTCCCCTTCCCCACCAAGGTCCTTGAGAAGGGCATCAACCAACAACTCATCAAACACCTGGCGAGAAGCAGCCTGCTGGACTCCTCCCAATCTAGTTGCTGTGCCAACAACAGCACCGAGACCAAACTGATCGCTACTGCTGACATCAGAACCCTCCTTGGGTAAACAGCAGCCCTGGTGCTCCTTGACCTATCAGTAACGTTCAACACTGTATCCCACCACACATTCATCAAGAGACTCCACAGAGACGCCCTCAAATGGATCGCATCCTTTCTCACCGGACGACCCCAGAGAATCCGCCTACCACCCTCCAAGTCAGAACCTAAGAGCACCATCTGCGGCGTCCCTCAAGGTTCATCCCTCAGCCCTATCCTGTTCGCCATTTTCATGGCGCCCCTGCCCAACATCATCAGAACCCATGATCTCAACATTATATCCTATACAGATGACACCTAACTCATCCTCTCAGAAGACCCCTCCACCATCAGGACCAACTTTCACAACTGCATGACGAGTGTCGCTGACTGGATGAAGACCAACTGAAGCTCAACAAGAAGGTTCTGTTTTTTAAATACAACACCTCCCATTTTAACAACACCTGGTGACCCTCCAAACTCGGACGCACACCAACAGACCATGCCCGCAACCTAGGTATCATCCTAGACAGCAAACTCACCATGAAATGCCAGATCAACACAGTCTCCTCCTTCTGCTTCCACACCTTCTGCATGCTCCAAAACATCTTCAAATGGCTCCTTGTCAACACTAGGAAAACCTTCACTCAAGCCCTAGTCACCAGCCGGCTGGACTACTGCAACACGCTCTATGCAGGAATCACCACCCAACTCCTGAAGAGACTACAAATGATTCAGAACTCAGCTGCCAGACTCATCCTCGACCTCCCCAAACGGACTCACATCCTCACCCACCTCAGGAACCTCCACTGGCTCCCCATCCAGAAGAGATGGCCAATTCAAGATGCTGATACACTTCTACAAGGCCTGCCACAACCAAGGACCAGCATACATCAACCACCACCTGAACTTCCACAACCCCGCCTGGCACCTGCGCTCTGCTACCCTCGCCCACACTCCCCGCATCTGCCAAAGCTACAGTGGAGGACGATCCTTCTGCTACCTTGCCGCCAAGTCCTGAAATACCCTTCCCCTTCACCTTTGAATATCTTCCGCTCTCTCAGAATTCTGAAAGGGACTCAAGACCTGGCTCTTTGACTGATCTCAGCAAAAACCTAATGGCTGGATACCCTCTCGGTTGATAGCTGCTCTCTATAAATCCGAGTTGATTGATTGATTGACTACTTTGGGCTATTCACAAATTCCAGTTGTAAGGTTACAGAAAAGTCTAGACTTACATGTCTCTACTCCTTGTTTCAGTTTACAACTGTATTTTACATTGTCCATATTTAATGGACCTACCTATTGATGCTGAAGAAGTATGCAATATCACTATTTTGAAGAGGACAGCCTTTGTAGGTAGGTTTGTTTTAAAACACTACAAGCAACTACAAGGGCTGCCTCTATTCACCCTAAATGTGATACAGGATACAGTCTTACAGCATTAGGTGGCAAGCAGTCTAAATGCATTGGGGAGGAGGTTCGCACTGTGGGGTTATAAAAAAAATGGCAGGATGAGTGGGGTGGATGAAGGAGAAATTCACCAGGATTCGAAGAAGCTATCCTCTCTACGATGCACCCCCACTTGCTATATGGACTGCCTGTTTCCAGAAACACGGTTGTGGTTCCCATAGGTAAGAATTGAATTCTCCCTCTCCCTCTTTCCATTTACCCACCCATATCTGTCTTTCACTCACACCTGCATTGTTTGTCAAAAACCACATATGTATTACTCTAAAACACCCTCTAACACAAGCCCTATCAATTACTACTACTTTTATAAATATCTGTGTTATTTTTTATTGTTGTTTCATACTGCCACTCATTCTAGCATTTTGGTAGCTTCAGCTGGGCAGGAGTCATCAAAACAGTAGCAGGGCAACATACAGCTTGGTCTTGCAACGCATCCTATCTACACGCACAAGTATGTCCTTAAACTTACAATCTTACAGAAATACTATAGCCTTCTTGTCTCATGTGTTTCGATAAATCCTAATAGTATAATTGTTAATGTACTTTTGAATTTCTTTGCATTGTATCCTAATGTTCTTCCAACAACAGTCAAATGTATGGGAGTATATTCATGCAATGGCGACTACTGTGCATGAGATGGCTGCCCCCAAAATTACTCCCTCAGATGAGTGACAGGCCTGTGCCTTGGATAATGTTGCAAAATGTTATCAAGACATGGCAAAAATGTACCAAGAACAGCTTAGAACTTTTAGGAAAGTGAGTCCAAGACAGCATTCCTTGGACATGAAGATAGTGAAGGCAATAAACAACAAATGCCAGTGTCTCTCTTCATGGCCACCAATTGCAGGATGTTCTACACGGGCATCTCACTGTACGAGGGACATCCAACCACTTGCAAATATTATACCTCTACCACAACCATCTCTACCACAGACACCTGCACCAACCTCAACCTCCAATTCCACCAACCCAATCCCTACCAACCCATCAAGTCAGTAATGTATAAATTACATAGGTTTTGCTCAAATTTTTTTTCTTTCTGTGGAAATAAAATTGACAATTGTGCCCCATCATTTCCCTGTTTCTGCCTGGTAGCCATTTGCCTCAGACAAACACCCATTTTGTGTGTGACATGCTACAGCAACTTGTCTGAAAACTGTCCTTCACATCCCCATTGAATCTTGCATAACCCCCTGCTCCTTGTGGTCGAGCCAATTCCAAGAAGCCTGCCTGTGTGCCTTCCCCCAGTTGTGCCAGGGACTCAGCCACATCCTGTCCATTGTTGGTGACTCAGCCTGTCACACCAGCTGCCCTGTGACCACCCCCAACTGAAAGAGGAAGCACGAGGTTAGGCCCTGAAACCACACCAACTAATAGAGGAAGCACAAGGCTGTACACTGTGAACACACATTTCTGTGGTTCTGCCAATTCCCAGAACCAGCAAGATAGTTTCTGTTTTACACAAGATGGTTCCTGTTCTTGACTCTAAGCCAGAGATAAACCCCCGAATGAGTAAGGGCCTTCAACTGAAAGAGAACCCATTTCCACACATCACATGCCCTCTCACGAGACACAAGACACGCCCCTACCTTGACACATCTGTTGGAAATTACTGCTTGTCACTTCCCTTTTTCTTGTCACTTCTCCTTTCTTCTTTTTCCTATTGACTGAAAACTGTATAAATATTCTGATGTGTGAATAAAACTGCAGACCACTCCTGTACCCGCTTGGTGCTGGAGCTCTCCCCTTAACTCGAGTTACTGGACCCTTTTTTACTCGAACACCAGGGACTCCTCTCTTTGCTTTGACTGAAATTATGATTATTAAGTATAGAAATTCTGAGATGAGGTAATATTGAATTAATTTACCACATTAATTGGCGCCCGCACAGGGACATTCCCTTTTCCCCACGAGCCGGCGATATTGGACCCGGTACTGTCCCCTCCTGACCTTTGACGGACTTCAAAGTGCACAACGCGGGGAATTCCTGCTAACTCCCTCGAGGCAAAGAGGGGGACCAACTGCGGCCCGGTATCCACACGAGGCAGTGAGGAAAATTGCGGAACGTCCTGAACCAGAGCCCAACCTGTGAAGAGACGAATCCGAAGTTCTGCGAGTCCCACCTTAGAAGCTACGCGCATTTTTAAGATCTTCAAGAGGCCTTCCAGTTATTTTTTTTCGGTGAGTACTGCTGAAAAGTATAAAGACGTACTCACCACTTTGTGGGTGCGGTAAAGATAAAGGTTTTTGTTGGTTTCTCACTTATTTTGTGAGGACTGCTAAACTAGTATAAAAGACGGACTCACCACTTTCGTGGGTACGGTAAAGATATATGTTCTGTTTGTTTTTCTTTTTCTCTCAAATCTAAATCTTTGAAAAATCTTGCCATCATGCCTATTTTCTCGAAAATACGTAAGATAGCAACCAAAAGGAGTATTCTTGAGAAGGAAATTCCCCTTCCTCCTCGGGATACTCCAGGACACTTCATGTATGCAAAACATGGTGTTGGTGCAATTATTTATTGTGATTTATGGGTGGATTATACTAAAGACCTAGAACACAGATATAGATGGCCTGAAAATGGTACTTTTGACATGGAATGTATTATAAAATTAGAGGAACAGTTGTGGAAGAAAAAGGGAGTCCGCCAGTCACAAAGTGACTCGGTGAAATTATGGAGAAAAGAAGCCCATAGGGGGCAACAGAAGGAATTGCATAAAGTTGAAAAGGGTAAGAGAATGTCAGAGCAGGCCAAGAAAGAACAGTTACAAGAAATAGGGAAAGAAGTAGTTAGTGAAAGGAATAAAAGGGAACAAACAGCCATTTCTACTGGTTTTTATCCTGTATTGCCATCTGCACCTGAAAACCTTAACATTGCACCACCTAAGGCACAACCTACCGCCCCATCACCAGAGGATACTTTCACCAATTTCCTCTTAGATACTCCACCTCCATATGAGGTTCCAGTAATTTAACACCCTCTGCCTCCGCCACCCTTTTTACAACATAACACACTACCTCTCACTCCAGAAGGGGGTGCCGTAGGTCCAGACCCAGGTAAAACAATTCCCCTATGACCCGACTCCGAGCAACACAGGGGAGGCGGGCCGAATAAGTAAAATACTTCATGACTCCTGGGAAGAAATAAGACATCTACCAGCAATTGACACGTTTCTTCAAGCGGCCTCTGAGTTTCTTCGTACTGGAGAGAACTCACGAGCCATTAACGCTATGACTACAAGAAGATCACACCCTGTAAAAATGCACATGTATAGGTTCCTCCTTTGCTGTTTCATAAAACACATACAAGCAGAGGAAAGAAATGTACCCGTTTCACTTTTTGACTTATTACATTCCGCATCCGACCACACTAGTCTAGAACTTATAAATGATGCACTAGACAGGTTCACCTGTAATGTGACCCGTATTCTGCAAAACTTGCAAACAAATGAAGAGAATAAGAAACTTGAGGAGGAAATTACTGAACCTACTGAAAAAGTCCTACCCGTTCGTTCTTCCGCCCCTAATTCACGAACACCCCCGCCTACATTCCTCCAAGGTCACTCTGAACGGTCATCTCCAGATGAGTTATTTGAAAAAACATCCAATGCATTAGACTACTGGTTAGACCAGGAACCTCCACTTACACCGGAAGAGGAGGAAATAGCCAGAACTGCGACCCTATGGGTCTCTCAATATAAGATATATGACAATGATCTCATAGCCCAACTTTTTCTAGCATTACCACGCTCACATCAAAGATTAGCAAGTCTCTACATGGTACAACATCTCATCACACTTAATGACACTCATTTTAAACATGATCCACGACTCGAAGATTTTCTGTCTGACTGCGCTGATAACATGTTCCTCCACAATAGTTCAGTTTTTCTCAACACACTTATAGATTTTAGACAGAAATACCAGAAAACGACTGAATATAAATCTTTCAATAATACTTGTGGACCAATTAATAGACTTCCTCAAACACGCCAGTTCCCCATGAGAGAGGTCCACCCCAGAGCTGACACGAATGGGGCGCTACAACGCGTTTTTATTTATGTACCCTTGACAAAACTTGAGTTACTAAGGATAAAAGAGATGGTTCCCTCCCACTCAAAGGATCCTGCTGGATTCTTTAAAGAATTAGGAGATGTATTAATGATGGGAACATATACTCTTTCTGATATCACAGCAATTCTGAAATTATTGTTGCCATCGGGTATATATGACAAACTAAGAGAGAAAGATTGGGAAGTAGCAGGTGAACACATTAGATGGACCGAACTTCAGAATGACGAAAATACTAGAGTAGCAGGTCAAGGTATAGGAGACAGACTAAAAGCACTTCCTGGCACTATTTTAAAGGTGCTACCACAGTTACTGACAGTGAAAAAGGAGGACTGGGATACCATTTCCTCCTGCAAACAGAAACATGGTGAAGACATAGGAGATTATTACACCAGACTTGAAAAATGTTTTGCGGTAAATAGCGGCCTTACGCCGACAAGCGAAGCTTACCCGCATCTGTTTCCAAATTAGTAGACAACGCCTTGCCAGCTATTAAGGAAAGAGTACTAAAATTAGAAAGTACCTGGCAAGCACATACACCACCACAGGTGTTACAAATGCTACAATACCACCAAAATCGCATTAGGGATGAAGAAGAAAATGATAAGAAACGCATGAAAGACACCAAGATGAAAGCGTTAGTAGCCCAAACTGCACCCTAGCGCCAACAGACACCAGGTAGCCAGACAAACGTGAAGAGCACTTGTAATTATTGCAAAAAGACGGGACACTTCGTAAAAGACTGCCCTGTCTTAAAGCACAATTTGGCTACTGGTAAGACACAGCCTCGTCCATATCAGCCAAAACAGAATGTTTCCCAAGACAGTTCAACACCTTCAGTTCCACCGACAACACAAATGGCCCAAATGAACATTATAGACAGCGACTACACTGAATACTACCCAGATTTTTCATGATGTTGCCCAGGGAGAGAAGATGACAAACTGCCCCTAATCCCCATCCCAGTAGATCAGAAAGGCCCATTTATAGAGGTCCGACTTCTTGGGGAGGATAGAAAGTTTCTACTAGACACTGCGGCCAGTAAAACAACAATAAGCCATCAAGAGGTCCCAGAGGCTCCTCTCTCGGGTTCAAAAAGTATTTCTCTGGGTTTCTCCGGACAACCTGTGACAAACGCCACGTCAAAACCACTGCCCTTGCAGGTTGGTCCCCTCACGACTACTACAGATCTTATATTGACAAAATCATGTCCAGAAAATTTGCTTGGTATAAAAACATTGAAAGAATTAGGAGCTGTTATTGTTTGCTCACCTAAAGATGTCAGATTATTTCTACGAGATTTTAAGGGCCACTACCCAAGTAGAGAATTAGACGAGCGTTTGAAAGATTTGCCACACACCCTTTGGGCCACTGATTCCACCACAGTAGGATGTATGGAAATAACACCTCACAAGGTTACACTGAAAGAGGGAGCCCAACTACCACGTATAAGACAATACAAAATTCCACCTCAAGCTGAACAAGCATTAATGTTAATTATTCAGGACCTAATACAGTCAGGTGTGATTAAAGAAACAACTTCGAACATTTGCAATTCCCCTGTTTTACCAGTTCATAAAAAAGTGGAACCAGGAACACCACCTGTCTACAGACTAGTGGTGGATTTGAGAGAGCTCAATAAATGTGTCATTCCACAACACCCTGTGGTCCCAGACATCTCCACTTTACTCACAGCCATAGATGTAGAAGCAACGCATTTTTCTGTCATTGACTTAAAAAACGCATTCTTCAGTCTACCCATTCACCCAGACAGTCAATACCTTTTCGGCTTCTCCTTACAAGGACGAAGTTTCCAATTCACAAGAGCTCCTCAAGGTTTCACCGAAAGTGTATATAGCCAAGTGCTGAAAAGACAATTGGACACTATTCAAATGCCCACAGATACAGCCATACTACAATATGTTGATGATATCCTCATTACGGCCAGATCTGACGCAGCATGTGCTGAAGCATCACTACTAGTACTAGAATTCCTGGCTGCAAATGGCCATAATGTTTCCCCTGGTAAGCTCCAATTTTGTTTACAGCAAGTGGCATACTTAGGGCACTTGCTGTCAAAGGAGGGTAGGCAGCTTACACAGGAACGCATCCAGCTCATACAACAAATACCACAACCAACAACACAGAAACAAGTTCGAGCTTTTGTTGGTCTCACCTCATATTGTAGACAGTGGATCCCGCAATTTGCACTCATTTCTAAACCATTAGTGCAGCTGACAACACTCGAAGCTGGCGCTACTCCACAATTACCCTTGACAGATGAAAACACGCAAGCTTTTCAGTCTCTTAAAAAGGCTATGTGTCAAGCCCCAGTGTTAGCAACACCTGATTACACCAAAGATTTTACCTTGTTTGTAACAGAAAACTCAGGTACAGCACTATCAGTCCTGACCCAACTTCAAGCAGACAGACATAGACCATGTGGTTATTTTTCAAGTACATTAGATCCAGTAGCACAAGTATTACCTGCATGTCTAAAATCAGTAGCAGCTACTGCACAAGCTATTAGACAAAGCGATGCTATTGTATTGGGACATCATCTGATAGTCCAGGTCCCACACGCTGTAGAACTTCTGCTAAACAGAACGCAAACACAGCATCTGACAATAGCCAGACTCACCGGATATGAGATGACACTTTTTCAGCCACATATTGAGATTAGACGATGCAACATTTTAAACCCAGCAACACTGTTGCCACTGACCTCTCCTACTAAACAACTTCACGATTGCATTGACATAATTGATTTAGTGACCAAACCCAGACCAGATTTACAAGATACTCCCCTTTCTAAGGCAGAAGTGACACTTTTTGTTGATGGTTCTTGCATGAGACTCCCCACTGGAGAACTAGCAGCAGCCTATGCCGTCACAAATGTTATGTTATGTTAAAATATTTTTTTATGTTAAAATATTTTTATAGCGCGCAATAGTTACTCCGAAGAGTGTCCCAGCGCGAGCCCAAGAGGAGGAAGAGCCTAGGTAGGAGCAAAAACAGATGAGTTTATGGAAACAAATAAGTTTTAAGGAGGCGCTTAAAACCGTCAGGGTCCTGGGTATTGCGCAAGAAAAAAGGGAGAGAGTTCCAAGCAGCGGCAGCTTTGACAGCAAGAGAGCTGCCCCCAATCCTAGACCGGGAAAAGCGTGGAACCCTCGCAAGTAAAAGAGCTGATGACCGGAGGGTTCTGGCCGGCACATAAAAGGCGAACCGCCTCTGAAGATAGATGGGCCCCAAGTTATGAAGGGCTTTGTGGGCAATGACCAGAGCCTTGAACTTAACCCTCTCAATCAGGGGCAGCCAGTGCAAGGCCTGAAGATGAGAGCGGACACTGCACCTTCGAGTAATACCAAGAATGAGCCTAGCGGCCGCATTCTGGATCACTTGAAGTTTGTTCAAGGAATAGCCAGGCAGGCCAACATAGAGGGCATTGGCGTAGTCCAAGCGGGACAGAACCAAAGCCCGAACAACCGTTTCCTTCGCCGGTCTAGGGAGAAGTGGGAGAAAACTCCTGAGGACCTTAAGACGGCCAAAACATCCACCCGAGACCTTCTTCACCTGGGTCGCAAAAGACAGATTGTCCTCGAACCACACTCCAAGATTTTTTACGGAGCTCCCCTTAGAGGAGGGGGGGGAAAGGTCAGGGGGCCAGATCCTATCTCTGAAATCCGCGGGAAAGTTGCCAAAGAGAAGAATCTCCGATTTGTCCTCATTGCACTTGAGTTGAGCCCTGGCAAGCCAACCAAATACCGAGGACAAGCACTTCTGAACAGGCAGCACGGAGTCATCCCCCTTATTCCATGTGAAAAGGAGCTGGGTGTCGTCGGCATAGGCTATCACCTTAGCCCCCAGCTTCTCAGCCAAAAAGACCAGCGGTGTAACATAAATGTTAAAAAGAAGGGGGCTAAGTGAAGAGCCCTGGGGGACGCCGGTAGAGACCTCCTGTAGAAGAGAGGCAGTGGGAGGCAGCCAAACCTGTTGGAAACGGCCCTCCAGAAAGGACCTCAGCCAGGCTAAAGCCAGGCCAGAGACACCAATCTCGGAGAGGCGGGAAAGCAATCTGGCATGAGGCACCGTATCAAATGCGGCGGATAGATCAAGCATCACCAGAGCTGCTCTGCCGCCCGCATCTAAACAGTCCCGAATAGCCTCTGAGATCTCCACCAGTGCCGACTCCGTGCTATAAGAAGCACGAAAGCCAGACTGGGCTGGGTGCAAGGCCTCAGAGCTTTCCACAAACTCGGAAAGTTGCCTAGTCACTGCCTTCTCACATACCTTAGCAAGGCTAGGGAGAAGGGAGATAGGACGGTAGTTGCAAGGCAGAGAGGGGTCAAGGGTCGGCTTCTTCAATAAAGGAAGAATTTTGGCCTGCTTCCATTCCGGTGGAACCCAAGCGCCCTCAAGAGAGAGGTTGATAATGACATTAACCTCAGGATTAATGGTCTCTGCGACCGCTGCCAACAGCCTAGCTGGACAGCAATCAGTGGGGGAGCCGGATTTGAGGCCCTTAAGCAGTTTGAGAGTGCTGGCGGCATCAACCGGCGAGAAGACCGACAGGACATGCTGGGAGGCGCCTTGTAGAGGCACCGTCTGTCCGTCATCCAGCCATGGAGCCGCACAAGCCGTTAGGGACTGCTGTATCAACCGGATTTTATCCGCGAAGAAACCCGAAAGGGTGTTGCACCAATCCACAGAGACCGGGCCCGAACACTTGAGAGCGACAGGGGCAGTGAAGCTCTGGACTATATGGAAAATCTCCTTGGAGTTATTACCAGCCTGCTCGATGCGGTCGGTAAAGTATTGTTTTTTAGCCAGGAAGATGGCAGAGTAATAGGTCTTTTGCCTGGCCCTCAGAGTGGCCTTGGCAAAAGGACAGTACTTTGAACGACGCCACGTCCGCTCAAGCTTCTTGCACTCTTGTTTGAGTAGACGTAAATCCTGCGAAAACCAGGGTTTAGATGGGGATACTCTCGAAGACCGGTAGGAAGTGGGAGTAGCGAGTGAAGACATAGATTTGTCGATCCAATTAGTAAAGGTCGCCAAACTCTCTGCAAGATCACCCGTAAGGGACGGCCTAGAAGCCGCCAAGGCCCTGGCCAGAGAGGCGGGAACTACCCTTTTAAGGGTTGGTTTCCGCGAGATGGATTCTGCCGCAAGGGGAGGGCCAGCCTTCCAGGAGAAAAAAGTAATAAGATGGTCCGACCACACTAGGGCAAGCACAAACACCTTGGAAGCACACAAGATAGAGATACTGTCGGCACAAGCAGCCAAACTCATAGCACTAACACGAGCATGTCACTTAGCAAAAGGAAAATCAGTTAACATTTACACTGATTCACAGTACGCTTTCGGGGTTGTACACAACTTCGGCACATTGTGGAAAGAGAGAGGATTCCTCACATCATACGGGTCTAAAATACAGCATGCTACACTCATCACTGCCCTCTTAGAGGCCAGTCAGTTACCAGCGAAAGTTGCAGTATTAAAGTGTAAAGCGCACACAAAAGGAACCGATGAAATATCAAAAGGAAATAATTCCGCAGACAGTGCAGCCAAATTAGCAGCAAACACAGAATTGAATATACTACACCGCCAATACGCAATACGAGACCCCTTTTCTGACATCCAGGATGTCCAAAGTCACACCACACCACAGGAACTGCTAGAATGGAAGGAAAAAGGGGGGGGTCCTTACAGATCAGGGTTGGATGACACCTGAAAGAGCAGTATGGTTTCTGCTGGATGCTATGGTACAGGTTATAATAAACACCATACATGGACCAGCGCATCTGGGAGAAAAAGCAATGTTAGACAGCATACAGAACATATGGCACAACAAACATTTGAGAGCTGCAGCCAAACAAAAAGTTAAAACGTGCATGATTTGTAATCAGTTCAACCCAGGTAAAGGCACAAAGGTGGAGCAGGGTGGATTCCAACCCCCTGACCATCCATTTGAAGTTCTCCAAATGGACTATATCCAGATGGAGAGATGTAGAGGTGACAAGTATGTGCTAGTTGTAGTATGTGCTCTGACCAGATGGACAAAAGCCTATCCCGTCCCAGATTACACTGCAACGACAACTGCTAAGCAACTAGTAAGAGAATATTTCCCGAGATATGGGTTGCCCCGCGTCATCTACTCAGACAACGGCCAGCCCTTCTCCTCTGAACTCATGAAGCAAGTGTCTCTTCTGTTAGGGTACACTTGGAAATTTCACTGCGTAAGACCTCCTCAAGCAGCAGGTCTAGTAGAGAGACACAACCAGACTTTGAAGACAAAATTGGCCAAGATATGTACAGACAAAGGCGTGGACTGGATGGTAGCCTTACCGGTTGCCCTCTTCTACATGTGTATGGTAGCACATTCCAGAACTGGTCTATCTCCGTATGAGGTGGTCTTTGGCAGACCACCAAATATGAGGGGTACGCCAATGCCTAAAAGAATTACTGATGTAGACAGCAGAATATTGACTGATTATCTGGCTTCCTTGATGTCTGCACTCCAATCTTGTCGTTCACAGGTCGCTGCAGCCTTCCCTGACAAAACCGCCCCTGGAGAACACACCATCCGACCCGGCGACTGGGTGATAAGAAACTTCGACAGGACCAGTCCTCTTCAGCCCAGGTGGAAGACTCCGAAGCTCGCGCTCCTAACCACGCGGACAGCGGTGAAGGTCGAAGGCAGGAAGGACTGGCTACACGCGAGCCACTGCCGGAAATATTTTGGACAAAGAGACACTATTGCCGGCGACGCTGCCAACCCTGGTGACATTGTAACAGAACAATCTTTTGTGCCTTTGGAACTGACCCCACAACAAGAATATAAATCCAAGTTGAGGTCTGCCATTCGGACTCTGGCTAATTAAGTCCACTGGGCGCAGGTCCAGTGGTGAAGCGGTTGGAGCATGGGGATGGATTTAAACACCTTGACTATGTGGGAAAAAGATAGAATGAAACGCAGAAACAAGAACTTTAAGAAATTGCGTAGTGGTTCTATCATATGTTTAATGATACTGTTTTTCTTCATAACCATTATGACGTGTCTTGGTTGGATCCTCCACACTGTTTTTCCTCCAACACCACACACCTCTCATGCACCCAACAGCACTCAGGAACACACATATCATGACCTACCCCCTCATGAACAAGCCCATAGACTAGCCTTGCAAAACAATACCTTTATACAGATGTTACACTACACTCATCAGGCCAGCAATAGCACAAATTGCTGGATATGTGTCCGCCTCCCACCTCATCAGAAAAAGGGAGGGATGCCTCTTTTCCCCTTTCCATTTTCCTATAATGGGACTTGTGAAGCCTGGTTCGCCCTAATAACAGCTGACGATACCACCCCCACCTCCTGCCCTGACGGAAATAATTCATGCAAGCATGGGTGGCCTTGGGGGAACTTAAACAAGGTACTTAATGCTGCCTGTTACCCAAATAAGGATGGAAGTCCTCAGGCGACAGGAACAGTTCTAGAAAGTGAAGAATACAAGCAAGGGAACATGACCATGTCCTACAAGATGTTAAATACCAAACCTAAAAAGAATGCTGGTCCCCCTTCCATCTCGGTCTCACCAGTAAAAGGACACCTGTGCATCCAGAAAAATGGCTCTGTTCCATTAGGACACAGTGACTGTCATACCACTATAAGTTTTGAAGACAGAGGAAAGTCCTCATTTCAAGCATCTCGCCATACTTATAACG
Organism: Triturus cristatus; assembly: GCF_964204655.1. Taxonomy (NCBI): domain Eukaryota; kingdom Metazoa; phylum Chordata; class Amphibia; order Caudata; family Salamandridae; genus Triturus; species Triturus cristatus. The sequence continues at coordinate 1,160,781,484 of NC_140579.1, forward strand.
TCTGTGGCCAAACGGCCTATGTGCAGCTGCCCTTGAACTGGGGGGAACTTGTTATATAGCATTCCTGTTACCCCCTGTCTTTGTCGCCCCATCCACTTACCACCCTGACCTCCTAGTGTCCCATGTCAGACATAAAAGAACGATCGATACCTCCTTGGTTGACCAAACAGAAACCTCATGGGAACAGTATACAGATTTTAACAAAGGGTTCTTCTTCTTTGTTGGCCCTGTACAGAACAGCAAGCTTATACGCAGGTTGACAAGGACCTTAGAGGCTATTGTAAACCAGACGGCGTCTGCCCTGGGGAGCTTAACCCAGGAGCAGTCCGCCATACGATTGGTTACTCTCCAAAATCGCCTTGTCCTTGACATCATCCTGGCTGACAGAGGCGGAGCCTGTAAAATTATAGGCTCTAGCTGCTGTATATTTATTCCTGATAATTCCCCAACTGTATACACTGCCATAACAAAATTACACAAGATAGCCGTAAGTTTACATCAAGAACCTGGCACCTGGACGTGGTCTGATTGGTTCTGGAAGATAATATCATCTTGGGGATGGCAACTGCTGTCAGCAGCAGGTATAATATTCCTGATAATAACTGGATGCTGCCTTTGCATCCAATGTGGTCCTGCCCTGTGCGGTCTATGCGCTGCAAACTGCATTCCTAAACCACTTGTCCCGCAGAGAGAAAGGGAAAGAATTATGCTACAAGAATGTATAGATGATCTCATGCAAATTGAGATATAATATAGGTACACTCTGGGGCAAGGAGGGAATGTGGAAATAAAATTGACAATTGTGCCCCATCATTTCCCTGTTTCTGCCTGGTAGCCATTTGCCTCAGACAAACACCCATTTTGTGTGTGACATGCTCTCAGCAACTTGTCTGAAAACTGTCCTTCACATCCCCATTGAATCTTGCACAACCCCCTGCTCCTTGTGGTCGAGCCAATTCCAAGAAGCCTGCCTGTGTGCCTTCCCCCAGTTGTGCCAGAGACTCAGCCACATCCTGTCCATTGTTGGTGACTCAGCCTGTCACACCAGCTGCCCTGTGACCACCCCCAACTGAAAGAGGAGGCCCGAAGTTAGGCCCTGAAACCACACCAACTAATAGAGGAAGCACAAGGCTGTACACTGTGAACACACATTTCTGTGGTTCTGCCAATTCCCAGAACCAGCAAGATAGTTCCTGTTTTACACAAGATGGTTCCTGTTCTTGACTCTAAGCCAGAGATAAACCCCCGAATGAGTAAGGGCCTTCAACTGAAAGAGAACCCATTTCCACACATCACATGCCCTCTCACGAGACACAAGACACGCCCCTACCTTGACACATCTGTTGGAAATTACTGCTTGTCACTTCCCTTTTTCTTGTCACTTCTCCTTTCTTCTTTTTCCTATTGACTGAAAACTGTATAAATATTCTGATGTGTGAATAAAACTGCAGACCACTCCTGTACCCGCTTGGTGCTGGAGCTCTCCCCTTAACTCGAGTTACTGGACCCTTTTTTACTCGAACACCACGGACTCCTCTCTTTGCTTTGACTGAAATTATGATTATTAAGTATAGAAATTCTGAGATGAGGTAATATTGAATTAATTTACCACATTTCCTTAATGCAAGTGCTAATATTGTGGAGTCTTTAACAAACGTCTCAATATGCTCAACTTTCCCATTCGCATTTTGATAATTACCAATAGTGAAACAAGAAAAAAAAAATTGTGAACTCAGCCATTTAAAAGAGGAGAAAGGGTTGTATAAAGAGCTGCTTTCTGTGAATAATCCACTTTAGAATGTTTCCACAGATTGATTATCTGAATCAATAGAGTATTTAAACATGGCAATACACTATTACATAGGATGGTGAACCAGTCTATATGTTTTTGAATACATATTTTACATATTCATATTTAATTGTATGATATTTGAAGATAAAACAATTATGTGTTAGTTAGGAATTAAGGTAGTGTCAGCATCACATAAAATTGGCAAATCGGAAAAGGTACTGAATACGAATACGAATTTTATACAATGAATTTCCGTTTGCCAAGGTCATTTGATTAATCAAATTACTTAACAAACAATAAACATGCATGTTAGCAAAGGTAAACTTTCAAAGCTTTCATACAACAAAAAATACTTGTAAAGTATAACAATGGAAGTGTATGTGGTTATACCAAGGCTCACATTGAATACATGACAGGACACAACTCTCAAAAACGCATGTGCACTTAATGTATTATTCCACCGTATTAGAAGAAAATGTTACCACATGCAGGTGGGAAATTAAAAGAAAATGCACCCAGTGTGTGTGTGTTAAGTAAGGATTGAGTATGTTTTCTCATGAGTGTAGTATGTGAGACTGATTTTGTGCCCATGTGTTGTTAATGATAAGTGTTAAAAGTTCCAAGAAAATCAAGAATCTGCTAATATTTCCCAAGAACAAAGCATGTTAGTTGTTAACAATATGCAAAATTTACACTTAAATGCAGCAACCAAACTAGCAGTTCAAGAAAAAATATTTAACTGGTCAATCCAGCATCCATATTTCCCTGACCTCTGTACTATATACGGATATGGGTGTACATCAAGGTCAACGTTTAAATATTTGCCCGTCGCATACTGATGTGCAACACACACCAGGAAACAATCGTGGGGAGTACAACAGCACCCTTGAACCCCTTATAGGCTCAAGGCATTTGACTTCAGGATACCAAAAGTGCATTCAATAATAGTTTGTGTACCTATGTGTGTCTGCTCTATTTTTTGAGGTAGTGTGGTTGGACGTCTGTAGGGCCTAAGGAAGTGGGGAGGGAGCGCATACTGGCATCACCTGTAACAAAGGTATTTGAAATGTTTTTAAAGACACCTCTATTTTGCTTGTAATGCATCTTGCATACAAACATGCAGTGGATGTGAGGGTAAAGGGTGCTGTTGTGTGATTGAGTATGTGTATGTTACTAATGACACCCTCAGATGCACATGTAACTCCAAAGTGAAATGTTGTTACTTACCTGTGATACATGTCACCAAAATCCCCAGAGACCTGGTGGCCTGTGTAAGAAATTGGATTATTAATTGGATTGGGTGCCTATCTACCTTAAGGAATAATCACAACCCAGGACTTGGGCCAAGGCATAATTTATTGCTGACCACTATGGAGCGCGGGTTAGATGCTACTACCACCTTTGGCCTGGTCAAAGATTAATCTTCTGACTTCAGTCCTTTAAGTCCCTATCCAACACAGAAGTACACTATTAAACCTCCCAGGACCTCAGAGTAGGCACTTCGAGACTCCCAGTATGTGAGACAGAGACCAACAGTAGTGTCCAGCACAGATCCTGTTGCCACTAGTCACCCTGGGTGTTCATGTTTTTTGTCCTGGGTAAAAGAGAGCAAAGAGAGAGCAGAGACAATCCTTAAGGGAGCTTCACATGTCGCAAATATCAGATTCAGTCCTGTTTTGATCATCCTCATGTCTGGGAGTGTTCTGAAATGGGTGCCTAGAGGCCCCACATTTCTGCCTGGCATGAACTTATGGGCAGGAATGACTCTGAGGCACACCATAACAACTGATCCAAATGTTCCTGGGCCAACATTCCCACTTTTGGCATTTTTAAGATGACAGACTTCTTCAACTACACTAAAGTTAGGCTCTGAGGGCTAGGTGTGTGAGGGGGAAATGTAGACTTGCAATCCTAGTATTCTTCCAAATCCAGTTTGGGATAGCCACTGTATCCGCAGTAAACCAAGGAACAGAGGTCTGGTTCAACAAAACAGGGGTTTCCAGCAACTAGACAGTGGATACACAAGAACATTTTGAGTTTGTTCGCCAACATCCTACCCACCTTATCTCTAAATTTGCAATATATCATCCCTAAACAAGTAAGGATGTGGTGTTTTTATCATTTTATCGGGTCCATATCCTGCCTCGAAATGTTATTAATTGTGCCAAATGGCCCTGGCTGAGTTTACTCTACGTTTAGCATCAAGGGCTCCCAGCTCTTTAAATAATTTCCTTTTAAGAGCTTCCCTCATCGCTTTTAGGCCTCTTTGATAGTGGTTCCTCCTCAAGAGGGCTTTTTGTTCATCCCATGTTCTGCTTTTGCCAAGGTCACCTCAATCATTGAGCTCCATGTGCTCCTACATTTGATGTTGAATGTGTCTGGTTCTGCTGGGTCCTTAAGGAGTGAGTCATTCAGGCTCCAGCTACCTCCCTTGGTCTTCCCTCTGAGGCTGGCCATTACAGCTTTCCCAAGATTGGTCCATGAGCTGAGATTGCCAAGGGTCCCTGAGCTACATCCTCCAAAATCTTAGTACTCAACCTGTCCCTGGCAGTATGTGATCTGTCCAAGCTTAGGTCTGGTGTGCTTCTGAGTAATGCAAGTAATCAAGAAGTGTTGGCAATGTCACTAAGTGTCAATCAGTCCAGTTTTGAAGACCCACTGTCTTCCCTGTATCAAGAAGGCTGGTGTGCCCCCCTCTTCTCTGTTAACCTCGGTGTACCCACACTTCATCACCTCCACCTCTTCTCATGTCTTCTGGGTCTCCACCTCTGAAGCCTTTCTGGTCTGTGGCAGGTGTTGAAGGAAGTTTTCCCCTGCCTTCCAAAATGTCCTTTGTGTCTGGGTGTCTGCTTCCGTTACCTCTCACGGCCTTGTGCCAACAAGCAAGGATAGCTAATTGACTCCTCAGGACTGAGGACTCACTGGCTTGTCTGGTGAAAGCCCCAGCTTGACCTTCGCTTCTTCTAGTAATGCTGTCTCAAACTGCGACCCCCTATTTGGAATCGTATCGTATGTGAAGTGGGTGGTCCCACGAGTTGCTCCCCCCCCCTCCCCACACCCCCAGCTCTTAGGAAGTCCGTTACTGGTAAAAGGATCGTCTTTTTGCACAGTGACAGCCAGTAATTCTTGAAAGATTTGAATTTTCGCTCCATCTATAAAATTGCCCTGCTTGATCTGCTTTTGACATCAGTTTCTTTTTCGTTTCAAAGAAGTGAACTTTCACCAAAACGTCCAGTAAGTTGACTGCTGGTGGTTAGAGGGACGAATGTGCACCCCGTCAATTCGTATTGTGTTTCCATCAGTTGTCATCTGAATAGCGTTTAAAAGGTGACTTGCATCCTATTCGAGTTTGTTTTTGTTTACCTCACATGAGTGTGGCGTATCCACACATTAATTCGACAGGATCTGTTGTCTAGATATTTAGAAGTATGTGTTATTCCTTAAATTGCCTTAATCAGGGATTTAGCTGATCTGCAATGTCTCTCTAGTTGTACATCATCTGAACGGCATTTACCAGGTCTCCACTTCTCATCTGATTTCGTTCTAGTCATGTTGCAATTCGACCTTGATTTCATCTTTTATCTCTTGTAAGGCTTGCATCAGAAAGTTCTTCCTAATCCCTCTTTAGTCAATTTGGAGTCCATGTGTGCATCATCAGATTGCCTTTTTCTGATGATAATCTACTGCCCTCTCACCCTCTAGTTTGCGGACGATTCCCATGTGCCCCAGTATTAACTTCCTTTTTAGGTCTCGCCTGACCCAGCGCATGCGCTGGTCTGGCGAGACTTATTGAGAGGGCTCCAAAAAGTGCTACCAGGCCAGCCTAGAGCTACTGTGCATGTGCGCGGGCGCGCGCGCCGCGCTTTACCGCGATTTACCGCAATTACCTTCACTTTCGCGGCCGCAAGGCCGCTTCGGTGATCGCGATCACTTTCGCGGCCCCACGGCATAGCCAATAGGTCTCGCTATTGGGACCTTATAAGTATTTAGTTATGCAACTGTTGCATGGCTAAACACTTATAAGGTCCCAAAGGCGAGACCTATTGGCTATGCCAATGCTTGTAGTGTCTGCCTCCCGTCAAATCGGTGTGATGTGGGCTCTTTAAGCCTCTTGTGGAGGTCGTTTTCCTAAACAGTCACCAACAGCACCTCGAGGTGCTCCGAAGCCTCCTCTCTCTGGTCACTGGTTTGGTCAGGGGGAAACTCCGAGACCAGCTAAAAACCTCCCGGCGGTCCAATATGTGCAGCACCTCAGCGGGCGGCCGTCTGTCCCTCCAGTCAGACCTCCTTTCACTGATCTCCTGAAGTAAAGTAAGTTTTACCTCTAGCTATGACTGGGGCAGGCAACCAAGTCTCACTCACCTCTTCCTCCGAGCACTTTATTTTTCTTTAAGGGGACGTTCCCTTTTTTTATGTTCCCCCTACTTGAGAAGGGCCAGCTTCTCAGGTATCTTCAACCTTTCCCCTTAGAGTTTTTGCCTCACTGGTGGGGCATCAGTAAGGCACGCTTAGTAATTTCGGCCCAGACAAGGGTCTGTTTTCTCTTTGCTTCCAGTGCTAGTACCTTTCTAACTTGGCCTGCCTTTTTCTACTCCGTCCTCACCTCATCCAGGTTGTGGGAACTTTCAGTCCTCGTTTTTTCATCAGTGCTCATGTGTTTTTTTTAGAAGTTCTGTCCTTGTCTTTGTCAAAGTGCTCTTCCACGTTTTGTGAAGTACTTTTGGGGTATGCACTCAGAGGCCTGACGATTACCCATTTCACTGATGCCCTATTGGTAGTGCCAGCCTGGTTCTCGTGACTTTTTCCCCAGCAATTTCCAGTGTCATCAGATGATGCCATGCGGTTTCAGGTGTCCAGTAAGTATGTGATGACATGGAGTCATGTACGACACCGACTAGCCTGATAGTGCCAGTCCCATTTTACCATGCTTCATCGACACTAGGGTGTGGAACTCTTCTGGGTGCCTCACAATGACATTTTTCAACTGTTGACAGTGACCAGGTCAGATGGCTCCACCTAAGGTGTCGAAGTTTAAACCCTGTTAAAAGCCTGGAGTCAGATGATGACAGTCGAGTGATTTTTCTGCTCTGACCACGGAGAATGTAGAATGTCCTGCCACTTGGAGAGACACTGTAGCGTGGTTGTCAACACACAAGATTCTCCGGAGTGCTGAAGGGCACGGTGGAGAATGAAACCCACCCTGTGAATACTAAGATAACGAAGGCACCCATCTCCGACAGAATTCAGATGGAGACCACCAAGAGAATAGTGTGTGCTTGAATTGCAAGCAGACCCAGGAGACTGATATATCTCTGGGGAGGCCAGCACTCAAACTAAGGGCTCTGTACCAGTGCCTAGAAAGGTGATTGTGGTCCAAAAGGGGGCGTACAAGTTGCCAGTGATCATCCTATCATAGCAGATGGCTCAGTAAAGGAAGCATCCTTTACCACACAGTGCAATTGCCACGCATATGCCTTAACAGCGCATGCCTTTATCACCCATATGTCTTTACACCAAATTCTTTTACCATGCATGCCTTTACCACTCATGCCTTTAGCACACTCTTTTAGTAAGATAGATAGATAAATAGATAATACTTTATTGCACAATGAATTCAAATCATAACAATCTGAGACCCCTGAACAGGACAGGAGGAATACCAATAAATAAGACTAAAAGAATATAAATAAATCATTATCTGAGAACATAATGAAAAAGGTGACACTGTACAATCACCTGCATTGGGAGGACAGTAATAATGAAGAGGCTATTTCTCCACAGACTAAAAGGCTCCCCTTTGCACCCCTTCAGTTACTGTTTTGGGCAAAATATGGGGAAGGTTGGTTATCGTGGCTTTAGGGCGCTGAGAAGTTGATCATTGTGAGATTGCGAAATTCTGCACAGGGGTGATCTCAGAAAGCTGCATGGAGGCCAGTAAAGCAACTGCAGCTTTAATGAATTTCACAAAGCGAGCAGCTAGCTGAGTGTATTCACCTCTCAGACACGCTTCTACAGTGCCTCAGCAAGTCTGGATGCTTAAAATTAACCAGACCAGTCGAATCTTGAACTTCCTTAGCGAGAGAAGCTCCTCACCGTTACAGAGTACATGGGTCAGCGATTCCTCTTCCTTAGCAAATTGTCTGTCAGTGTCATACAGATTCCTCCAGCCATACCACTAACACTTCAGAGGGACTAATCCGAAGCACAGCCCCATTAGTTGGTGTTTAGCGGTTACGTTGAGGGACAGAGAAAGATATGATGGGAGCTTCTACAGCATCGAGGCCAAACCTCCGTGACCCAGTTTCTTCACAGCTTGTACTTCACGATCCGTCAATATTAGTCTAGCTTGTTTGGCCAGCAGTTTAGCCACCACGTCTACCAGCATGCCACTTGTCCAGATTTCACTTGCTTTGATTTTTTTCACTTTACAAAAAGCCCATTCCAAAGAGTTTTCTACCCCCTGTTGGGCATTGATGTGTCATGGCAAACAGCGTCTGTGGTCCAGCCAAACCCCCAGATATTGGTAGGAATCCCCCACCTCAATGGCTTTCCCCTCAATAGGCCATGACTTCCTTTTTGGCAGTTTACAGGAAGATATCATTACCTTTGTTTCATTACATTCACTTTTAGAAGATTGGCCTTGCAGTAGGCTGTGAGCGCATTGAAGAGCCATTGGAAACTGATGGGGATTTGGTCCAAAAGGATCTTATCATTTGTGTACAGGAGTGATTGTATTTTGAGACTGGCCATTTTAGGTGGGAATGCCCTTACTGGCTAAGGTGGCCTTAGAGGTCACCTAAGTACAAATTGAATAAGAGTGGTGCAGCATGCATCCGTGCTTCATTTCTTTGTCCAGTTTTTGCCCATAATTGTCCACCCAGTGCTAACACTTATCTTTACCCTGGTGTCAGAGTAAAGGGTAACAATGGCTTTTAATAACACTTGGGGGATGCCACAGGTATTACGTTTTTCCCAATGTTTTGGACACAATACACCGTTGAATGCTGTTTGAAAATCGATGAACCCGGTGTAGAGGGCCTTGCCCTTGGCTGCCATTGTGGCTTCAGTCGGGTGCAAATGAGGTTGTCTTCAATATGGCAGCCCTTTTGAAAGCCGGTTTGAGTGGGGGGGGCGGGTTGTTTGAGAATCTACTTTTCTTCCACCCAGGCTTGGAACTTCTGATTTATTATGCGAGCATAGCATTTCCCTTCGATGTCGAGAAGCACGATCATCCTATAATTATGATTGCAAGCCTTTCTTATGGACAGGGACCAAAAGTGAGCCCCTCCACATACCAATCAATATTCCTGGAATTCAGGCGCAATTACTGAGGCCCATCGGGAAGGGGCCCATTTGTATACCACGACCAGAATGCTACTTGGACCATGAGCAACACCTTTTCGCATTGACTTGATGACTGATGCTACTTGGGCCGGGCTGATTGATCACATATCTCAGGGGTCGAGGCCAGGCTGCATCATAAGCACTTTAGGGCCCATCACTGGTGGCCTGAGCGGGCAATGGTTCGCCGGTGGATCCACGAAGAAGTCTTTGATGTCAGATTCCTATTCCCCAGGGGCAATGTTGGTAATAGTCGCCTGGCAAAATAAATTGAAGCATTTGTCTGTCCATAGCCAGAATTTCCTCTGTCCCTGGATTTTATTACTTCATACGAGTCAACCCATCTCTGAGCTTCCTCTTCCCTCCTTTTGGCATAATGGAATTTTCTGTATTCTAGGTGTATTGTTGCGACCTGGGTTCACAGCCGTTTATTGGCCCCCTTGTCTCTACTAAACTTCGGCAGTACTTCTTTTAAGGTTGGTTTTAAAGTCACTATTTCCTGTTTTGTATTGCCTGCAGTACTGGTGATCACAGAAGACTTGCCATGTTCTGGTTTACCCAAGTGGACTAGATGTTTCCTTAGATGGTCAACAGGGTCTCCCAGAGGTTTACTATAGTGGCTCTTCCGCTTGCTTGCTGGGTTGTATCCATAAAGTGGTCCACAATTGCCCCATGCTCATCATGATTTGTCATAGCCCCTTAGGGGTTCCGCATTTGCTGCTACGCTCTTGTCTCTGCTGCTTTGCTCATTTGCACATACTTTTTACCTGATCCGCATACCCGCACTTTAAAATGATTGAAATTGGATGTTTTAACAGATTTTTTAAACCGCTTTGTGTTTGGTGCCTGCTGGGGATACTTGGGACAGTCCACTTCCTGCATTCCCGCGGTGCCGCCGAGAGCAGCCATTTTGCTAATTGACGCTCTAGTTCTCGGGCACACAGGATTACTCGGATGCACGCTACACGGATGCGCAGCGGGCGCACCACAGGCGCGCCAAAGGCAAGCCCGTCTGCGCCCGTCAGCGTCCCGAAAGCGGCCAGCGCCAGGTATGCTGCCCGTTGTATTTTGCCTTTTGAGGCTCCGTTGTTTTACAGCCGTAAGAAATTGCTGCTGCTATGGCCTAGCAACTTTAAATTAAATCCTAGATGGGACGTGTGCCGCCATCAGATGACAGTTTGTCAGGAGTGTCAGTTTCACCTTTGCTCTGATCTGGGGGGTTGGAGCATTTGAATGAGCTCCCGTCTATAGTCAAAGTGCGTCCTACCATCAGAGATGGGCTGATAAACAGTCGCTCACTGGTGAAACATCACCAGAACATATTTGATCTTATCCTGGACCAGCATCTTGACTTTCTGTTCATCACAGAGACCTGGTTGAATGGATCCTCTAATCCAACTGTTCAGATGGCCATCCCAGTAGGATTTAAAATTTCCCGGACTGACCGCCTTAGCAGTAGAAGGGGTGGTGTTGCTATTGGTTATAGGGATCATTGGGAGGTGACTCAGGGGAAAAACATAGTACTGGGGAGGGTGAATGTTTGGATTTCACCATTGTTTTCTCGGCTCATTCCACTTTCTTAGTGGTCTAGAAGATGTTATTGTTCCTCGCGCTTTGCGCTTTTCGCAATATCTCTATTTGGGAGACCTCAATATCCATCTGGACCAGATTGAATTGGGGAATACTCGTGATCTATTGGACTCCTTGAATTTGGCCCAGGTCAGCCTACCCACCCATTGCGGAGGTCATATTTTAGACCCCATTTGCTCAACTTTCCTATCTCAATTGAAGATCCGCTTTCAGTCCCCTGGTCAGACCATTGTTTATCCTGCTTTACGTGGATTGTGGGTGAAAGGGCCGTCGACCATCAGGACAGTTCTAGCCCTGCTACCGCCAAAATTGATCCGGTAGCCTATAGTCTTATTTTAGAAGATTCTAGGTCCGCTCTTCCCGCTGACTTGAAAGGGGCTCTGGCCAACTTTACTGATTGGATTGGGCGGGCAGTTGATAGCCTTTCTCCGCCTTCATGCCGTCTCCGTCATATGAACTCTCCCACGAAGCCCTGGTTCTCAGCTGAATTGAAAACACTAAAACAACATTGCAAAAAGCTGGAACGCGGCTGGCGTATGGACTATTGTTCAGGGGCAAAGAAGACACTCAGAGAAGCCCAGAAAGTTTACTACATGGCCATTAGAAAGGCCAAAGGTTTTTACTATGCTGAACGGATTGAGTCCGCCAGCAACAATTCTAGGGAAATATTTTCTATTGTTCAGATTTTCATGGCCCTTAAGGCTATGACTACTAAACTCCCTGTTTCAGTTGCCTGGAGCCTTTGGCTGCAGCACCAGCTCCGGTTTTAACACTGACAGCCTTCTTCTTTGTTGACTTGTCAGAGTCCCTTAAAATATTGAAATCTATGAAATCTGGGTCACCATCGGACCCGTGTGCGACTAGGCTTCTGGCATCCATTGCCGAATCGGTCAATTTTTAGGTCAATACACTCGTCAATCTTTCCCTCAAAGAGGCAGTTGTCCCGTTGGAGTGGAAACAGGCGAAGATCCTCCCCCTTCTAAAAAAAAAACATTGCTTGATCCTGGGGACCCAGGGAATTATCGCCCCATTTCTCTACTCCCTTGTGTGGCGAAAATTTGTGAGAAGGCAGTCAACAAACAACTTATGGATTTTGTTGAGGGGTCCAGTTTACTTCATCCAGCACAATCTGGTTTTAGAGCTGCCTACAGTACTGAGTCCGCCTTGGTCGAGGTCTCTGAAGCTATTCGAGACTGTCTGGACTCGGGCGGAAGTGCAGCTCTCATAATGCTGGATTTGTCGGCGGCGTTCGACACTGTTCCCCATGCACTGCTTTTGGCTCGGCTGGTGGACATAGGCATCTCTTGGCAAGCCTGGAAGTGACTGGAATCCTTTCTTGCGGGGCGTTCGCAACAGGTCTGGCTCCCGCCTTTCTCGTCTCCTCCCCAATCTGTGACCACTGGAGTTCCGCAGGGGTCTTCTTTGAGCCCCCTGCTCTTTAACATATATGTTACTCCTGTGGTCCAATTAGCGGAAGAGCGGGGTGCCAAGATTGTTGCTTACGCCGATGACACCCAACTTCTGTTCACCTGGGGTAAATCGGAATTTTCTACCGCGAGGGTGAAGGAGTGTTTGACAGCTGTTTTCCAGTGGCTCTCTGCCGCCCAACTTAAATGTAACGAGGAAAAGACTGATATCCTTCTTTACGGTAGATTTCCCCCTCGATTCAGGGAATCTCTCTGGCCATCCGACTATCCTATGCCATCTTCTTTGGGCCTACCAGTCAAAAATCTGGGTGTCTGGTTCGATGAACAGTTGTCCTTCTCGACTCAGATTAAAAAATTGGCGGGGAGTTGCTTTGGGATATTAAAGTCTCTCAAGAAATTACTTCCATTACTACATAGGACAGCGAAGGAAACAGTGGCCTGGGCACTGATCCTCTCTCGGGTAGACTATGCCAATGGGCTGTATCTGGGCCTCCCTGACTACATTCTTAAATTGCAGGTGGTCCAGAATATAGCGGCCAGGCTGGTGCTCAACATTCCTACTAGAAAGTGTATCAAGCATCATCTGCGTATGCTGCACTGGCTTCCGGTTAGGAAACGTGTTGAGTTTAAGGCCCTAGTTATAGCACATCGTGCTTTGTATGATGGAGGACCTATATACCTTAGAAAGCGCTTTGCTTTCTACATGCCTACCAGACACTTGAGATTGTCATCTCAGCTGCTTGCGCAAATTCCTTGTGTGCGCCTCCAAAGAATGGGGGGCAGATCTCTGGCCGTTAGGGCAGCCACGGCTTGGAATTCTTTGCCTTTTTCTTTGCGCTGCATCCAAGAGCTGGGGCAATTCAAGAAACAGCTTAAAACCTTTCTGTTCTAATTCTTTTTCTTATTTGGTACTTCGTAGGCTCGCGCCGGGACACTCCTAGGAGCAACGGCGCGCGTTATTACAACCCCATAACATAACATAACATTTTCTAGTGGGCTCAAGCACTTCTTGGTTGCCAAGAGGTCTTATTTTAGGGCTGGTGGGCTGTGGAGCCAAGACTTCGCAAGTGAGGATTGCCTATTAGCTGACCAAAGAGAGGGTCATATTAAACTTGGTTATGCACTGAAAATGGGTAAAAGACAACCAGATGTAATCGAGGGTAGCCTTCCTGAAGCAGGAAGTATGCGTGTAGTCTGCAGGTGAATCGGAGCTGAATTTCCCATTCAGTGAAAGCATGCCTTGTTGGGTTAGGCAGAATGCCAAGATTTTACCCTTTTTTATCAGGTGTATTTAATTGTTTGTTGATCGGTGGTATGGCCCATATTTGATCGTCCGTGGCTACGAATGGGCTAGTCAACTCTGTGGACATAAGGTGCAATTTCACCCATCCTGACTTTCATATCATCTGGGTGTTAAGGTGAAACATCTTCCAGAGTAGGGAGCAATTAATCCATCATTGCCTCTCTTCTTGTATTGACAGGGTAATGCATTATAATATGAGGGTAAGCCCGGGCCGAATGTTGCTGCTCTTTGCCAGCAAAACTTCAAGAAGGATGTAGTCATCATTCCCTGTGCTGAGTACCGTGGCAGTTGCTGCCAGATAATTTTTCATGTGAATTGACACCCCTCTGGAGAGTGGCCCCCAGTCCATTAGGCCACTCCTAGTGCCTCTCAGACTGTAAAATTGGGCCAGGGAGACGAGTAGAGAGCCCAAATTTCCTGCAGGGCACTAATGTCACATTTATTTAATTCATTAATAGCGGCCTTCTTTTTTTTTTTTAACACAAACTTAATTGGTATTTTTAATACAAATGAAGTACTCACTCTTATACATTTCAACTGTAATATACATACAGAGATCAAGTAGTCTGTATTAGTAGTAATAGACATATTATGTAAATATACTATACCAAAACCCTCCCCCCCAGTTAACTAGGACGTGTCACCTATTTGGCAGTCATGCTTGAGGAGATGTGTGTATGGTAGGATGCATTTCAGTAGGTATATCTCGATAAATGGCCGAACTGCGTTGTCACTTTCTTCTTGGTGCCATCTAAGAGTACGGGGTGATCTATCTGATAGTGAAACGGGTGCATTAGAGCCAAATGTGTAATATGTATTTATTTTGGAATTAGAAATCATTGGTGGCAGAGCCACCCGTATAGCAGAGTTTCCAGCGATCCGAGCTACCTCGGGCCACCTCGCTCCACAGGGATCTGATTTCTGAGCCTTGAATCCCTCCAATAACTTGTCCCATTCCAACTAAATGGTTTTTTTAAGTAGGCCCCCTTCGTCTTCTCTCCGCAGAGCCTCACTTTCAGCTAAGCCCCATTGCAAAACATCCTCCCACCAAGTATCTATCCTTGGACACTGTGGGGTCGTCCAACATTTTGTAATCAGTGTTTTGGCTAAAAGCAAAGATAAGCCCGTAAAGCATTGTGTCACTTTAGAGTTTTTGGGTTGCGGAGTCAACCCCAATATGCACTGCTCCAGTGTTTTTCATTCACGTAGGCCAGTCAGGTCCGTTGGTGCTGCCGAAATCCCACCCCAATTTCCAGACAGGGAAGGGCATGTCCAGAGCATGTGCATCAGATCAGCCTCCTGGGCATGACACCGTGGGCACTCCGAGGAGGCCGTAGGGAACATTTTGTGAACTTTGTGTGGGGTTAGGTATGCTCTATGTAATATGGAAAATTGGATACATTTAAATCTTGAGTTGCATGAGGTTTTCTTGGGTGAGCTCCGTAGCCAGGTCGGTCTCCCATTTAGCCTTTAAAGATGTAAGTGGTGTCATGAGGTAGTCCCCAGTAGAGCCATCATATTAAGTGCATTCTGTGTCCCCTAGGATATAGTACTTGACGCAATTTGTGAGTGATGCGTTCTTTGGCATCTGGTGCCCAATGTTTGGGAACATAATGAAGGATACTGGCATGTGTCAAAAACAGCGTTTCTGATCCGTAAGCCTGCACAAAATCGGCATGTGACATTACGGTGCCATCTACGAACAGTGACCCCACAGTTGAAACCCCCCTGTTCCCATTAGGTCATTCTACACGCCGTCAGTGTACCTGAGGAAGAGGGTAAGCCACAAAGCAGGATATTTGATGCATAAGAAGCTTGTGTAGCAGAATATTTCAATGGCATCTTCTAGTAGGCCAGGGCTATGCGCAGCAAAAGTGAACCTGTGTGCAGTGCTGAGGTACCAGGGGAAATCAATCTACGTAGCCGCCCTTGTCTAAGTTGGGCAGCTGTGTATCCTATTTCCAATAGGTTATGCCCAGCCAGCCAGTAGGATAACCACTGTAGTTTTCCAACTGTACAATAGGCTTTGAAGTCTGTGGCCCCCATACCGCCCTGGTCGTTGGCAGCTGCAGTTTAACTAGGCTGACTCTGCAGTGCCCTCCTCCCCATATGATGGTAATCAGTATGCTGTTTAGCTACTTGAGCACCCATGACGGTATTATCTTTGGTAAACTTACGAAGTGTTACAGTAAGCATGGCAAAATCACTGTTTTTGTCAGGACCAGGTGGCCCGCTACCGACACAGGTAATGTGACCCAAAAAGCCACCTGAGATTTCAGCGTATTAATCATATGTATGAGTTTACCCTCTAATAGGTCTTGTGCTTCAAGGTATACCTGAATCTCAAGGTAGCAAAAGGGGAGTGGTTCTGTTGGTAGTTGTGTGTTGCCCAATCGAAGTGTTGGCTCCGTATAAGAATCAGTAAAGGAGTAAGCACAAGACTTATTTGCATTAATGTGCAGCCTGCACAAGTGGCCGAACAAGTAGAGCATTTGGGCTATCTCTACCTGTTCCACTCTGAGGTCTTTGAAACACAGAAGCACATCATCAGCATATAGTGCTATGAAATGCACCACATGATCTATAGGGAACCCACCATGCTTTGCCACTTGATGGATCCGCTGTGCTATCGGTTTGATTGCGAATATGAAGACGCGCAGTGAAAGAGGGCAAACCTGCTGTGTGCCTCTGGACGCCTGGTAAGGGTCAGAGATCAAGGGTACGGTTCTATCTCTGGCCGTAGGCGATGGATACAGCAGTTTCACCCACTTGATATAAACGGGTGTATCCCACAATGAGCCCCAGCTGCAAGCATATAGTCCCAGCCTTGGGAGCTTGTCATAATCCAAGAAAAAGCAGCCAACATATGGATGGTGGTCTCGGGCTACATCCATTATTCTAAACAGATGCCTTATATTTAAGGAGGTATTGCATCTAGAAACAAAACCACAATGATCCGTGTGTACCAATTGCAGAAGCAACGGGAGTAGTTGACGGCCAGAATTTTACTGAGGATCTTGTATTGTGTATTCAATAACGATAATTGCCTGTATGAGGATAACTCAATGGGTTCTGAGACTAAGATGACTGCCGAATAGGAGCTCCTCCGCCGAGCTCCTGGGTTGGGGAATACCAAATTGGTATTTATCCCCTGTTTACCTGACCATCCGACCCATCCGAATGCTACATTGCTACCATTGAAATTTATGGAATGAAAACTAAAAAGATTATTGGAATTAATCTCATCTGATCGTCTTACCCCAGGACTCGACGCTGACTCGCCCGGACTTCTTTGCTTCCGGGGCCTCGTCCTGGCTCTCGGGTCCGCTCCAGCGGTTCCATTCATCGCCCGATCTCCGTGGTCCTCGTCGGAGGCCTGCGCTGTGGGCACCTGCTGCCACTGGCAGGTAGGTTGGAGCAGCAGCTCCATACTACTAGCTTGAGAGCTCACCAACACGGCCCAGGGATCCCCTAAGCTCTGCGGGATCCCCTAAGCTCTGCACTTGAACTCAATGAGACCTTTTTCGTGGGGTCTAACAGAAGCCGCATAAGTCTGTTTTAAGTGGACAGGGTACTTGTGGGGTTGGCTGGTGCCCCTTTACCCCCGTTTCTATTTTTCGAAACCTCTGGTGAAACTCTGGTTCACTGCTACCATTTTAGAGTGTGATTGCGTTTCGCTGCCCCCATTTTGAACCGCACTTGAAAGTCCAATGCTGCCTTTTCATTGGTCCGTCCTAGAAAACCTTCCCATCAACTCTCACTTAACTGCTTCCTCACATGAGGTGCTCCCCATGAGCTGACATTCCGCATTCTCCCCTACTTCCTCTGTCCTGACGATCACCTGACTACCGAAGACCGACTCCCTGCGCTGGCATGCCCAGTGCCCCTCCTGCCTCATCCCCCGCAACGACAGAAGACCGTGCCCTATTCCTTGGACCTGATCTCTGGGTCCACAGCCTTACGCTTTCACCCACGAATCCTGGAACTTTTTGAACCTTTCCCCACCAGACAGGCCTGTTAACACTTTGACGACTTCTCACTGTTTTTACGCTCGTGCCCTTCCTTTCTCTTCTTATTATCTCTCTCTTTCACTCTAAGCCTCCTATCTCCCCCCTCCTATCTATCACTCACCCAGAATACCTGCTCTAAACTTATTTTCCTCTTCTTCCCCTACTTATTCTCCTCTTCCTTATACCTCCCCATCACTTTCTATATCAATATCAACATGTACCTTAAATTGATTTTATTGATCCTATAACCTAGAATCTACTGTCTCTCTTATCTCACTTTTCTGCATATTTCATACCCATATTTATCTTTACTGTTGTTGTTGAGCCATTTACTGCATATTTCATACCTATATTTATCATTACTGTTGTTGTTTCTCACTACTGTATTGCCACACACCTCCCTATCCATTCAATTCCCCTCTCTGCTATACAAAGTCTTCCCTACCACTCACCCTATGAGAATCACCACTGCCCACCCAAACTCTGGTTCTTACCTCTCCCCTACCCTCCTGCTCACCTCATCCCAACCCTTACCCCAACCCGCTACCTCCCCCTATCTTATTAGCACCGAACCCCTGCTCGGTCATCAACCTAGACCTCTATCCGCCCTCTTTTTGGCAACCTTCCTAATCTTAACCTCCCCTGCCCACCGCGAACTTGCACACATTTCCTCATTGCCCCCCATCAACCCCACCTAACCACATCTTCTTCCCCCCCTGGATCTGCTGCCGGGACACCAAAATCTAATACCCGCCCCACCCACACCCACCCCCTCATCGCTCTTACCCAAATCCCCTTCCCCCATTCTTCCCCCATCGTTGCCCCCCTCTCTTTGTCCGCCACCATTCCCCCCCCCCCAGCCAAACCTCTCCACCATGCCCCTCCCCAATCCCACCCATACACCACGCCCCTCTCAGGCTCTAACTGACAAGCTAAACAAAATGGTCGCACACTGCTGACCTACCTACGTGTTACCCCAATGAACTGTGGTCCCTGTAGTCAGCGTCGGCGGGTACGCCTATGCTCAGTGGTGCGTGCAAGTCAGAGTAGCGTTAGCCATCCCTGGACACGTGTTTCGAGGTAGTTGCCTCTCGTCAGCAGGGAGTAGGAAGAGTGTAGGGTTGCTAGTGTAGGCTGCTAAAATCATATCAGGTCTGGTACCTCTCGTAGCAACGCAGGTGCGTAACCTAGAGCCCGTCGGTTCTCGGGGCTCAGGGAGCCACTAAATAACTAAACAAAATGGTCGCACACTGCTGACCTACCTACGTGTTACCCCAATGTACTGTGGTCCCTGTAGTCAGCGTCGGCGGGTACGCCTATGCTCAGTGGTGCGTGCAAGTCAGAGTAGCGTTAGCCATCCCTGGACACATGTTTCGAGGTAGTTGCCTCTCGTCAGCAGGGAGTAGGAAGAGTGTAGGGTTGCTAGTGTAGGCTGCTAAAATCATATCAGGTCTGGTACCTCTCGTAGCAACGCAGGTGTGTAACCTAGAGCCCGTCGGCTCTCGGGGCTCAGGGAGCCACTAAATAACTAAACAAAATGGTCGCACACTGCTGACCTACCTACGTGTTACCCCAATGAACTGTGGTCCCTGTAGTCAGCGTCGGCGGGTACGCCTATGCTCAGTGGTGCGTGCAAGTCAGAGTAGCGTTAGCCATCCCTGGACACGTGTTTCGAGGTAGTTGCCTCTCGTCAGCAGGGAGTAGGAAGAGTGTAGGGTTGCTAGTGTAGGCTGCTAAAATCATATCAGGTCTGGTACCTCTCGTAGCAACGCAGGTGCGTAACCTAGAGCCCGTCGGCTCTCGGGGCTCAGGGAGCCACTAAATAACTAAACAAAATGGTCGCACACTGCTGACCTACCTACGTGTTACCCCAATGAACTGTGGTCTCTGTAGTCAGCGTCGGCGGCTACGCCTATGCTCAGTGGTGCGTGCAAGTCAGAGTAGCGTTAGCCATCCCTGGACACGTGTTTCGAGGTAGTTGCCTCTCGTCAGCAGGGAGTAGGAAGAGTGTAGGGTTGCTAGTGTAGGCTGCTAAAATCATATCAGGTCTGGTACCTCTCGTAGCAACGCAGGTGCGTAACCTAGAGCCCGTCGGCTCTCGGGGCTCAGGGAGCCACTAAATAACTAAACAAAATGGTCGCACACTGCTGACCTACCTACGTGTTACCCCAATGAACTGTGGTCCCTGTAGTCAGCGTCGGCGGGTACGCCTATGCTCAGTGGTGCGTGCAAGTCAAAGTAGCGTTAGCCATCCCTGGACACGTGTTTCGAGGTAGTTGCTTCTCGTCAGCAGGGAGTAGGAAGAGTGTAGGGTTGCTAGTGTAGGCTGCTAAAATCATATCAGGTCTGGTACCTCTCGTAGCAACGCAGGTGCGTAACCTAGAGCCCGTCGGCTCTCGGGGCTCAGGGAGCCACTAAATAACTAAACAAAATGGTCGCACACTGCTGACCTACCTACGTGTTACCCCAATGAACTGTGGTCCCTGTAGTCAGCGTCGGCGGGTACGCCTATGCTCAGTGGTGCGTGCAAGTCAGAGTAGTGTTAGCCATCCCTGGACACGTGTTTCGAGGTAGTTGCCTCTCATCAGCAGGGAGTAGGAAGAGTGTAGGGTTGCTAGTGCAGGCTGCTAAAATCATATCAGGTCTGGTACCTCTTGTAGCAACACAGGTGCGTAACCTACAGCCCGTCGGCTCTCGGGGCTCAGGGAGCCACTAAATAACTAAACAAAATGGTCGCACTCTGCTGACCTACCTACGTGTTACCCCAATGAACTGTGGTCCCTGTAGTCAGCGTCGGCGGGTACGCCTATGCTCAGTGGTGCGTGCAAGTCAGAGTAGCGTTAGCCATCCCTGGACACGTGTTTCGAGGTAGTTGCCTCTCAGCAGGGAGTAGGAAGAGTGTAGGGTTGCTAGTGTAGGCTGCTAAAATCATATCAGGTCTGGTACCTCTCGTAGCAACGCAGGTGCGTAACCTAGAGCCCGTCGGCTCTCGGGGCTCAGGGAGCCACTAAATAACTAAACAAAATGGTCGCACACTGCTGACCTACCTACGTGTTACCCCAATGAACTGTGGTCCCTGTAGTCAGCGTCGGCGGGTACGCCTATGCTCAGTGGTGCGTGCAAGTCAGAGTAGCGTTAGCCATCCCTGGACACGTGTTTCGAGGTAGTTGCCTCTCGTCAGCAGGGAGTAGGAAGAGTGTAGGGTTGCTAGTGTAGGCTGCTAAAATCATATCAGGTCTGGTACCTCTCGTAGCAACGCAGGTGCGTAACCTAGAGCCCGTCGGCTCTCGGGGCTCAGGGAGCCACTAAATAACTAAACAAAATGGTCGCACACTGCTGACCTACCTACGTGTTACCCCAATGAACTGTGGTCCCTGTAGTCAGCGTCGGCGGGTACGCCTATGCTCAGTGGTGCGTGCAAGTCAGAGTAGTGTTAGCCATTCCTGGACACGTGTTTCGAGGTAGTTGCCTCTCGTCAGCAGGGAGTAGGACGAGTGTAGGGTTGCTAGTGTAGGCTGCTAAAATCATATCAGGTCTGGTACCTCTCGTAGCAACGCAGGTGCGTAACCTAGAGCCCGTCGGCTCTCGGGGCTCAGGGAGCCACTAAATAACTAAACAAAATGGTCGCACACTGCTGACCTACCTACGTGTTACCCCAATGAACTGTGGTCCCTGTAGTCAGCGTCGGCGGGTACGCCTATGCTCAGTGGTGCGTGCAAGTCAGAGTAGCGTTAGCCATCCCTGGACACGTGTTTCGAGGTAGTTGCCTCTCGTCAGCAGGGAGTAGGAATACGATAACGATTTTAGCAGCTTACACAGCAACCCTACACACTTTCCTACTCCCTGCTGACAAGAGGCACTACCTCGAAACACGTGTCCAGGGATGGCTAACGCTACTCATACTTGCATGCATTACACGGGTATAGGCGTACTCGCCGACGCTGACCTCAGGGACCATTTTTCATTGGGGTAACACGCTTGGTAGGTGGAGCAGTGTGCGACCAATTAGACTTAACTTTATTTTCAGGCTCCCTTGAGCCGGTGGAGCCGACGGGCTCATGGTTACGCACCTGCGCGCTACGAGAGGTACTTTACCTGATAACGATTTTAGCAGCTTACACAGCAACCCTACACACTTTCCTACTCCCTGCTGACGAGAGGCAACTACCTCGAAACACGTGTCCAGGGATGGCTAACGCTACTCATACTTGCATGCATTACACGGGCATAGGCGTACTCGCCGACGCTGACCTCAGGGACCATTTTTCATTGGGGTAACACGCTTGGTAGGTGGAGCAGTGTGCGACCAATTAGACTTAACTTTATTTTCAGGCTCCCTTGAGCCGGTGGAGCCGACGGGCTCATGGTTACGCACCTGCGCGCTACGAGAGGTACTTTACCTGATAACGATTTTAGCAGCTTACACAGCAACCCTACACACTTTCCTACTCCCTGCTGACGAGAGGCAACTACCTCGAAACACGTGTCCAGGGATGGCTAACGCTACTCATACTTGCATGCATTACACGGGCATAGGCGTACTCGCCGACGCTGACCTCAGGGACCATTTTTCATTGGGGTAACACGCTTGGTAGGTGGAGCAGTGTGCGACCAATTAGACTTAACTTTATTTTCAGGCTCCCTTGAGCCGGTGGAGCCGACGGGCTCATGGTTACGCACCTGCGCGCTACGAGAGGTACTTTACCTGATAACGATTTTAGCAGCTTACACAGCAACCCTACACACTTTCCTACTCCCTGCTGACGAGAGGCAACTACCTCGAAACACGTGTCCAGGGATGGCTAACGCTACTCATACTTGCATGCATTACACGGGCATAGGCGTACTCGCCGACGCTGACCTCAGGGACCATTTTTCATTGGGGTAACACGCTTGGTAGGTGGAGCAGTGTGCGACCAATTAGACTTAAATCTAACTGACAAGCTCCCTGCACTCTCCAAACATGGCCCCAACTCTTGGACAATTCCATACCCTACCAAACTTTCAAAAAATGCCAAAAAGAACCTCAAACATAAACTCCTAATCCGACATCCTGAAACCCTTAATGAAGACAACTACCACAGCCTCACTTCCCCCATTAAAACCAACTATATTTTCTACACCAAATGCCCCTCCAAATGGAAGAGCACCTTTTTACAAACCCTCTCAGTATCGAGCTCGATTAAAATCCCACATGGTCACAAACTCGCCACTTCCCCGACTTCTCTTTTCCCTGGTGATTTAACCATTTCCATCTACAAAACTGGAAACATCCTGATTCAAGCCTCCGAACAGCACCACGCAATTTATGAACTCCTCTTTAACACTCTTTCTGACCAGCTGTTAGTATCTACCCCCCAACCGGCCATACTCCCAACCCTCTCCCCAATGACAGTCCTTGTGCAACAACTCCTACTCTGTCACCCTCTCTTGAACCATCCCCCGTCACAATCTGATCCCCATCACCTCACCAACCCCCTTCCAGACCCCCTCTCAACTCTCCTCCGCCCACCAGAGACCAACACCTCACCCCCATGCCACTCCCAACCTTAATGACACAGCCCTCACACTAACTCCTATCCTACCCTCCTTTATGGATCCACCCCCCCCACCCCCACAATACACTCCTCCTAACCCCCATGCCTCCTAATGACCGACCTACTCTGACACCCTGAAACCTCCCCTGTACCCCCTTTACCCCTCTTTCCAGTCCCTTGACGACCGTAACCCCTCAGATCATCACCCCTTCCCTCACAAACTACACTTCCACCCTTTTTACCGCTACCTCATCCCCTCTCACTCCTCATACTCTCCCCCCTCCCCCCACCAGGCCATCATATGTCATTCCCAGCCCTCCATCCCAACACCAGCACACACCCTTCCCTTCCCCTAACCTTCCCCAACCCCCCTCGTAACACGGAACCACCCGCTATATCGCCCCTAGCAAAACGACCACTCCAAGCTGCTAACATCCCCTCCCTAGCCACTACATCCCTAACCCCTCCTCCAGCCCAGACACCTCCACTTCCTTCCTACCCAACCTCTGTCAGACACTTCGTAATTTAAACCACAATCTCTCTACCCTAACTACTGAACTTACCCTACTCAAAAATGATTTCAATTGGATCAATTCCCACAAACCCATAGCCCGCCCCTCTTGGCCCTCTGCGCCAAGTACTAGCCACAGAAAACACCCATATCCCAAACATTGGATAACATCGCCTCTCCTAACCCGCTCTGACAAACCCCTTCGAACCTTGAATCCCTACTCCGCCCACGACATCTCTGCCCTCTGCAACGCCTACCTTAACCATCCCCCTCCTAATGACCCCTCCCCCACTCACTCCAAGAGCCCAGTTATCTTGGGGACTAGCAGAATTCCTGAGGCTCCGAGCGCCCCTAGACCCCCCCCCTCAACTCACCAGCATTCAACTTCTCCCCGCCCCTAATACAAATCCTAAACCCCTTTCCTGCATGCTCGTTAATTGCCGCTCGGCTGTCCGACATGCAAACGAAATCTCTGAAACCATCCTCAACAAGGATGCTGACATTGCCTTTCTTACTGAAACCTGGCTCAAAGACCACTCTACACCCATCCTTGACCTTCTGCCCCCCCCTGGTTACTCTATTCTCAGAAAAGACAGAACTGGATAAATAGGGGGAGGTTTAGCAATTATTTATAAAGAAGAACTTCAACTCTTCCCAATTTCTAACACTGACTATGCAACCTTTGAATACCTAGGAGCCTAATTTAAAATAAAAAACTCCCCCTCCCCCCCCCTCCCCCATACGACTCCATAACATATACCACCCTCCTGGTGAATCCCTTCCACTTGCAGAAGAACTATCCGACCTTCTTACTAAATCACTACTCTCCAACTCCAATGATCTGTTCCTTGGAGGTCTTAACCTCCACTGGAATGAACCCAACGTCCCTGCAATTATCCTTCTCAACAACCTTCTTGAGATTAGCGACCTCAAACAGCTCTGCCACTCCCCCACCCACGCCAAAGGTGCTACGCTTGACGCCATCATCTCCAACCTAGATCTGAAATCCTTATCCAACATCATCCCCATCGATTGGTCTGACCACCATTTTATCTTGTTCTCGATCTTACCTCCAGCCCCTACTGCCCCGATACAAAAAAATAAGACTACAATTGTGACCAGAAATCTTAGGCAAATCCCCCCCGGCACTCTGGAATATAAACTCCAATCCCAACTCAGTCTCACTGCCCCCTCCTCTAATGCTAACGAACTCACTGAGCACTTTAACAAAACTGGCACTGAGGTTCTAGACCAACTCGCCCCCCTGAAAACGAAAACGCTAAAAAATGTCCCCTCTAAATCATGGTTCACCCTAGACCTTAATAAAGAAAGGCGCTCACTGAGACTAGCTGAAAGAACATGGGGACAACACCCCTCCCCATCCCATCTTGCTCTCCTCAGAAATGAAAGATCCCCCTACAAAAAACACATCTTTTCGGAAAAAGCATCATTCTTTGGTCATCAACTCTCTCGTGCCAAAAACAGACCTAGAGAACTGTTCAACATTATTAGAAGTCAAACCTCACCTGCACTCCCTAACCCGGTGGCCTCTACTAACAAATGTGAAGAAATCGCCAACTTTTTCAGCGAAAAAATCACTAAAATTGACCGCTCTTTCCTCCACCCCCAACCCTCTCCCACCCCTCAACTCCCTCTGGATACTACACCCTATTCACCTCTCCCTTTGAACTCACCATTGACTCACTCACTCCTCATCCCATCGCACATCCCTCCTGAATGCCTGCCCAATATCCTACCGCTCAAAAATAACGCCACATGGCATAACTTCCACCCCGTCTCTGAACAGGAAGTCTTCAACATCCTAACGAAACTCAAACCCTCCTCCCACACTAAAGACCCTCTCCCCTCCGCACTTGTCCAAGATCTCAAACACGTCATCGTTCCCTACTGGACCAACATCATTAACACCTCCTTCTCTACAGGAAATGTTCCCATCTCCCTCCAACTCGGACAAATCACCCGAATCCCCAAAAATCCCAAAGCCGACCCCAATGACCCTACCAATCTCCGCCCTATCTCCAACCTCCCCCTCCTCTCCAAAGCCCTCGAAAAATGCGCCCTCCGCCAACTGGACAAACACATTGACACATTTAACCTCCTAGACCCCCTTCAATCGGGCTTCCGCAAAGGTTGCAGCACTGAAACCGCACTACTCAACATAATCGATGATATTCACTTAGCCCTGGACAAGGGCGAGAGCCACCTACTCATCCTCCTTGACCTCACCGCGGCATTTGATGCAGTCTACCACCCAACCATACTCAATGCACTCAAAGAACGTTTCGGCATTAATGGCACGGTCCTTACCTGGTTCAAATCCTACTTCCAACATAGAACCCAACAAATTAAAAACAGCCTCTCTAGACCAACCCCTGTCTCACTAGGTGTCCCTCAAGAATCCATCCTCTCCCCCGCCCTTTTCAACCTCTTTATGGATCCCTGACCCTCATACATAAACAAGCAAAAATCAACTACCACCTATACGCTGACGACACACAACTGTACTATAAAATAAAGTCCCATGTCGATATCCTACACCTTAACACTACACTTACCAAGATCCAATCCTGGTTCCATAATAACCATCTTAAACTAAATCCTAACAAAACTGAGATCATCCTCTTCTCTCCCAAAAACAACCCTCTCCCCATCCAAACATGGATCGCTGACCTTAATGCCCTAAACCGTTCCCTCTCCCGCGCCGAATCTGTCAAATCACTCGGCATCACCAATAAACTCACACTCAACTCCCATATAAAGAACTCAGCAAAAAGTGCACTCTTCACACTCCGACATCTAAAAAAAATCAAACCCTTCATACCAGCTGACGACGTTAAACTAATTATCCAATCTCTGGTCCTATCCAAAATTGATTACGGGAATGCCCTTCTCTCTGGTACTCGCAAAATCCACCTTGCCCCCATCAAATCCATCCTCAACCTTGCAGCAAGACTAACAACCAACTGCAACCGCCTCAACCGCATCTCCCCTGCCCTCAAGTCCCTCAAATTGCTCCCCATCAAAGGTAGATCCTCCTACAAAATTGCATGTATTACGCACAAAGCCCTCTATCAGAATGCTCCAACCTACCTCACAACCAAACTCAAAAGAGCTGCCAGTGCCCGTACGCTGAGAAGCTCCAACACTCTTCTTCTCATACCCCCTCTACTAAAAAAAAAAAAACCTCGAAATCCCGCCCCTTCTCCGGCAAGGCCCCAACCATTTGGAACGCCCTTCCCAAAGACCTTCGCTGCAACCCCTCCTACGACAGCTTCAAAAGAAACCCTAAAATTCACCTTCTCAATGAATTAGTGGGGTAATTTATTACCATGATCTCTGCTCGCCCTACCCTCCCCCCTTACTTTGTGCAATAAGTCCTCCCTGGCATACTGTTATATCACTACTCATAACTTCATTCTGGTCCTCTCATTTTGTTTTCTGTTTACAATTTACACAATCTGCCAAATATGTAATCTTAATTTTTCCTTTATTTTTGTACAACCTTGTGTTTAATTTGCTTCATCTATTGCTATTGTTGTGTCCAGGTTTATTTCTCATTGTTGATGTAAAGCGCTCTGATACCCTCGGGTGTAGCTAGCGCTATATAAAACCGTTCAAATAAACAAATAAATGGGCAATTTATCGGGTTTTAACGGAGATGTCACAACAGCTCCCCTAGTAATAGGAGATGGTATGCCAATATTGAGGGCCGTATTATACATTTTCTTAAGTTGTGGCACTAATTTTGTGGCATATGTAAAGTAGATTTCTACCAGAATTCTGTCAGAGCCCAGTGTTTTGTTGCGGGCCGGCTCTTCACTGGACGATCCACCGCATGCCACCTTTCGTCGCCCAATGACACCTAAGGCCCATTCACCTGCAGCAACTGCTCCTTCTCCTGCCTTCGCAAACCAGACCCACCAACCGCACGTCCCCCAAGAACAGGACTCAATCACCTCAGCTGCATCCTACTAAACACACACTCCCTCAACAAACATGCTGTGGAGATTTGGGACCTCCTCAACTACATCCCCCCACCACGTCACCTTATTCACAGAAACCTGTATTAAAACCACCTCAGCCCCCGGGCATCTCCAACGTCATCCCGGACGGTTACAAAATCATCCACAGGGACCACACCAACTGCCTGGAAGGAGGCATCACCATCATACACAAAAACACCCTCCACCTCACAACTAGCTCCAAAGACCACTCACCCGACATGGAGCACGGGTCCAGACCATCCTGAACGTCACCCTCGTTTAGAGACCTCCCGGACCCCGTTCCCCCTTCAGCGAATCCAAAGCCGACTTCATCGCACACCATGCTCTCGCCTCAATAGATTACATTCGCCTCCATGACCACAGTTTACACCTGGACAACCTCCGCAACAGCAACACCTCATCCCTACTGGAGAACCTCGCCACCATCGGACTCAAACAACTGGTAACCTCCCCAACCCACTCAGTAGGACACAAGCTCGACCCCATCTTCTCCGCAAGCAACATCATCCTTTCTGCCACACCTCTGAACTACATTGGAATTTCCATCACTGCGTCCACTTCTTCTTCACCAAACCCATCGAACCCCACCGTGTACACCGCTACCCGTGACGGAGTAGAAACAAGGTCTCCGAAGGCCAACTCGTCACCTCCCTTTGCAGAACCCCACCACCAACCTCCACGGACGCCAACGCCTCATCATGCAACCTCCACCTATGGATCTCCGACTGTGCCAATACACTGGCTCCCATCAGGAAACCCTCCGGCACGCAGCCCTACGAGAAAGCTAGCTGGTTCTCCCCCGCCCTCCAACAGTCCAGGCCTGCCTGCAGATGGCTCGAGAGAAGGTGGAGGAGCAGTAAGACCTCGGCAGACCATACAGCCTTCAAAACCTCCGTCACCACACACCACCACCTCATCAGAACCACAAAGAAAACTGCCATACAGGAACATGTGAACTTAGCAGGGGAAGCAAGATGGCGGCAATCTAACGGCCGTTGCAGCAGAGCAGTGAGGGCTTAGGAGTATGAGACCGATGGCGAAATAGATTGTGTGGATACGATTTCCCTGTTAAAGGGCCCGGAACACTGTTACACAACTTGGAATGCTGAGGGAGATTCTACTGACCTGCCATGGCTCCGTGAAGCGGTTTGCTCGGGCTGTGGTGCTTGCGGCGGTGTCTCTCTCGTCTGGCCGCGGACGCCGTGGGAGCTTGGGAAGGCGGAGCCGGGTCCCAAGGCTGCGGAGTGGAGCAGGATCTAGGTGGAGCGGAGCAGACTCTCGCTCTCGCTCCAGGCTGAAAACGGAGGGCGTTCTTCACAGCGCCCAGGGCTCACTGAATTGGCTCGGTGAGAGACAGAAGGAGGCTATGGCTCCTAAAGTGGCAGCCGGGTTGGAAACTGCATACCAAAAGAAGAAAGCTTTGCGGGAGGATACTGAAAGTGTTTCAGCAGGCAATGATGATCCCCGTGCAACGCTTTGCCCCACATAATTATCAAAAAAGAGGCAGCTGAATACCGGGAGAACTCGTCAGGCTACCGCCTCGATCACCTCAGTCGCCGACATCTTTTCTAAAGTGGGTAAGGAGAAGGAGAGTGCGAAGGTGAAGGAGGTGGTTAAAATGGTGGAGGGCAGTATTTCCCCAGCAGCCATAGCCAATGCTCAAAATGAGGAGACCAAGGCTGGGAATATTATTATGGGTGGGCTCTCCCCCAATGCTGAAGGATTTTCTGATCAGATACCTCCTCCTGCACTATATTTGGCGAAAGAGGCAATCTTGGATGGCGTTCCTGCCGGGGGTGAGACAATTAAGGAGATATCTTTGTTTGAAAATGTATTACCCCCCTCAGGAAGTATTGATGGGCGAAGTAGGCCTTTCTGCGCAGGGCACCGACATGGCTGATGTTAGAGTACAGCTACCGGAACATCTACAGGTACAGCCGGGTCTCCCGAATATCTGGGTTGACCTGGTCTTGGGAGGCCCTCTTAGCGAAAAGGAAAGAGATTCTAGTGAATGTTTTTTCTCAGTATCTGAGGGGGCAGAGTGGTCCGAGGATGACGAGCGCAGCTCTTATTTAGATTCAGAGAGTAACTCAGAATCAGACTTTCCAGCAACAACTTCAAGACCTCTGGTAGGTCCGGCTGTGAGGAATCAGGAGCAGGGTAACCCCCAGTATGAACTAAGTTGGGATCACTCCCCTGCCCTGGCCCTCCAGGGATCCCCCAATATAGACACCGCCCACCTCTAACTTCTGGAGACAATACATAAGGAGATAATCGCACATAGAGAAGAGACCCGCCAGGACAATCGCAAAGCCCAGGCTGCCATGAGGAAGATGCAGGGCGTGGTTAGGAAACTCTCAAAAGTCTGTACCAACATGGGGGATAGAGTATCGAGCTTGGAGGAGAGAGTCGTAACAACAGAGGCTGAGGTAGCTGCAGCCACCAGTCAGGTGAACGCTCATTGTTCGCAGGTGGTCGCCATGCAGTGGAAAATGGAGGAGATGGAGAACAGGCTGCGTCGGAACAACCTTAGGGTTTTGGGAATCCCAGAGGGAGTTGAGGGCTCTGATATAAGGGCATATATCATCAAACGTTTTGGACAAGCATTCCCAGAGCTCTCTAATTGGAATTGGCTTACTGAGATACAACGGGTTCATCGCACCCCCTTCAAACTTCGTAGGAACACCAAAGAAGGTGATAAACCCAGGGCTGTGTTTTTTGGAAATTTTATTTTGAGACAGTCTATTGCAGAAAAGGCGAGACCGGATGCCAGGAGAAGTAGTGAAGGGGTCTCTTTCTTTGTTCGCCCGGATTATTGCCATGCGACAGTGGAGCGAAGGTGGCGTCTGAGGGAGATGATCAAACCCTTCCAGGATAAGAAGATCCAAGCCTTCTTGATAAACCCAGCTCAGCTAAAAATAATTAATGCAGGCAGGGCAGTATTTTTTGCTTCAGAAATTAAGGCAAAAGAGTACTTGGACTCCTTAGGCAAATAGCCCTATCTGTCAAGCTGTTGGGGGGAGTTTTTACTCCAGCTTGTCTCTGAGATAAGAAGGGCTTAGCAGACTGTTAGACTGTTAAAATCTCTGGAAGGGAAATCGTGTTGCACATATCATTTTGGATTGAATTGTGTTACGGTCTTTGCAGTTGCTTTGGTTTATCTTTTTTTTTCGTTTAAATTGTTCGTCCTCACTGTGGTCTCTGCATTCCATCACACGCACAGACTAGGTCTGAGCGCTTCACAGAAGGGGCTGTGGCGGGGGAATGTAGGGGTGGGGGTGGGGGGGTTGGGGTTTAAGGGTTGGAAAGGGTGGAGGGGTGTTGGTGATTTCAGAAAATAAGAGAAAAAGATGCAGTTCGGAGTATTTTGGATATTTTACTAGTCAGATTATGATTATAGCAATGGATAATCCGTTGAAGGTGCAGGTGATTCTTGATGTGCAAGTTGTTCCTCGGGATGGAGTGCATTAGAGTCTGTTCGATCAATATAGGTGGGATGAATGATTGGAGGAAACGTCAAAAATGGGCACAGTTCGTGAAACATAATAGATGTGACATCCTCTGTCTACAAGAGACTCACCTCCCTTGGGCTAGAAGGAGTCTTATGCTTTTGAGTGGCTACGAGCTGGTAGCGTGCACAACACAATCATCGATAAACAGATGTTTTGCAGTTTTAGCAAGAACATCCCTGAGAGGGGCTAGGCGGACTAAAGTGGATAGTAGTGGGAGATGGGTTTTAGTGGAGATGGTAAAAGGTTTCACGTTGTGTGTAGTCTATGGGTCAAATAGCGATGATCCCGAGATTTTTGATCTCCTTGAAATAGAATTGGTGAATTGGTTAACTCCCATAATATTCTGCGGGGATCTAAACATTTCAGCTGATTGGTGTAGCATATTTGGGACAGAAGCCGGGAGTTTTCAGGGCCGTTAAGGCTCTCATCGGTTCACATGGGATGGTAGATGTATGGGGGGTCAAGGAACCCCTAAAATCAGGCTTCACATATTTTTCAAACCCCTCCCAAAAGTATACAAAATTGGATTATTTCTTTGTATCATCTTGTGAAATAAATAGCAAATTTCCGAAGTTTTTGTCGGATCATAACCCGTTGGTGTTAACATATGAAGTGGAAGGGCTAGAAAGGGCTCGGACTAGATGGACTTTTGAAAGGAGGTTATTGTCGGATAATCGATCTGTTGAACATATAAGGAAATGGGTTGTGGGATTTTTCGATGCTAATAGATATAGTACATCACGGAATGGGGTCTGGGAGACATTTAAAGCTGCCTTTAGGGGCGAAACAATAAGCTGCGCAGCAAGATTTAGAAGGGAAGATAGGTGCGAGGTCGAAAGACTTACTAGGAAATTATCAGCTGCGGAAGAACAACATACTCTGGATATAGCACAAGGTCGGGACAGTAACGAGAGTCATAGGATATTGTTGGTAGCAAGAGCGGAATTACAGAAGTTGGTGATGCAGAGGGCGATGTGTGAATACCAATCGTCTAGGGCTAAACGTTACGAAACAGGTGAACAGGCTGGTAGAATTTTAGCTCTACAAATTAAGCAGGGGAAAGGAAAAAATGTTATTCCTAGGATAGAAGAAAATGGGATAGAATTTACAGATGCTAAAGAAATTTTACAGGTCTTTAAGAACTTTTATCAAAATCTCTATGCTGAGGAAAAGTTAGATGACCTCCAGAGTAAAGAGGTTGTCGATAATGGCCCTCGATTAGGGGATTTAGTAAGGGAAGAGATGGAGATGGACATCAATGGGAGCGAGATATCTGCTGCCCTGCGTGAGCTAGCCATGGGCAAGGCAGCGGGTCCTGACGGGATCCCTTTGGAGGTTTATAAATGCGTGGAATCTGAGATCACTCCGCTTCTTATTGATCTTTTTAATGGTATAATCTGTACAGGAGTGGTCCCAGAGTCATGGAGGGAAACTAATATAGTCGTCTTTCACAAGAAAGGGAAGCCCAGCGAGAAACCGGGATCTTACCGTCCCATCTCGTTAATTAACGCGGACACGAAATTATATTCCAAGATATGGGCTAAAAGGCTGGGCAGGATCATCGGCGATCTCGTCTCCCCGTGGCAGCATGGGTTTGTACCCGGACGCGGTACCACTGACCATATTAGGAGGGCAATAGCTCTGTTTGATGCTCAGGCTGCTGTGGGGGGAGAGATGGCCATGATCCTGCTCGATGCCGAGAAAGCTTTCGATCGAGTGGCCTGAAACTTTCTTTGGGGGATTTTAATGGGGAGAGGATTTGGTGAGAAATGTATTAAAGCACTTAGAGCGATGTATGTGGATCCAGTGGCGCGTATTGTGGTTATGGGGGAGAGCTCTGATAACATTTTTATAAATAGGGGCACGCGTCAAGGGTGCCCTTGCTCCCCAATCCTCTTTTCTCTCTACATCGATCCGCTTATTCGGAAGATATTAGAGAGCTCTATGATCAGCCCTGTGGTGTGTAATGGTTATGAAAGCAAGATTTTGGCGTATGCAGACGATCTGGCAGGGATTACTACCGACCCTCAACAAGCACTTGTGGCCCTGGCTCAATTGGCTAAAATGTATGGTAGTCAATCTGGATACTTACTAAACGAATCTAAAACGCAAATTATATGTACCAAAAATATCGTTAAATCTGATTCCAGATTCGTGGACTCAGCTAGCTATTTGGGGATTAGAATTAACGCCTCAATGGAGAAAATAGTAGCGGAGAATTTTGTTCCACTCAGCAAATCTATAGAAGCCGATTTGAAAAGAATTGACGTTCTACACCTTTCATTGATTGGGAGGGTTAATGTACTCAAAATGTCAATGTTCCCGAAAATATTATATATGTTTCGTGCCATACCCCTTCTAGTCGAGGAGAAAATAATCAAAAATTTGGAATCTATTTATATAAGGTTTATATGGCAGTATGGGAAAATTAGGCGCTCTACGAATCTAATGTCACTTCCTAGGGAAAGGGGTGGGTTGGCCCTACCAAACCTGAGGCTTTATCATTGGTCATGTTTGTTAACCCAAATGTCTATCCTTTTCCAGTCACAGCCATGTCATAGTCCAGTAAATAATGATATTCAGTGGCCACCCTCAATTTTTGAACTGTTAGTTGGGAGAAAAGCATTAGGTCTTCTGATGTGTGAAATCAATCGTAGATATTACAAAAGGGCCCGTTTTAAGATCTTGGAAGGGGTGTGGGGGGTTTGGAGGGCGACCTTAAAGTTTTGCAAAATTCCTAAGATAAACCCATACCTCCATCTTTGTAACTCGAGTCTATTCCGGCGGATGGGTTTAGATAGAAATCTTCGGGTTTGGAAGGATTTGGGAATCAAGACGCTAGGGGGCTTATTAGGGGAAGATGGAATGGGGGGTTCGATGTCCTTCAGCGTAGCGCCGATATCCCATCAAATCATTGGCTTTCTTATTTCCAATTAGTATGCACACTGAAGGCATTAAGACAAAGTATCCCACTTATGGTAGAATCCCCTATGATTGATATGTTGGTAAAAGGGGGTCAGAAAATAAAAGCTATCTATATGCTCTTATTGGGTGAAATTCAAGATGATCTGGAGAAAATGGAACATGTTTTTGCATTAAAATCAGGGAATCCTGATGTTGATCTGGATATGGCCCTCTATTTGAATAAAAAAAAATTTCGCTCTACGAATTTGAGGGCTCAGCATTACAAAACTTTGTTCGATCTTTATTATACTCCCGCAAAGCTCTACGCTTGGGGGGTTAGGGAAGACTATAGTTGTCCCAGATGTAATATGGGGCACGCAGATCTGTTGCATATGTTTTTTAATTGTGGCTCGCTAGCAGTAATTCAGGGAGAGATAGGAAAATTCTGGGAGGGACTATTAGGTCAAAAGATCGATCTTTCTCCTTCCCTGATGTTACTGGGCATAGACAATAGGCTAAATCTCGGGAAAGCAGAGGAAGCCCTGGTTTTTATTTCTGTAGCTGTTCTCCGGATCTTGATTTCCTCAGGTTGGAAGGATACGAACGCTCCTTCATTTCAAATGTGGCTGTCCAGATTATTGGGTATGCATAATATCGAGATATCCCTGTATGCTCAGAAGGGGAAGAAAACTTGGGGTTTTGGTAAATCTATCTGGTCCCCCATTTCAAACTGGAGGGAGGCTAGAATAAGAGAGGGAGAGAACATAGCATTGTGAATTGTTTACTTATGTGCTTTTTTTTTTTTTTGGCCTTTCTTTGATTGATTGTTAAGCTTGTGAAGACAAAGAATATCTGTATCGCTGCTAAATTTTTTGCAATTGTTCTTTTCTTTTTCTGTTTTGTCTCAGTTTGTCCAAACTGCATAAATAAAAATAATTAAATTTAAAAAAAGGAACATGTGAACTCCAACGCACACCACAGCAAAGAACTGTGATCAAAGAATTCCCCAAACCCAGCACTGGATGCCACAGACATCCCCCCCTCCCAAGACCTCTTTGCCAACCTCGCCACCTTCTTCCGTTGCCAGATTATAGATATCTATGACAGCTTTGCAACCCAGGACCCACTCGCAACCACTGCGCCCAAATGCTCTAGATCACAGTCAACCCTGCTCAACTGGACCACCCTCATCACTGATGAAGCCCTAAGGATTATGAAAACCCTCTACTCTGGAGCCCCCTCAAACCTGTGCCTCACCACATTTTCAGCCGAGCCAGCACCACCATCGCCCCCGAACTCAGCCACACAATCAACTGCTCTATCGAGTCTGCCACCTTCCCTGAAGACTGGAAACATGCAGAGATCAATCCCCTGCTGAAAAAACCCTCCACCGACCAGACGGACCTCAAGAATTTCAGACCCATCTCTCTGCTCCCCTTCCCAGCCAAAGTCATCAATAAGGCCATTAACGCCCAACTCACCGAACTCATCAAAACAAACCACATCCTGGACCACTACCAATCAGGCTTCAGAAGCCACCACAGCACCGAGACTGCACTCCTTGCTGCAACAGATGACATCCGCACTCTCCTCGACCGAGGCAAAACCATAGCACTCCTCCTCCTGGACCTCTCTGTCGCCGTTAACACCATCTCCCAACACATCCTCTGCACAAGACTCCATGACACCGGCATCCGCGGCAAAGCCTTAGAGTGGATCCTCTCCTTCCTCACCAGCCGCACCCAGAGAGTCAAGCTCCCACCGTTCTCATCGGAACCTATAGAGATCAGCTGTGGCGTTCTTGAGGGCTCCTCTCTGAGCCCCACCCGCTTCAACATCTAAATGGCACTGCTTGCAGCCATGGTCAGAAACCACAGACTCAACATTGTCTCCTATGCCGACGACACCCAGCTGATTCTCTCCCTCACCGACGAACCTACAGCCGCTAAGAGTAACTTTCCCAACTGGATGAAGTCAGTTGCCGCCTGGATGAAGGACAGCTGCCTCAAACTCAACTCCAACAAAACCGAAGTCCTCATCCTGGGCACTACTCCCTCTGCCTGTGACATCTCCTGGTGGCCCGCAGTGCTCGTAGTCCCCACACACCCACCGACCACGCACTTAACCTCGGCATTGTCTCAGACTCCTTTTTCTCAATGACCTGCCAAATTAACGCAGTCTCATCCCCCAGCTTCCATACACTCCGCCTGCTTCGTAAGATCTTCAAGTGGATCCCCAATGAGTCCAGGAGAATGGACACCCAGGCAGCAAGCTAGACTACGGTAGCGCACTCTACGCTGGCAGTACCACCCAAAAACTCCTAAAAGACATTGCAGAGCATCCAGAACGCCTCCCCCAGACTTATCCTGGACATCCCCGCCACAGTTATATCCCCAGTCACCTGAGAGACCTTCACTGGCTCCAGATCAACAAAACAATCACCTACATGTTTCTCACACACGCCTACAAAGCCCCCAACAACACCTGCATACCTCAACTACGCCTCTCTTTCTACACACCCACCAGATATCTCTGCTGCACTTAACTGGCCCTGGCCACTATCCCACGGATCCGCAAGACCTCGGCAGGAGGAAGATCCTTCTCCTACCTCGCTGCAAAGACCTGGAACTATCGACCTCTACATCTCAGGAAATCACCTTTACTGCCTCAATTTAGGAATGACCTCAAGACCTGGCTCTTCGACTGAACTGCAGAACCCTAGCACCTTGAGACCTTAATGGGTGATTAGCCATGCTCTATAAGAACCCTGAATGATTGATTGATTGGTTTGATGGTGCCACGAATCTCATTCGTTGTGATAGGAGCAGCAAGCTCCTCCCTTTCAGTAGGTGGCACCTAGGCAGAGTTGCCAAGTGAAGAAATTCAGATATTTCTATGAGGTCGGGGGTGGCGGAGCCATGTATAAGGGAGTATAATAGTCACAGACTGCTTTGTTGATCCCCAGTTGTGTTACTACTGGTCCTTGCGTAGGTGTGTTGATTGATAAAATGGGCATAGGAGATGGTTCTGCTCGAATTACCCAGGCCAAGAGTGTGCCCGACTTGTTGGCCTCTTGGGTGTCCCTTGAGTGTAAGTCCTATGGTCTATCAGTCGTAGGCATTTTAGAAGCTCAGCATGTGCTATTCTGGCTTCCTGCAAGTCAGCAGAGGTCTCATAATTCTCGACCGCCTCCCGTTACAGGGGGCCTAATTTATTCTTTAAACTTGTGAGTTCCCAAAGAACCTCATGACTAGCACCCACTACAGCCCCAATAGAGGCGCAGTGCACTACCCCCTTAAAAGTTTCCCATTGCACTAACGGCGAAGAAGTCGTACCAGCATTTTCAGAGAAATATGTATTAATGGTTGAAGCCAAAATTTCCCTGCCCACCAATGTGAGAAGTTGGCCTGGCATATGCTGGTCAATAGTTATAGTGGCCACCTTGCACCAG
Organism: Triturus cristatus; assembly: GCF_964204655.1. Taxonomy (NCBI): domain Eukaryota; kingdom Metazoa; phylum Chordata; class Amphibia; order Caudata; family Salamandridae; genus Triturus; species Triturus cristatus. The sequence continues at coordinate 1,160,818,887 of NC_140579.1, forward strand.
TCCAATTCGACTCTTATGGTAGATAGGTTTAAGGCAACCTTTTAAAGAAAGCTATCCTAGTGGTAGCTGTGGAAAGCAGCCTTCAGGCTAAGTCTCAGAAGAATGTAAAGCAGCTTGTTTTACCTTATAATCTCTTGAATTACCAAATGAAAGGACACCACACAGGTATATATATCAAATATATATGTATTTATTACTAGACACACTCTACTAATCTCGTTATGAGATTAGAAACCAGGTACACATTCAAATGTCAACGTTTCACAATAAATTAAGCACAAATATGGCTGGAGCCCTAGGGGCGTACCAGACCATATACTAAGAAAGTGGTATAAGGATGTCGACTTCCGAAATAACAAGGCCTAGGGCCTAGAGAATCGCTGGGGCTTCACTACTGCAGTGTTAGCAGGTAAGTAACAAGCCCACGGGAGACGCGTGCAGTGTGTGAACACAGCCGCGGGTTCCCTATTGGTTATAATGGTGCAAGTCGTAGTTAGATTTTTAAAGTTCTAGGGTACTTCGAGGAAGACTACAAGCAAGCCACTTACAAGGTAAGTATTTAGAGAGCCAACACACACTAGGGCACCAGAGTGCACGAGTTACCTCACCCAGGGAAGCCGGGTGCATAGGTGTCTTTTGGTGTCGGGTCGCGTCGCTGTTTTCTATGAAGACCAAAGAAGACTTGCTACTTGCGTCGTCTGAAGAAGTGTCCGGTGGAATCCAAGCCTGGATTCAAGATGGAGAAGACCTGAAAATTGAAGGGACAGTGTTCAAAGTCACTTGCCAGTGACCGGTGGCCAGGAAGATGGATGACCACGGATGTCGGGTGATTTCAGGTCGTCGATGGTGTTTTGACTCTTCGCTCCCGAGGTCCAGGAGAGATCAAAGATGACCAGCGGCTGGATTTGGAGTGTCCCACGACTTCTGCAGCTGATGGCAGTGTCGGAAACCGGACTGGAGCAAACAAGCCTTGGCAACTGCAAGTCTTGTGTAGACTGAAGAAAGTCGATGGTGCAGACCAGCAAGGTCTGAGGGACTCACCCAGCAAGGGTAAGTGAGGGCAGGCCTGGAGCAACCAGGGGAGCCCTTTGAGTCGATAGAACGGTGTTCGGGGACCCACTAGCCAACGGGCAAGTAACCACGAAGACGCCTCTTCAGGAAATACTTCACAGGAGCCCACGGTCATTCAGGACGGGGTAGGCCGCTGATTTTTGGTGCAAGACCTGCTGAATGCTTGGGCCACAAATGGTTCAATGCACAAGTTCGTAGAATGTTGTTTAGAGTTTGCACTCGACAATAGTGCACGGTCCCCAGGTATTGCTGTTCCTCGCCACTCGTGGGGTCCACTCACCACAGCTTTGCTGGGGACTCACAATGGCCGTCGAGAAGTCAGGAAATCCACTTCCGGGGCATCAGGGACTTCGAACTCCGGCGGAAGCAGGAAAGTTTACAACCGTTGATTAAGGTTTTTGGTGCCTGCCAAGCAGGGGAGTCACTCCTTGACTCCAAGGGAGATTCTTCTGTCTTCCAAAGGTAGTGGAACGTCAAAGGGCCAGGATTCTTCTTTGTAGAGCGTCGTCCAGGGTTATCTGATTTGTAAAGGCAATTCTTGCTATCTTATAGTGAAGATAGGGGAGGGACTAGCTCTATGACCACTCCTCTAGAAGTGTCAGGGGAGGGGGTGGTTACACCCACTTCCCTTTGTCCAGTTTCGCGCCAGAGCAGGGGCAGGTAGCCCCTGAACCGGTTTGAGCTGGCATATGCACAGAGGAGCCTACTGCTCCCCCAGTGCAGGACTTCAAAGCACTCTAGGAGTGCACCCACCCAGCTCCAATACACTAATTCCTGTCTGGAAGGTGGTGACACCTCCCTGTGACAGGATGCCTTTTGTTGGGCCTCCTCCACTGTGAGTTTCAGTCAGCAGCAGGAGGGCCGCCCAGTGTCTGTGCTGGTGGCATCCATTTTGTGATGCCAGGGCTCTATAGGATTTCTGTGGTTTAGTACAGTTGGTACATGTCATCCTTTCTAGAAGGGTCGGATCATACTCCCACACCAGTTACTGGTGTGGGGGTATGATTCCAAGTTGTTTGACACCAAACACGACATGTTTTGATGCAGTCATTCCAAAGTTAGCATTTACCGCAAGGTTATAATGCACTTAAGAGTATATGGTTTAACCGCATCCACAAACAGCCATAGAGAATAGACTCTGGTAGCTGCAGAGGGGTCCTGCTCATGCACATGCAGAGGCACCCCCTCACATAGTAAACCAAGCACCCTGCCCTCAGGATTGATAGGGACTGCCATAGGGGTGGCTGATAGGTTTATGTGTGTGTGTGTATGGTGAGATATAGGAACCTATACATCTGTGAGGAGTGTTAACACTACCTCACACAGGCTGCAGTAGCAGGCCTGTGGTGTCAGATTGATTCTGCTTCCCAGGGGTGGCATAATACATGCTTCAGCCCCTGGTAGGCCTGTGAAGTACCAATGCCCTAGGTACCTAAGGTACCATATACTAGGGGCTCATAAGGTACCACAGTATCCAATCACTAGTGCATCTAATATGCACACCAAGTCGTTTAGAGAGAACAGAGAGACTGGGGCCCTGATTAGCAGGGACCCAGCCAGACTATAGCCAGAAACCAGTGTATACATCAGAAAAAAAGTGGGGGCAACATAAGTGCAGCTCCTACTCTCCTACACACGTCTTCTAATAGGCGTGGCTGCAGGTGTTAGATTTGGTGTCGGAGCTGGAGCATGTCCCCATGAGAGTGTCATTTCCAGTGTATTCTAATCTGATACCGCCTGACACCAGATACGTGGCATGTGTAATGCAGGGTTGCAGCTGTTGAGGGTAGAGGAATCTGTCAAGGCGGGAATGAAGAGAATGTGGACAAGAGTAAAAGCAGTATTCTCGCAAACCCACATTATGATTATGCCATACATCTGATAGGCCCTACCCTTCCACCAATTGTCTCAGCTCCTTAGGTCGCAGCGGTCCTGGTCCCGGAAGGGGGTGGAGGTGAATGATCTAATACTGTTTTCAATACTACCAGGGGTATGGAGAACAATTGTTAATACAGATAAGTGAGCCAGGACGGTGTCCTGTTCAGTATACGGCGTATAGATACATCCCAGCACTAACGGTTCCCCATCCAGTGTACCCTTGAGCAAGACATAGCGACCCTGTTTGTCAACCTTAGATTCAGTCATCTCAAATGGGAACCTCGCCATTAACCAGATTGCGGCGCTTCTTGAAAAAGCGGAGTAGGATGTTTGGAATTGTTGAGCCCTCCACTGTTTACGTAGTTTTTGAATTTCGGAGGACACGAGGTGGGTTTCCTGTAAGAAAATGATCTGTGTATGTGGCTCCTGTGCAATTGGGCCAGTAGTCTATGCTCTACCATTCCAAGTGATAATGTTATAATCTTTAGTTACAGTCTACTCAATTGATGTAAGTAGTCAATAGTAAATTTAGTTTCCCACCCAATACTTATCCCTCACAAATACATTAGGTGGCCACATCAAACAAGAAAAATATTCCCACAATACATGGTTCAAAGATTCGTCTTCGTTTGACCTAGCCTTAAGACAAACAAAAACAATGTATACAATGAAAAACCATATCCCTTCGCTATCGGAGCATACAGTGTCTACCCCATTAGGGGGCCTAATTTTACGTAGAGGGTGTATGACAAGGAACACGGACCATCCAGACCCAGGACCCCAGTAGATGAAGTGTTAAGAGGCTGGATTTCAGCGTAATTAAAGGATAAAAAACAAAGGCAAAAGGACATTGCATATGGATTCACAGCAAGGCATGTAAACACAAACATAGTTCCTGCATAGGGCGAACCCCGTTTATTGGAGCTGCTGCTTCAGATATAAGCAAAATCCGTCCTGTGAGTATAACTCCACAAGTGTGATCTTACGTAATTAGACGTGTGCATATTGAGAGTACCCACAGGTGTCACCCCAATAAATCATGATTTGTTTGAGGAGTGATTGTTGGGAACAGCACCATGCTGCCATTAGAGTCCAAGTCCGATGCAATAGCCTGTGAGGAGCTGGTGCCAACAGCTGGCGAGTGGTCCTCAGAGTGGTCGCAGACGGGATCGCCACCAGTTGCCACACTAGAGCCTGTTGCGGGGAGGGGGTCCCCCTTTAAACTCAGATGGTGTCAGATCCTCCTTTCAATATTCCCAGTATCAGGCCCAATTTGAGGGGGGTGGGCAAACAGGGTCAACCTGGCCACAGTCGTGGGGATTGTGGTTGTTTGACTCATATGTCCTGGAGTCTGCCCTACTAAAGCTCTTCAAGCATGTCCAAGTGCAACCCATCAGCACCTGACTCAATGGCCGCGATGGCAAGCAAGCACCGACTTCTCAGTGGGGTTAGTTGGCGGAGGGGGGGTACAAAGGCACTGAATTCAACAGATATCCAACAGTGTAATAGCATGATTGTCCAACCCAGTGCTTATCATTAAAAGAGGAGCACTTTAATACACTAATAAAACTCAACACTACATGTCACACAGAAAGTATCAGGTACCCAGAATCTCTTGTACAAACAAGAATACTGCTGCATCGCCACCTTCGACCTCCCTTTGTCCACGGTACCATGTTGTAGGCTTCTGCACACGTGCAGCGCTCCCCCAAACTCCCCCATCCTCACTTTGCACTGTAAGGCACTAGCAGCCTCTCAGTTTCTTAGTGTTTTTTTCCACTGTTTGGTTCTACGGTAGGCCTCGCTCTGGCTTCCCACTCTTCAGGCCTGCAAGTCACAGCAGGGTCTCCTTTCCTCCTGTATTGGTTGCATCGGTAATTCAGCAGCTTGGTCCTCCTTCAGTCGCGGTAGCAATGCAATTCACTTCTCATTGCGGGTCTGGGGATAGCAGCTGAGTGCAAGTTCACTTCTAGCAGTTTTGGCACATATTGGGCAAGTGCCAAGACATAATTTCAGGCACACTGGGTGCAAGTGTCACAGCTTCAACAGCAAAGTCAATTCAGGCACACATGGTGGGTGTCACGATTAAATGATGGTTTCTTCTTCAGTAGCAAATCTCTGCACACATTTGGCAGTTCGGGCTGGACTGTTCCCATGAAGCACAGGGTCAAGACTGATTTGCATATGGCCAGGTCTAAACTGGGGTGGCATGGTGAGCAAAAGAATGATGGATTTAACCCAGATCTCTTGACTGGGGGTGAATGGTTTGATTTGTTCTGCATTCCGTCCATCAATTGTGTGTCTTTTGCTTTCTCGCCTTAAGTGCGCCAGGTATGCCCAGACGTGGGTCCCGGGCTCACTGTTCCACTGGAATCAAGCTATCCTGGCTGAAGAGGGGTGAAACCCTGAAACCGGTCCTAGGATGCTTGTTTCCGGTCCAGGGAGGACCTGGCTTGGCAGTTCGGGCTGGACTGTTCCCATGAGGCACAGGGTCAAGACTGATTTGCATATGGCCAGGTCTAAACTGGGGTGGCATGGTGAGCAAAAGAATGATGAATTTAACCCAGATCTCTTGACTGGGGGTGAATGGTTTGATTTGTTCTGCATTCCGTCCATCAATTGTGTGTCTTTTGCTTTCTCGCCTTAAGTGCGCCAGGTATGCCCAGACGTGGGTCCCGGGCTCACTGTTCCACTGGAATCAAGCTATCCTGGCTGAAGAGGGGTGAAACCCTGAAACCGGTCCTAGGATGCTTGTTTCCGGTCCAGGGAGGACCTGGCTTGGCAGTTCGGGCTGGACTGTTCCCATGAGGCACAGGGTCAAGACTGATTTGCATATGGCCAGGTCTAAACTGGGGTGGCATGGTGAGCAAAAGAATGATGGATTTAACCCAGATCCCTTGACTGGGGATGAATGGTTTGATTTGTTCTGCATTCCGTCCATCAATTGTGTGTCTTTTGCTTTCTCGCCCTAAGTGCACCTGGTATGCCCAGACGTGGGTCCCGGGCTCACTGTTCCACTGGAATCAAGCTATCCTGGCTGAAGAGGGGTAAAACCCCGAAACCGGTCCTAGGATGCTTGTTTCCGGTCCATGGAGGACCTGGCTTGGCAGTTCGGGCTGGACTGTTCCCATGGGGCACAGGGTCAAGGCTGATTTGCATATGGCCAGGTCTAAACTGGGGTGGCATGGTGAGCAAAAGAATGATGGATTTAACCCAGATCTCTTGACTGGGGGTGAATGGTTTGATTTGTTCTGCATTCCGTCCATCAATTGCGTGTCTTTTGGTGCCATGGCTGCAACATCAAGGTCGAGAGGATGATCAGCCCAGACACACTTCAGTAGGGCCACAACGTCACCATTTTGGCGATACCAGCTCTGAGCGTGAAGCCTTTGTCAGACAGACAAGCATCAATTCTTTTTGCCCACACGAGTAGTCCACTCTCTTCTGCAGGGTTAGCTCACTCCTTCCCTGGTTTTCCAGGTAGGATCCACCAGGTATTCCAGGACAAATAATAGCTTTTCTTTCAAGTTAGACTCCAGGTGATGTCCCCTCACCTCTGGTTCCCCTTGTGGCTGTCTGGTGAATATCAGCCACAGGGAAGTCTCTTTTGAGAACACTAGGAGAAGCCAAAACCCTTTATGGGTGGTCACGAATGGCAGTTGGAGGGTATTTCTTGGACAGGGCGTAGTAGATCTTCATGCAAAGCGTAACCGAACGTGAAATTGTATGTTTTTATATATTTTGCTCCATGAAAAAATGCAACAAATTATATTCTATTTAAGATGCTTGAGCACCCGCACTGTCATTTTTCACTACTCAGAGAGCCTGCAGAAGCACGTAGGTCTAAGGCATTTCCTTCCAAAGGGCCTGTTCATGAGTGATGGATGGATATTCTGGGCAGGAATCTGATGATTCTTATATGCTGCATTTTTTGTAGTTTTATACATCACAAACTTGCCCCAAGGACATTAGAGCACTTTATGTTTCCATCAAATTACATTACACGAGGTCAGATTTTTTTTTCTTGTGTTAGGCACGGGGAGGTTACGCAGTTTTCCCAGAAAAACGGGTTGATCAGTCAATGCCTGGACTCAAATCTAGTTTCTCAGTTCCGAAGTCGGCAGCTTTGACTGCTAGGCCTCATCTCCTCCTCTGCATTATATGAGCAAAATTCTCCCAGTGTGAAGGTGAAACTTGTAGAACACATATTTTAGGTGCACTATTTCCACACACAATACCTTGAAGGCAGGCATTCTGTGTTACATGTAACTACAGGTCAGGTGGTTTGATAACTGTGACTGGTGAGCGAGCAAGGTCACTCATGCTCTTTTGGCGCAGTAACTCTTAAGGGTAAAGTAGAAGCACATGAATTAATCATTCTGTGCCCTAGCAATTGGGAAGCAGATATTATCCTGCAACATGGATTTTGATGGGCATTCTTTGGCATTTCTCAATATGAGTGCACTACATCTCGTGTTTCATAAAGTGTATAAGTGTACAGAAGCGTACTGGATGATTTCAGGAGTTCTTGTTCAGAACTCACTTCAAAACATGGCTTTTTGCAAGTAAATATGCTTTATGTAGCAACATGTAAACACAAATTTACAGAGCAGTAATTCCTCCAAATCTTACAGTAAATGTGCGGGACTGTTCACAGTTGCATGTACCCCGAAACAAGGATGCAGGCAAGCATTCTCTTTACACACAAATAAAACAAGCATTTGCAATGCAATAGGTCTCGCATTATAAAAGTTTGAGCTATTGGCATTGCTAATAATAATGCAACACCAGTAGCGCAAACATTCAGTAATGCAAGACCTATTGCATTGCAAACGTTTTTTGTTTGTTGCTTTTTTATATAGCGCGACTTGACCCAAAGGCGTGCATTTATGTTGTATTGAGTTCAGTACAATTATGTTGTATGTTATTATGTGGTACGGAGTGGTATTACGCGGAGTGTATTTATGTTGCATTAAGTAGAGAGTAATTATGTGACGTTGAATTATGTAGTATTGAGTGGTATGTGGAGTGCATATATGTTGCATTGAATACAGTAATTATGTGATGTGTAATTATGTGGTACTGAGTGGTATTATGTTGAGTGCAGTTATGTTGCATTGAGTAGAGTGTAAATATGTGGTGTGTAATTCTGTGGTACTGAGTGGTATTTTGTGGAGTGTATTTATGTTGCATTGAGTAGAGTGTAATTATGTGGCTTGCAATTGTGTGGCACTGAGTGGTATTGGGGCGTATTTATGTTGCATTGAGTAGAGTGTAAATATGTGGTATGTAATTATGTAGCACTGAGTGGTATTATGTGGAGTGTATGTTGCATTTAGTAGAGTGTAATTGTGTGGCGTGTTATTACGTGCCTCAGAGTGGAGTGCGAGAGTGAGAGGGATGAGGGATAACGAGAGAGAGGGAGGGAGAGAAAGAGAGCTAGAGCGAGAATGAGGGAGAGAGATAGGGTTAGAAAGAGTGAAAGAGAGAGAGGGCGAGAAAGAGAGAGGGAGAGAGATAGAAACAGGGGGAGAGAGGGAGGAGAGATAAAGAGAGAGCGGGAGGGAAAGAGAGAAAGAGGGAGGGAGAGAGAGACAGAGAGAGAGAAATAGAGAGGAGAGAGTGAAAGAGAGAGAGAGAGCAAGAGAGGGTGGGAGAGACTGAGAACGAGAGAGAGAGAGAGAGAGAAAGAGGAGAGAGATAGAGAGGGGGAGGAGAGAAAGAGATAGAGGGAGAGAGAAATAGAAAGAAAGAGGGAGGGAGAGAGAGAGAGAAAGAGAGAGGAGAGGAGAGAGAGAGATAGAGAGAGCGGGAGGGATATCGGGGTGATTCCCACTTCCGAAATGAATAAAGTAAGGCCGTGAGAAATGTGGGGCAGAGGGGTCATTATGTCACAATCCTCACACTGTGTATCAGGTCTCTTGTGCTGTGATATTTAGTCAGAGCTGCAGTTAAAAATGTTATGCTACAACTCCTGCTTTGTAAAATTAGGATAAGAGCAAACTTGGCACCTCGCTGCTGTCAGAAGTATCATCGTTTTGAGTTTAACAAGGGTCAGAAAGTACTTGAGACAAGAGAAGCTGTTTAAATGCAGACAGACATAGATGAGCCACAGCTCCTAACAGCCTTCCAGCAGCCTTTGAGTGCTATGTAGCTGGGATCAGACTGGTCGCTCTCGTCTGGCCCAAAGTAACCGACTGCAAACTGAGTGATATGTTAACATTAATATGGATACACTAACAGACGTGTTCCAGTCAGGAAATCGGCGAGATTTTAGAGAAGAGTGCGGTTCTTTGTAAATATTACTGGGAACAATTAAACTGCATTTCCTGGGATGTTAACGCTACCTTCAGCAAGGCAAAAAGAGCCTTTCAAACATGCAAGCATGAAAGGGAAGGATATGCAGAGTGCCGGGTAGTTTGTTACAGTAAGAGGTCACAGTGGGGGAAAGACTAACTACTGTGATAATACCAAGCCAAGCCACCCATGACGCTGGGCCATGAAGAGCCGAAAAACCCCACCGCTTTATTACAAGCGTGCTGAGCTACAAATCCGAGCCGCCAAGGGAGGGGGTGGCAAATGGTGATCACTTTTGCGGCCGCTTTGATGTTCTCAGTGGCCGCGCGGCTCACTGAGATCATCAAAGCGGCCGCAAAAGTGATCAACAGGCTGACAAATGGTGCGCGCGCCCGGCGCACATGCACTGTAGCTGGAGGCCTGAAAAGCACTAGTCTGCACTTCCAAATCCCCCGTTTACTAAAGCTCTCGCCAGAGCAGCGCTAAAGCGCTGGCTCAGGCGAGACCTAGAAATGATTAGCGGGACAATTATCCAATGGGATCATGATACACTGTGCCTTGCCATAAACAGCCAATGTAATAAGATACTGCATACATGGAGTCCATTCTATTCTCCGGTGGGGTAGGAATGAAAAATGCTAGAGTGACAGTCTGGCCCATGTGAAAGGCAGACACAACTTAAGGTAGAAATGAAGGGTATGCACGAAGAACAAGTTTATCCAGCCAGAACACAGTGAAAGGTAGCCGGGCCATCAGGGTCTTAAGTTCACCGTCTCTATAGGCCGAAGTTACTACCAATAAGAAAACAAATTTCACTGTCAGTAGTCAAACTGGGTAACTGAACATTGACTCGAATGGGGAAACAATGAGGAAGGTTAATAACAAATTCAAATCCATTGTGGAATAATAAATGGAGAGGAAGGAAACAAATAGATCAAACCTTTCAGAAAACTCGCTACCAGTGTCAACTTAAATAATGAAGGCTGGTTAGAGAGACACATGAAGCAGGACTTGGGCAGCAAAATAGCCCTGCAACAACTTACAAGCACTGTTAGGAAATATTCAGCACGAACCGTCAATCATAGTAAAGTGGGAACAGAAAGGATTCAAACCTTTAGTCACATCAGTCAACAAACTTATTTCAGTGGCCTGCATAAATGTGTTTTTTGTGTGGCAGATTTGCTGTTATGCAAAATGATATCTGCCACTTCAGAGGTAAACAAAGGTTGTTGGTTGATACAGCTCAATCTCCTTGTTTGGAGTCATGGTGCTAGAGGATTGGCATAGAGGATTCAACCATCTTGCTGTGAAAGCAGGTTCACCCTCTTTGGGTGATGAAGAGGGGGCCAAGTGCTGAGTTCTAACAGATGAGCATATCAAGCCCTCCTTACCTAATCTGAGGCTATTGATTGTGCTCGATCCTCCTGCACCTTCTACAGGGCTTTGATAGAAACAAAATCGGTGGGTATTAAAACGGGAATATTCCCTGCGTGCTAGACAGTTTTGTGCCCAATCACTTGTATCTGGTACTGTGGTGTGTGGAAATTAGGCCCTAACCTTACCCTAATGTAGTTTGGATGCAAAGGCCTCGGCTTGTCCCTTGATGTGAATCTGGTCCTGGACCTGGAGGGTGCACGAAGGGTTCTCTTCATAATGACAGAGGACTACCGATCCTGTCAAGGAATCAAGCGTGTAGCGTTGTGGTGGCTACATATGTTTTTAGTGATCCTAGTGAGACCAGACTTTTTTTTTAATCTGTATCATAAGAGCAGTTAGGTACTGGCATACTCATGAAAAGTTCCATTAAACACGTGTCTGTGTATGTATGCTTGTGGTCTTTGTGTTACACACATTGTCCATGTGTGATGGAACTAAATTGAAGGTGGCATATGGGCCCCATTGGGTCCCATGTGCACAAAATGAAGTTGAGGTTACTTTACCAGACAGTGAAAGTATATTCAGGACATTCCTGAAACTGGAGAGAGGGGACGTAGACATTGAAGCGCGGAAAGAGTTCCCCATAGAAATCGAATGAGTTCCTTATGCTGCAGAGAGCGGTTGATAAGTCCCCCTAAATACTTCTTCATGGTGGATGATAGAGGTGAAGGGTGGGGCAGCAGTTGCTGTTGTCAAGAGTGTGAAGGGGTCTTTTGAAAGACTTTTCTCTCTTACGGAGCTCTGGTAGGTGCGGATGTTGCTAGCACGGTACAGAAAGCTCACAATTATTTGTACATCTTTTGGGGGGTTTCCAACAAAGTGATGACCCTGCTGTGAGAATCATCACTCTAGACAAAGGCTTAGTCTGGAGGACAGCCTTAGAAGAACACATGAAAGACGGACCAATTCAAACCGTTTGTGAAAGTGTAGACAGAGAATATATATCCCCGTCTGCTGTACCTGTATAAGAGTGAGAATTGATGAATTCTTTCTTGCTCCAGTTCCAAGTTCTCTTTGATTATGCAGGAGGTACTCAGCTGAGTACACAGAGTACTACTGCACAGCCAGGGCTGGTTGGCAGTACTCTTTCCAACCTCCTGGTGGGTATTTCTTTGAGAAGTATCCATCAGAAGAAAAGCATGCCTTCCTTCGTTCACACTTTACCATGTGGACACTATATTATTCGCTGCCTTGCGACTTCCCTTGTGAGTTTCTAATGTTGCTAATAAGATTCCAAGGTTTGCAGTGTACTGTGTGATGTTATTGTCTCTGTCATGTACGATCTCCATTCCTTTCTGCATGAACTAGTGGGGCATGGAAAAGCTCATAGGAACTGAATCCAGTATTCCATTTAGTGCCTTATATGTCTTTGGGCCTTGACATTCTGGGGGTGAGGGGGGGTAAAGCCCAGCTGTATCTGCCTGGCGCCACCTGATGGAGCGGAGAGCTATTGGTGGCAGAAATGTTTCTGGATCCAGTTTGGCACCTGAAGGATATTCATAAGGTGAGGAATCTGCCTGAAGATAAGCAGAAATATTGCTTTAAAAGGTATGTAACTAAGTGTGTACTTACTAGTTTGTAATTGTTTTCGGCAGACGGTACAGTTGGTGATATTAACCAACAGTGCAAACATATAATCGAAAAATGAAAATAGTAGAAAACCTACTCGCTAAAATAACCACCCGTATCATGAGGCACCACAATCTGAATGGATTGAGGCTGAGGATCACTTGACCTAATACTCCCTTTCCCCTTCACCACCATAGGAGCACCCTTCAGTTAGGAGCAACTCAATAGCAGACCAGTACCTCCAAATAGAGCCAGTTTTGTCAATTGAAAATTGTGAACGTTGCAGTAGGAAAAAAGCCTAAAGTAACCTACTTGATATTCTGGAGTGCACTATATGACCGTAAATGTTTAGCCAATTATACAAGCCAGACTTTGGACAAAACGAAATAATGACTGGTGGAGAGGTGTGGCTCACTGGTTAGAGGCGGCAGACCCGTAAGCAGAGGACGGCCCGGGACCAGGGTTCGATTCCCGACGCGGCAGGGTCGTGGACCAGGGTCAGCGGGCTCGATAATTCTCGACTCGGTGCCTACTCCAGTCAGGGACCACACTCGGCAACTCTGGGCATTAGCTTGCCTCATCTTCACAACGGCCCCCCCAGACCGCCGGGGATGCTTGGTCGCACCTTAGAGATACCCATTAGGGACCATCTCTCAGGGTGAGCCAGGACGGGTTCCCCAGCGGTTGAAGCGCGGAGATACTCCTCCGGGAGTCGATTCTAGCGCTATATAAACCCACAATTAAATTAAATTAAATTAATGTTTGAGTTACTTCAGAACTTGTAATAAACTTTTATTTATACATTATTGCTAAGTATCTGCATTTGCTCTTACCCAGTTATAAATTTAAAGACTTTTTCCACAATTGACCTTGGATTGACAAACTATTGTTAATTGTTTAATTATACAGATCGTCATGTTATGCTTAGCAAGTTTTTCTCACATTAAAATGTTTTCTCCTTTACAGGTCTTTACAGCATAGGTAAAGAGTCATTACTGATTGAATTAGCCAGGTTTTTTCGAACTTGGATTGTTGTGAGTCCCCAAAGACTTAAATTACTAAAGCTTTTAGAACTGGAAGATGTTTTCACATCAGAAGAAGCAGCAGGTAGGATCAGCGTTGTTGAGCAGTCTGCTGTAAACTATACTAACATGATGCACTGGAATCGCACTCACCCAACAATTGCAATTGTGCCAACCAGCCGACAAGTTAATATGTGGCACAAGGATATTCATGTCGTCCCATACTCTGACCATTCGTCCTTTGAAGAGCTGCTTGATTTCGTAGGCAGATTGAAGCCCTGCTCCTTAGAGCCTGTTGTTAAGACCAAAATGTGTCAGGTGTATTCAGGGATTACCTAGGCTCCCCCCAAAACACGTTGTTAAATGTAAAGGTTCCAAAATCTGTTAGGAGTTTATGAGGCACCCAAAACAGTCTGTGCACTGTGTGGGTAGAAAAGATGAACGATGGCCAGTACCATCCAACTCTCTTCACTTTCATAAAGGAGTAATATTTGAATCTGCAGAGGAAAATGGACACTATCAGACAGCATTGTATAGTCTGAGAGACAATCAGGAGAGTGAAACAAATTCACAGGTAGATGGAACATTAGCTACTACGGAAAAGGGTTCCAAGACAGCTTCGCCACGTGACCGGAAGAGAAAAGATGCAGAAGTGAATGGTAACTCAAAGAAATGGCAACTGAAGGGAACTCTTCAAGAACCCATTTGCCCCAGCCCATGTAAAAGCATAACTCTTGCTGTAATGGAGGACAAGAAGGTATATCCGTTCAGCTCTCAGAGTCGCTTGGTTCAGTGGCTCATAGCAGGACGCACTGGCAAAACTAATAGTTACAAGACATTATCAGAGAAAGACATTCTATCTTCCTCAAACTCTGAGCATATTGACTTCACCAAGCAACAGACATCCACGAAGGACCACTTGGTAAATGCCCATCCTATTGATGGAGTAAGGACACGTTCTGTACAAGTGAGGCAATGCTCTGCCAGCAGTTTTTGAAACCATATCCCTTCGCTATCGGAGCATACAGTGTCTACCCCATTAGGGGGCCTAATTTTACGTAGAGGGTGTATGACAAGGAACACGGACCATCCAGACCCAGGACCCCAGTAGATGAAGTGTTAAGAGGCTGGATTTCAGCGTAATTAAAGGATAAAAAACAAAGGCAAAAGGACATTGCATATGGATTCACAGCAAGGCATGTAAACACAAACATAGTTCCTGCATAGGGCGAACCCCGTTTATTGGAGCTGCTGCTTCAGATATAAGCAAAATCCGTCCTGTGAGTATAACTCCACAAGTGTGATCTTACGTAATTAGACGTGTGCATATTGAGAGTACCCACAGGTGTCACCCCAATAAATCATGATTTGTTTGAGGAGTGATTGTTGGGAACAGCACCATGCTGCCATTAGAGTCCAAGTCCGATGCAATAGCCTGTGAGGAGCTGGTGCCAACAGCTGGCGAGTGGTCCTCAGAGTGGTCGCAGACGGGATCGCCACCAGTTGCCACACTAGAGCCTGTTGCGGGGAGGGGGTCCCCCTTTAAACTCAGATGGTGTCAGATCCTCCTTTCAATATTCCCAGTATCAGGCCCAATTTGAGGGGGGTGGGCAAACAGGGTCAACCTGGCCACAGTCGTGGGGATTGTGGTTGTTTGACTCATATGTCCTGGAGTCTGCCCTACTAAAGCTCTTCAAGCATGTCCAAGTGCAACCCATCAGCACCTGACTCAATGGCCGCGATGGCAAGCAAGCACCGACTTCTCAGTGGGGTTAGTTGGCGGAGGGGGGGTACAAAGGCACTGAATTCAACAGATATCCAACAGTGTAATAGCATGATTGTCCAACCCAGTGCTTATCATTAAAAGAGGAGCACTTTAATACACTAATAAAACTCAACACTACATGTCACACAGAAAGTATCAGGTACCCAGAATCTCTTGTACAAACAAGAATACTGCTGCATCGCCACCTTCGACCTCCCTTTGTCCACGGTACCATGTTGTAGGCTTCTGCACACGTGCAGCGCTCCCCCAAACTCCCCCATCCTCACTTTGCACTGTAAGGCACTAGCAGCCTCTCAGTTTCTTAGTGTTTTTTTCCACTGTTTGGTTCTACGGTAGGCCTCGCTCTGGCTTCCCACTCTTCAGGCCTGCAAGTCACAGCAGGGTCTCCTTTCCTCCTGTATTGGTTGCATCGGTAATTCAGCAGCTTGGTCCTCCTTCAGTCGCGGTAGCAATGCAATTCACTTCTCATTGCGGGTCTGGGGATAGCAGCTGAGTGCAAGTTCACTTCTAGCAGTTTTGGCACATATTGGGCAAGTGCCAAGACATAATTTCAGGCACACTGGGTGCAAGTGTCACAGCTTCAACAGCAAAGTCAATTCAGGCACACATGGTGGGTGTCACGATTAAATGATGGTTTCTTCTTCAGTAGCAAATCTCTGCACACATTTGGCAGTTCGGGCTGGACTGTTCCCATGAAGCACAGGGTCAAGACTGATTTGCATATGGCCAGGTCTAAACTGGGGTGGCATGGTGAGCAAAAGAATGATGGATTTAACCCAGATCTCTTGACTGGGGGTGAATGGTTTGATTTGTTCTGCATTCCGTCCATCAATTGTGTGTCTTTTGCTTTCTCGCCTTAAGTGCGCCAGGTATGCCCAGACGTGGGTCCCGGGCTCACTGTTCCACTGGAATCAAGCTATCCTGGCTGAAGAGGGGTGAAACCCTGAAACCGGTCCTAGGATGCTTGTTTCCGGTCCAGGGAGGACCTGGCTTGGCAGTTCGGGCTGGACTGTTCCCATGAGGCACAGGGTCAAGACTGATTTGCATATGGCCAGGTCTAAACTGGGGTGGCATGGTGAGCAAAAGAATGATGAATTTAACCCAGATCTCTTGACTGGGGGTGAATGGTTTGATTTGTTCTGCATTCCGTCCATCAATTGTGTGTCTTTTGCTTTCTCGCCTTAAGTGCGCCAGGTATGCCCAGACGTGGGTCCCGGGCTCACTGTTCCACTGGAATCAAGCTATCCTGGCTGAAGAGGGATGAAACCCTGAAACCGGTCCTAGAATGCTTGTTTCCGGTCCAGGGAGGACCTGGCTTGGCAGTACGGGCTGGACTGTTCCCATGAGGCACAGGGTCAAGACTGATTTGCATATGGCCACCTCTAAACTGGGGTGGCATGGTGAGCAAAAGAATGATGGATTTAACCCAGATCCCTTGACTGGGGATGAATGGTTTGATTTGTTCTGCATTCCGTCCATCAATTGTGTGTCTTTTGCTTTCTCGCCCTAAGTGCACCTGGTATGCCCAGACGTGGGTCCCGGGCTCACTGTTCCACTGGAATCAAGCTATCCTGGCTGAAGAGGGGTAAAACCCCGAAACCGGTCCTAGGATGCTTGTTTCCGGTCCATGGAGGACCTGGCTTGGCAGTTCGGGCTGGACTGTTCCCATGGGGCACAGGGTCAAGGCTGATTTGCATATGGCCAGGTCTAAACTGGGGTGGCATGGTGAGCAAAAGAATGATGGATTTAACCCAGATCTCTTGACTGGGGGTGAATGGTTTGATTTGTTCTGCATTCCGTCCATCAATTGCGTGTCTTTTGGTGCCATGGCTGCAACATCAAGGTCGAGAGGATGATCAGCCCAGACACACTTCAGTAGGGCCACAACGTCACCATTTTGGCGATACCAGCTCTGAGCGTGAAGCCTTTGTCAGACAGACAAGCATCAATTCTTTTTGCCCACACGAGTAGTCCACTCTCTTCTGCAGGGTTAGCTCACTCCTTCCCTGGTTTTCCAGGTAGGATCCACCAGGTATTCCAGGACAAATAATAGCTTTTCTTTCAAGTTAGACTCCAGGTGATGTCCCCTCACCTCTGGTTCCCCTTGTGGCTGTCTGGTGAATATCAGCCACAGGGAAGTCTCTTTTGAGAACACTAGGAGAAGCCAAAACCCTTTATGGGTGGTCACGAATGGCAGTTGGAGGGTATTTCTTGGACAGGGCGTAGTAGATCTTCATGCAAAGCGTAACCGAACGTGAAATTGTATGTTTTTATATATTTTGCTCCATGAAAAAATGCAACAAATTATATTCTATTTAAGATGCTTGAGCACCCGCACTGTCATTTTTCACTACTCAGAGAGCCTGCAGAAGCACGTAGGTCTAAGGCATTTCCTTCCAAAGGGCCTGTTCATGAGTGATGGATGGATATTCTGGGCAGGAATCTGATGATTCTTATATGCTGCATTTTTTGTAGTTTTATACATCACAAACTTGCCCCAAGGACATTAGAGCACTTTATGTTTCCATCAAATTACATTACACGAGGTCAGATTTTTTTTTCTTGTGTTAGGCACGGGGAGGTTACGCAGTTTTCCCAGAAAAACGGGTTGATCAGTCAATGCCTGGACTCAAATCTAGTTTCTCAGTTCCGAAGTCGGCAGCTTTGACTGCTAGGCCTCATCTCCTCCTCTGCATTATATGAGCAAAATTCTCCCAGTGTGAAGGTGAAACTTGTAGAACACATATTTTAGGTGCACTATTTCCACACACAATACCTTGAAGGCAGGCATTCTGTGTTACATGTAACTACAGGTCAGGTGGTTTGATAACTGTGACTGGTGAGCGAGCAAGGTCACTCATGCTCTTTTGGCGCAGTAACTCTTAAGGGTAAAGTAGAAGCACATGAATTAATCATTCTGTGCCCTAGCAATTGGGAAGCAGATATTATCCTGCAACATGGATTTTGATGGGCATTCTTTGGCATTTCTCAATATGAGTGCACTACATCTCGTGTTTCATAAAGTGTATAAGTGTACAGAAGCGTACTGGATGATTTCAGGAGTTCTTGTTCAGAACTCACTTCAAAACATGGCTTTTTGCAAGTAAATATGCTTTATGTAGCAACATGTAAACACAAATTTACAGAGCAGTAATTCCTCCAAATCTTACAGTAAATGTGCGGGACTGTTCACAGTTGCATGTACCCCGAAACAAGGATGCAGGCAAGCATTCTCTTTACACACAAATAAAACAAGCATTTGCAATGCAATAGGTCTCGCATTATAAAAGTTTGAGCTATTGGCATTGCTAATAATAATGCAACACCAGTAGCGCAAACATTCAGTAATGCAAGACCTATTGCATTGCAAACGTTTTTTGTTTGTTGCTTTTTTATATAGCGCGACTTGACCCAAAGGCGTGCATTTATGTTGTATTGAGTTCAGTACAATTATGTTGTATGTTATTATGTGGTACGGAGTGGTATTACGCGGAGTGTATTTATGTTGCATTAAGTAGAGAGTAATTATGTGACGTTGAATTATGTAGTATTGAGTGGTATGTGGAGTGCATATATGTTGCATTGAATACAGTAATTATGTGATGTGTAATTATGTGGTACTGAGTGGTATTATGTTGAGTGCAGTTATGTTGCATTGAGTAGAGTGTAAATATGTGGTGTGTAATTCTGTGGTACTGAGTGGTATTTTGTGGAGTGTATTTATGTTGCATTGAGTAGAGTGTAATTATGTGGCTTGCAATTGTGTGGCACTGAGTGGTATTGGGGCGTATTTATGTTGCATTGAGTAGAGTGTAAATATGTGGTATGTAATTATGTAGCACTGAGTGGTATTATGTGGAGTGTATGTTGCATTTAGTAGAGTGTAATTGTGTGGCGTGTTATTACGTGCCTCAGAGTGGAGTGCGAGAGTGAGAGGGATGAGGGATAACGAGAGAGAGGGAGGGAGAGAAAGAGAGCTAGAGCGAGAATGAGGGAGAGAGATAGGGTTAGAAAGAGTGAAAGAGAGAGAGGGCGAGAAAGAGAGAGGGAGAGAGATAGAAACAGGGGGAGAGAGGGAGGAGAGATAAAGAGAGAGCGGGAGGGAAAGAGAGAAAGAGGGAGGGAGAGAGAGACAGAGAGAGAGAAATAGAGAGGAGAGAGTGAAAGAGAGAGAGAGAGCAAGAGAGGGTGGGAGAGACTGAGAACGAGAGAGAGAGAGAGAGAGAAAGAGGAGAGAGATAGAGAGGGGGAGGAGAGAAAGAGATAGAGGGAGAGAGAAATAGAAAGAAAGAGGGAGGGAGAGAGAGAGAGAAAGAGAGAGGAGAGGAGAGAGAGAGATAGAGAGAGCGGGAGGGATATCGGGGTGATTCCCACTTCCGAAATGAATAAAGTAAGGCCGTGAGAAATGTGGGGCAGAGGGGTCATTATGTCACAATCCTCACACTGTGTATCAGGTCTCTTGTGCTGTGATATTTAGTCAGAGCTGCAGTTAAAAATGTTATGCTACAACTCCTGCTTTGTAAAATTAGGATAAGAGCAAACTTGGCACCTCGCTGCTGTCAGAAGTATCATCGTTTTGAGTTTAACAAGGGTCAGAAAGTACTTGAGACAAGAGAAGCTGTTTAAATGCAGACAGACATAGATGAGCCACAGCTCCTAACAGCCTTCCAGCAGCCTTTGAGTGCTATGTAGCTGGGATCAGACTGGTCGCTCTCGTCTGGCCCAAAGTAACCGACTGCAAACTGAGTGATATGTTAACATTAATATGGATACACTAACAGACGTGTTCCAGTCAGGAAATCGGCGAGATTTTAGAGAAGAGTGCGGTTCTTTGTAAATATTACTGGGAACAATTAAACTGCATTTCCTGGGATGTTAACGCTACCTTCAGCAAGGCAAAAAGAGCCTTTCAAACATGCAAGCATGAAAGGGAAGGATATGCAGAGTGCCGGGTAGTTTGTTACAGTAAGAGGTCACAGTGGGGGAAAGACTAACTACTGTGATAATACCAAGCCAAGCCACCCATGACGCTGGGCCATGAAGAGCCGAAAAACCCCACCGCTTTATTACAAGCGTGCTGAGCTACAAATCCGAGCCGCCAAGGGAGGGGGTGGCAAATGGTGATCACTTTTGCGGCCGCTTTGATGTTCTCAGTGGCCGCGCGGCTCACTGAGATCATCAAAGCGGCCGCAAAAGTGATCAACAGGCTGACAAATGGTGCGCGCGCCCGGCGCACATGCACTGTAGCTGGAGGCCTGAAAAGCACTAGTCTGCACTTCCAAATCCCCCGTTTACTAAAGCTCTCGCCAGAGCAGCGCTAAAGCGCTGGCTCAGGCGAGACCTAGAAATGATTAGCGGGACAATTATCCAATGGGATCATGATACACTGTGCCTTGCCATAAACAGCCAATGTAATAAGATACTGCATACATGGAGTCCATTCTATTCTCCGGTGGGGTAGGAATGAAAAATGCTAGAGTGACAGTCTGGCCCATGTGAAAGGCAGACACAACTTAAGGTAGAAATGAAGGGTATGCACGAAGAACAAGTTTATCCAGCCAGAACACAGTGAAAGGTAGCCGGGCCATCAGGGTCTTAAGTTCACCGTCTCTATAGGCCGAAGTTACTACCAATAAGAAAACAAATTTCACTGTCAGTAGTCAAACTGGGTAACTGAACATTGACTCGAATGGGGAAACAATGAGGAAGGTTAATAACAAATTCAAATCCATTGTGGAATAATAAATGGAGAGGAAGGAAACAAATAGATCAAACCTTTCAGAAAACTCGCTACCAGTGTCAACTTAAATAATGAAGGCTGGTTAGAGAGACACATGAAGCAGGACTTGGGCAGCAAAATAGCCCTGCAACAACTTACAAGCACTGTTAGGAAATATTCAGCACGAACCGTCAATCATAGTAAAGTGGGAACAGAAAGGATTCAAACCTTTAGTCACATCAGTCAACAAACTTATTTCAGTGGCCTGCATAAATGTGTTTTTTGTGTGGCAGATTTGCTGTTATGCAAAATGATATCTGCCACTTCAGAGGTAAACAAAGGTTGTTGGTTGACACAGCTCAATCTCCTTGTTTGGAGTCATGGTGCTAGAGGATTGGCATAGAGGATTCAACCATCTTGCTGTGAAAGCAGGTTCACCCTCTTTGGGTGATGAAGAGGGGGCCAAGTGCTGAGTTCTAACAGATGAGCATATCAAGCCCTCCTTACCTAATCTGAGGCTATTGATTGTGCTCGATCCTCCTGCACCTTCTACAGGGCTTTGATAGAAACAAAATCGGTGGGTATTAAAACGGGAATATTCCCTGCGTGCTAGACAGTTTTGTGCCCAATCACTTGTATCTGGTACTGTGGTGTGTGGAAATTAGGCCCTAACCTTACCCTAATGTAGTTTGGATGCAAAGGCCTCGGCTTGTCCCTTGATGTGAATCTGGTCCTGGACCTGGAGGGTGCACGAAGGGTTCTCTTCATAATGACAGAGGACTACCGATCCTGTCAAGGAATCAAGCGTGTAGCGTTGTGGTGGCTACATATGTTTTTAGTGATCCTAGTGAGACCAGACTTTTTTTTTAATCTGTATCATAAGAGCAGTTAGGTACTGGCATACTCATGAAAAGTTCCATTAAACACGTGTCTGTGTATGTATGCTTGTGGTCTTTGTGTTACACACATTGTCCATGTGTGATGGAACTAAATTGAAGGTGGCATATGGGCCCCATTGGGTCCCATGTGCACAAAATGAAGTTGAGGTTACTTTACCAGACAGTGAAAGTATATTCAGGACATTCCTGAAACTGGAGAGAGGGGACGTAGACATTGAAGCGCGGAAAGAGTTCCCCATAGAAATCGAATGAGTTCCTTATGCTGCAGAGAGCGGTTGATAAGGCCCCCTAAATACTTCTTCATGGTGGATGATAGAGGTGAAGGGTGGGGCAGCAGTTGCTGTTGTCAAGAGTGTGAAGGGGTCTTTTGAAAGACTTTTCTCTCTTACGGAGCTCTGGTAGGTGCGGATGTTGCTAGCACGGTACAGAAAGCTCACAATTATTTGTACATCTTTTGGGGGGTTTCCAACAAAGTGATGACCCTGCTGTGAGAATCATCACTCTAGACAAAGGCTTAGTCTGGAGGACAGCCTTAGAAGAACACATGAAAGACGGACCAATTCAAACCGTTTGTGAAAGTGTAGACAGAGAATATATATCCCCGTCTGCTGTACCTGTATAAGAGTGAGAATTGATGAATTCTTTCTTGCTCCAGTTCCAAGTTCTCTTTGATTATGCAGGAGGTACTCAGCTGAGTACACAGAGTACTACTGCACAGCCAGGGCTGGTTGGCAGTACTCTTTCCAACCTCCTGGTGGGTATTTCTTTGAGAAGTATCCATCAGAAGAAAAGCATGCCTTCCTTCGTTCACACTTTACCATGTGGACACTATATTATTCGCTGCCTTGCGACTTCCCTTGTGAGTTTCTAATGTTGCTAATAAGATTCCAAGGTTTGCAGTGTACTGTGTGATGTTATTGTCTCTGTCATGTACGATCTCCATTCCTTTCTGCATGAACTAGTGGGGCATGGAAAAGCTCATAGGAACTGAATCCAGTATTCCATTTAGTGCCTTATATGTCTTTGGGCCTTGACATTCTGGGGGTGAGGGGGGGTAAAGCCCAGCTGTATCTGCCTGGCGCCACCTGATGGAGCGGAGAGCTATTGGTGGCAGAAATGTTTCTGGATCCAGTTTGGCACCTGAAGGATATTCATAAGGTGAGGAATCTGCCTGAAGATAAGCAGAAATATTGCTTTAAAAGGTATGTAACTAAGTGTGTACTTACTAGTTTGTAATTGTTTTCGGCAGACGGTACAGTTGGTGATATTAACCAACAGTGCAAACATATAATCGAAAAATGAAAATAGTAGAAAACCTACTCGCTAAAATAACCACCCGTATCATGAGGCACCACAATCTGAATGGATTGAGGCTGAGGATCACTTGACCTAATACTCCCTTTCCCCTTCACCACCATAGGAGCACCCTTCAGTTAGGAGCAACTCAATAGCAGACCAGTACCTCCAAATAGAGCCAGTTTTGTCAATTGAAAATTGTGAACGTTGCAGTAGGAAAAAAGCCTAAAGTAACCTACTTGATATTCTGGAGTGCACTATATGACCGTAAATGTTTAGCCAATTATACAAGCCAGACTTTGGACAAAACGAAATAATGACTGGTGGAGAGGTGTGGCTCACTGGTTAGAGGCGGCAGACCCGTAAGCAGAGGACGGCCCGGGACCAGGGTTCGATTCCCGACGCGGCAGGGTCGTGGACCAGGGTCAGCGGGCTCGATAATTCTCGACTCGGTGCCTACTCCAGTCAGGGACCACACTCGGCAACTCTGGGCATTAGCTTGCCTCATCTTCACAACGGCCCCCCCAGACCGCCGGGGATGCTTGGTCGCACCTTAGAGATACCCATTAGGGACCATCTCTCAGGGTGAGCCAGGACGGGTTCCCCAGCGGTTGAAGCGCGGAGATACTCCTCCGGGAGTCGATTCTAGCGCTATATAAACCCACAATTAAATTAAATTAATGTTTGAGTTACTTCAGAACTTGTAATAAACTTTTATTTATACATTATTGCTAAGTATCTGCATTTGCTCTTACCCAGTTATAAATTTAAAGACTTTTTCCACAATTGACCTTGGATTGACAAACTATTGTTAATTGTTTAATTATACAGATCGTCATGTTATGCTTAGCAAGTTTTTCTCACATTAAAATGTTTTCTCCTTTACAGGTCTTTACAGCATAGGTAAAGAGTCATTACTGATTGAATTAGCCAGGTTTTTTCGAACTTGGATTGTTGTGAGTCCCCAAAGACTTAAATTACTAAAGCTTTTAGAACTGGAAGATGTTTTCACATCAGAAGAAGCAGCAGGTAGGATCAGCGTTGTTGAGCAGTCTGCTGTAAACTATACTAACATGATGCACTGGAATCGCACTCACCCAACAATTGCAATTGTGCCAACCAGCCGACAAGTTAATATGTGGCACAAGGATATTCATGTCGTCCCATACTCTGACCATTCGTCCTTTGAAGAGCTGCTTGATTTCGTAGGCAGATTGAAGCCCTGCTCCTTAGAGCCTGTTGTTAAGACCAAAATGTGTCAGGTGTATTCAGGGATTACCTAGGCTCCCCCCAAAACACGTTGTTAAATGTAAAGGTTCCAAAATCTGTTAGGAGTTTATGAGGCACCCAAAACAGTCTGTGCACTGTGTGGGTAGAAAAGATGAACGATGGCCAGTACCATCCAACTCTCTTCACTTTCATAAAGGAGTAATATTTGAATCTGCAGAGGAAAATGGACACTATCAGACAGCATTGTATAGTCTGAGAGACAATCAGGAGAGTGAAACAAATTCACAGGTAGATGGAACATTAGCTACTACGGAAAAGGGTTCCAAGACAGCTTCGCCACGTGACCGGAAGAGAAAAGATGCAGAAGTGAATGGTAACTCAAAGAAATGGCAACTGAAGGGAACTCTTCAAGAACCCATTTGCCCCAGCCCATGTAAAAGCATAACTCTTGCTGTAATGGAGGACAAGAAGGTATATCCGTTCAGCTCTCAGAGTCGCTTGGTTCAGTGGCTCATAGCAGGACGCACTGGCAAAACTAATAGTTACAAGACATTATCAGAGAAAGACATTCTATCTTCCTCAAACTCTGAGCATATTGACTTCACCAAGCAACAGACATCCACGAAGGACCACTTGGTAAATGCCCATCCTATTGATGGAGTAAGGACACGTTCTGTACAAGTGAGGCAATGCTCTGCCAGCAGTTTTTGAAACCATATCCCTTCGCTATCGGAGCATACAGTGTCTACCCCATTAGGGGGCCTAATTTTACGTAGAGGGTGTATGACAAGGAACACGGACCATCCAGACCCAGGACCCCAGTAGATGAAGTGTTAAGAGGCTGGATTTCAGCGTAATTAAAGGATAAAAAACAAAGGCAAAAGGACATTGCATATGGATTCACAGCAAGGCATGTAAACACAAACATAGTTCCTGCATAGGGCGAACCCCGTTTATTGGAGCTGCTGCTTCAGATATAAGCAAAATCCGTCCTGTGAGTATAACTCCACAAGTGTGATCTTACGTAATTAGACGTGTGCATATTGAGAGTACCCACAGGTGTCACCCCAATAAATCATGATTTGTTTGAGGAGTGATTGTTGGGAACAGCACCATGCTGCCATTAGAGTCCAAGTCCGATGCAATAGCCTGTGAGGAGCTGGTGCCAACAGCTGGCGAGTGGTCCTCAGAGTGGTCGCAGACGGGATCGCCACCAGTTGCCACACTAGAGCCTGTTGCGGGGAGGGGGTCCCCCTTTAAACTCAGATGGTGTCAGATCCTCCTTTCAATATTCCCAGTATCAGGCCCAATTTGAGGGGGGTGGGCAAACAGGGTCAACCTGGCCACAGTCGTGGGGATTGTGGTTGTTTGACTCATATGTCCTGGAGTCTGCCCTACTAAAGCTCTTCAAGCATGTCCAAGTGCAACCCATCAGCACCTGACTCAATGGCCGCGATGGCAAGCAAGCACCGACTTCTCAGTGGGGTTAGTTGGCGGAGGGGGGGTACAAAGGCACTGAATTCAACAGATATCCAACAGTGTAATAGCATGATTGTCCAACCCAGTGCTTATCATTAAAAGAGGAGCACTTTAATACACTAATAAAACTCAACACTACATGTCACACAGAAAGTATCAGGTACCCAGAATCTCTTGTACAAACAAGAATACTGCTGCATCGCCACCTTCGACCTCCCTTTGTCCACGGTACCATGTTGTAGGCTTCTGCACACGTGCAGCGCTCCCCCAAACTCCCCCATCCTCACTTTGCACTGTAAGGCACTAGCAGCCTCTCAGTTTCTTAGTGTTTTTTTCCACTGTTTGGTTCTACGGTAGGCCTCGCTCTGGCTTCCCACTCTTCAGGCCTGCAAGTCACAGCAGGGTCTCCTTTCCTCCTGTATTGGTTGCATCGGTAATTCAGCAGCTTGGTCCTCCTTCAGTCGCGGTAGCAATGCAATTCACTTCTCATTGCGGGTCTGGGGATAGCAGCTGAGTGCAAGTTCACTTCTAGCAGTTTTGGCACATATTGGGCAAGTGCCAAGACATAATTTCAGGCACACTGGGTGCAAGTGTCACAGCTTCAACAGCAAAGTCAATTCAGGCACACATGGTGGGTGTCACAATTAAATGATGGTTTCTTCTTCAGTAGCAAATCTCTGCACACATTTGGCAGTTCGGGCTGGACTGTTCCCATGAAGCACAGGGTCAAGACTGATTTGCATATGGCCAGGTCTAAACTGGGGTGGCATGGTGAGCAAAAGAATGATGGATTTAACCCAGATCTCTTGACTGGGGGTGAATGGTTTGATTTGTTCTGCATTCCGTCCATCAATTGTGTGTCTTTTGCTTTCTCGCCTTAAGTGCGCCAGGTATGCCCAGACGTGGGTCCCGGGCTCACTGTTCCACTGGAATCAAGCTATCCTGGCTGAAGAGGGGTGAAACCCTGAAACCGGTCCTAGGATGCTTGTTTCCGGTCCAGGGAGGACCTGGCTTGGCAGTTCGGGCTGGACTGTTCCCATGAGGCACAGGGTCAAGACTGATTTGCATATGGCCAGGTCTAAACTGGGGTGGCATGGTGAGCAAAAGAATGATGAATTTAACCCAGATCTCTTGACTGGGGGTGAATGGTTTGATTTGTTCTGCATTCCGTCCATCAATTGTGTGTCTTTTGCTTTCTCGCCTTAAGTGCGCCAGGTATGCCCAGACGTGGGTCCCGGGCTCACTGTTCCACTGGAATCAAGCTATCCTGGCTGAAGAGGGATGAAACCCTGAAACCGGTCCTAGAATGCTTGTTTCCGGTCCAGGGAGGACCTGGCTTGGCAGTACGGGCTGGACTGTTCCCATGAGGCACAGGGTCAAGACTGATTTGCATATGGCCACCTCTAAACTGGGGTGGCATGGTGAGCAAAAGAATGATGGATTTAACCCAGATCCCTTGACTGGGGATGAATGGTTTGATTTGTTCTGCATTCCGTCCATCAATTGTGTGTCTTTTGCTTTCTCGCCCTAAGTGCACCTGGTATGCCCAGACGTGGGTCCCGGGCTCACTGTTCCACTGGAATCAAGCTATCCTGGCTGAAGAGGGGTAAAACCCCGAAACCGGTCCTAGGATGCTTGTTTCCGGTCCATGGAGGACCTGGCTTGGCAGTTCGGGCTGGACTGTTCCCATGGGGCACAGGGTCAAGGCTGATTTGCATATGGCCAGGTCTAAACTGGGGTGGCATGGTGAGCAAAAGAATGATGGATTTAACCCAGATCTCTTGACTGGGGGTGAATGGTTTGATTTGTTCTGCATTCCGTCCATCAATTGCGTGTCTTTTGGTGCCATGGCTGCAACATCAAGGTCGAGAGGATGATCAGCCCAGACACACTTCAGTAGGGCCACAACGTCACCATTTTGGCGATACCAGCTCTGAGCGTGAAGCCTTTGTCAGACAGACAAGCATCAATTCTTTTTGCCCACACGAGTAGTCCACTCTCTTCTGCAGGGTTAGCTCACTCCTTCCCTGGTTTTCCAGGTAGGATCCACCAGGTATTCCAGGACAAATAATAGCTTTTCTTTCAAGTTAGACTCCAGGTGATGTCCCCTCACCTCTGGTTCCCCTTGTGGCTGTCTGGTGAATATCAGCCACAGGGAAGTCTCTTTTGAGAACACTAGGAGAAGCCAAAACCCTTTATGGGTGGTCACGAATGGCAGTTGGAGGGTATTTCTTGGACAGGGCGTAGTAGATCTTCATGCAAAGCGTAACCGAACGTGAAATTGTATGTTTTTATATATTTTGCTCCATGAAAAAATGCAACAAATTATATTCTATTTAAGATGCTTGAGCACCCGCACTGTCATTTTTCACTACTCAGAGAGCCTGCAGAAGCACGTAGGTCTAAGGCATTTCCTTCCAAAGGGCCTGTTCATGAGTGATGGATGGATATTCTGGGCAGGAATCTGATGATTCTTATATGCTGCATTTTTTGTAGTTTTATACATCACAAACTTGCCCCAAGGACATTAGAGCACTTTATGTTTCCATCAAATTACATTACACGAGGTCAGATTTTTTTTTCTTGTGTTAGGCACGGGGAGGTTACGCAGTTTTCCCAGAAAAACGGGTTGATCAGTCAATGCCTGGACTCAAATCTAGTTTCTCAGTTCCGAAGTCGGCAGCTTTGACTGCTAGGCCTCATCTCCTCCTCTGCATTATATGAGCAAAATTCTCCCAGTGTGAAGGTGAAACTTGTAGAACACATATTTTAGGTGCACTATTTCCACACA
Organism: Triturus cristatus; assembly: GCF_964204655.1. Classification (NCBI taxonomy): domain Eukaryota; kingdom Metazoa; phylum Chordata; class Amphibia; order Caudata; family Salamandridae; genus Triturus; species Triturus cristatus. The sequence continues at coordinate 1,160,847,361 of NC_140579.1, forward strand.
CAATACCTTGAAGGCAGGCATTCTGTGTTACATGTAACTACAGGTCAGGTGGTTTGATAACTGTGACTGGTGAGCGAGCAAGGTCACTCATGCTCTTTTGGCGCAGTAACTCTTAAGGGTAAAGTAGAAGCACATGAATTAATCATTCTGTGCCCTAGCAATTGGGAAGCAGATATTATCCTGCAACATGGATTTTGATGGGCATTCTTTGGCATTTCTCAATATGAGTGCACTACATCTCGTGTTTCATAAAGTGTATAAGTGTACAGAAGCGTACTGGATGATTTCAGGAGTTCTTGTTCAGAACTCACTTCAAAACATGGCTTTTTGCAAGTAAATATGCTTTATGTAGCAACATGTAAACACAAATTTACAGAGCAGTAATTCCTCCAAATCTTACAGTAAATGTGCGGGACTGTTCACAGTTGCATGTACCCCGAAACAAGGATGCAGGCAAGCATTCTCTTTACACACAAATAAAACAAGCATTTGCAATGCAATAGGTCTCGCATTATAAAAGTTTGAGCTATTGGCATTGCTAATAATAATGCAACACCAGTAGCGCAAACATTCAGTAATGCAAGACCTATTGCATTGCAAACGTTTTTTGTTTGTTGCTTTTTTATATAGCGCGACTTGACCCAAAGGCGTGCATTTATGTTGTATTGAGTTCAGTACAATTATGTTGTATGTTATTATGTGGTACGGAGTGGTATTACGCGGAGTGTATTTATGTTGCATTAAGTAGAGAGTAATTATGTGACGTTGAATTATGTAGTATTGAGTGGTATGTGGAGTGCATATATGTTGCATTGAATACAGTAATTATGTGATGTGTAATTATGTGGTACTGAGTGGTATTATGTTGAGTGCAGTTATGTTGCATTGAGTAGAGTGTAAATATGTGGTGTGTAATTCTGTGGTACTGAGTGGTATTTTGTGGAGTGTATTTATGTTGCATTGAGTAGAGTGTAATTATGTGGCTTGCAATTGTGTGGCACTGAGTGGTATTGGGGCGTATTTATGTTGCATTGAGTAGAGTGTAAATATGTGGTATGTAATTATGTAGCACTGAGTGGTATTATGTGGAGTGTATGTTGCATTTAGTAGAGTGTAATTGTGTGGCGTGTTATTACGTGCCTCAGAGTGGAGTGCGAGAGTGAGAGGGATGAGGGATAACGAGAGAGAGGGAGGGAGAGAAAGAGAGCTAGAGCGAGAATGAGGGAGAGAGATAGGGTTAGAAAGAGTGAAAGAGAGAGAGGGCGAGAAAGAGAGAGGGAGAGAGATAGAAACAGGGGGAGAGAGGGAGGAGAGATAAAGAGAGAGCGGGAGGGAAAGAGAGAAAGAGGGAGGGAGAGAGAGACAGAGAAAGAGAAATAGAGAGGAGAGAGTGAAAGAGAGAGAGAGAGCAAGAGAGGGTGGGAGAGACTGAGAACGAGAGAGAGAGAGAGAGAAAGAGGAGAGAGATAGAGAGGGGGAGGAGAGAAAGAGATAGAGGGAGAGAGAAATAGAAAGAAAGAGGGAGGGAGAGAGAGAGAGAAAGAGAGAGGAGAGGAGAGAGAGAGATAGAGAGAGCGGGAGGGATATCGGGGTGATTCCCACTTCCGAAATGAATAAAGTAAGGCCGTGAGAAATGTGGGGCAGAGGGGTCATTATGTCACAATCCTCACACTGTGTATCAGGTCTCTTGTGCTGTGATATTTAGTCAGAGCTGCAGTTAAAAATGTTATGCTACAACTCCTGCTTTGTAAAATTAGGATAAGAGCAAACTTGGCACCTCGCTGCTGTCAGAAGTATCATCGTTTTGAGTTTAACAAGGGTCAGAAAGTACTTGAGACAAGAGAAGCTGTTTAAATGCAGACAGACATAGATGAGCCACAGCTCCTAACAGCCTTCCAGCAGCCTTTGAGTGCTATGTAGCTGGGATCAGACTGGTCGCTCTCGTCTGGCCCAAAGTAACCGACTGCAAACTGAGTGATATGTTAACATTAATATGGATACACTAACAGACGTGTTCCAGTCAGGAAATCGGCGAGATTTTAGAGAAGAGTGCGGTTCTTTGTAAATATTACTGGGAACAATTAAACTGCATTTCCTGGGATGTTAACGCTACCTTCAGCAAGGCAAAAAGAGCCTTTCAAACATGCAAGCATGAAAGGGAAGGATATGCAGAGTGCCGGGTAGTTTGTTACAGTAAGAGGTCACAGTGGGGGAAAGACTAACTACTGTGATAATACCAAGCCAAGCCACCCATGACGCTGGGCCATGAAGAGCCGAAAAACCCCACCGCTTTATTACAAGCGTGCTGAGCTACAAATCCGAGCCGCCAAGGGAGGGGGTGGCAAATGGTGATCACTTTTGCGGCCGCTTTGATGTTCTCAGTGGCCGCGCGGCTCACTGAGATCATCAAAGCGGCCGCAAAAGTGATCAACAGGCTGACAAATGGTGCGCGCGCCCGGCGCACATGCACTGTAGCTGGAGGCCTGAAAAGCACTAGTCTGCACTTCCAAATCCCCCGTTTACTAAAGCTCTCGCCAGAGCAGCGCTAAAGCGCTGGCTCAGGCGAGACCTAGAAATGATTAGCGGGACAATTATCCAATGGGATCATGATACACTGTGCCTTGCCATAAACAGCCAATGTAATAAGATACTGCATACATGGAGTCCATTCTATTCTCCGGTGGGGTAGGAATGAAAAATGCTAGAGTGACAGTCTGGCCCATGTGAAAGGCAGACACAACTTAAGGTAGAAATGAAGGGTATGCACGAAGAACAAGTTTATCCAGCCAGAACACAGTGAAAGGTAGCCGGGCCATCAGGGTCTTAAGTTCACCGTCTCTATAGGCCGAAGTTACTACCAATAAGAAAACAAATTTCACTGTCAGTAGTCAAACTGGGTAACTGAACATTGACTCGAATGGGGAAACAATGAGGAAGGTTAATAACAAATTCAAATCCATTGTGGAATAATAAATGGAGAGGAAGGAAACAAATAGATCAAACCTTTCAGAAAACTCGCTACCAGTGTCAACTTAAATAATGAAGGCTGGTTAGAGAGACACATGAAGCAGGACTTGGGCAGCAAAATAGCCCTGCAACAACTTACAAGCACTGTTAGGAAATATTCAGCACGAACCGTCAATCATAGTAAAGTGGGAACAGAAAGGATTCAAACCTTTAGTCACATCAGTCAACAAACTTATTTCAGTGGCCTGCATAAATGTGTTTTTTGTGTGGCAGATTTGCTGTTATGCAAAATGATATCTGCCACTTCAGAGGTAAACAAAGGTTGTTGGTTGACACAGCTCAATCTCCTTGTTTGGAGTCATGGTGCTAGAGGATTGGCATAGAGGATTCAACCATCTTGCTGTGAAAGCAGGTTCACCCTCTTTGGGTGATGAAGAGGGGGCCAAGTGCTGAGTTCTAACAGATGAGCATATCAAGCCCTCCTTACCTAATCTGAGGCTATTGATTGTGCTCGATCCTCCTGCACCTTCTACAGGGCTTTGATAGAAACAAAATCGGTGGGTATTAAAACGGGAATATTCCCTGCGTGCTAGACAGTTTTGTGCCCAATCACTTGTATCTGGTACTGTGGTGTGTGGAAATTAGGCCCTAACCTTACCCTAATGTAGTTTGGATGCAAAGGCCTCGGCTTGTCCCTTGATGTGAATCTGGTCCTGGACCTGGAGGGTGCACGAAGGGTTCTCTTCATAATGACAGAGGACTACCGATCCTGTCAAGGAATCAAGCGTGTAGCGTTGTGGTGGCTACATATGTTTTTAGTGATCCTAGTGAGACCAGACTTTTTTTTTAATCTGTATCATAAGAGCAGTTAGGTACTGGCATACTCATGAAAAGTTCCATTAAACACGTGTCTGTGTATGTATGCTTGTGGTCTTTGTGTTACACACATTGTCCATGTGTGATGGAACTAAATTGAAGGTGGCATATGGGCCCCATTGGGTCCCATGTGCACAAAATGAAGTTGAGGTTACTTTACCAGACAGTGAAAGTATATTCAGGACATTCCTGAAACTGGAGAGAGGGGACGTAGACATTGAAGCGCGGAAAGAGTTCCCCATAGAAATCGAATGAGTTCCTTATGCTGCAGAGAGCGGTTGATAAGTCCCCCTAAATACTTCTTCATGGTGGATGATAGAGGTGAAGGGTGGGGCAGCAGTTGCTGTTGTCAAGAGTGTGAAGGGGTCTTTTGAAAGACTTTTCTCTCTTACGGAGCTCTGGTAGGTGCGGATGTTGCTAGCACGGTACAGAAAGCTCACAATTATTTGTACATCTTTTGGGGGGTTTCCAACAAAGTGATGACCCTGCTGTGAGAATCATCACTCTAGACAAAGGCTTAGTCTGGAGGACAGCCTTAGAAGAACACATGAAAGACGGACCAATTCAAACCGTTTGTGAAAGTGTAGACAGAGAATATATATCCCCGTCTGCTGTACCTGTATAAGAGTGAGAATTGATGAATTCTTTCTTGCTCCAGTTCCAAGTTCTCTTTGATTATGCAGGAGGTACTCAGCTGAGTACACAGAGTACTACTGCACAGCCAGGGCTGGTTGGCAGTACTCTTTCCAACCTCCTGGTGGGTATTTCTTTGAGAAGTATCCATCAGAAGAAAAGCATGCCTTCCTTCGTTCACACTTTACCATGTGGACACTATATTATTCGCTGCCTTGCGACTTCCCTTGTGAGTTTCTAATGTTGCTAATAAGATTCCAAGGTTTGCAGTGTACTGTGTGATGTTATTGTCTCTGTCATGTACGATCTCCATTCCTTTCTGCATGAACTAGTGGGGCATGGAAAAGCTCATAGGAACTGAATCCAGTATTCCATTTAGTGCCTTATATGTCTTTGGGCCTTGACATTCTGGGGGTGAGGGGGGGTAAAGCCCAGCTGTATCTGCCTGGCGCCACCTGATGGAGCGGCGAGCTATTGGTGGCAGAAATGTTTCTGGATCCAGTTTGGCACCTGAAGGATATTCATAAGGTGAGGAATCTGCCTGAAGATAAGCAGAAATATTGCTTTAAAAGGTATGTAACTAAGTGTGTACTTACTAGTTTGTAATTGTTTTCGGCAGACGGTACAGTTGGTGATATTAACCAACAGTGCAAACATATAATCGAAAAATGAAAATAGTAGAAAACCTACTCGCTAAAATAACCACCCGTATCATGAGGCACCACAATCTGAATGGATTGAGGCTGAGGATCACTTGACCTAATACTCCCTTTCCCCTTCACCACCATAGGAGCACCCTTCAGTTAGGAGCAACTCAATAGCAGACCAGTACCTCCAAATAGAGCCAGTTTTGTCAATTGAAAATTGTGAACGTTGCAGTAGGAAAAAAGCCTAAAGTAACCTACTTGATATTCTGGAGTGCACTATATGACCGTAAATGTTTAGCCAATTATACAAGCCAGACTTTGGACAAAACGAAATAATGACTGGTGGAGAGGTGTGGCTCACTGGTTAGAGGCGGCAGACCCGTAAGCAGAGGACGGCCCGGGACCAGGGTTCGATTCCCGACGCGGCAGGGTCGTGGACCAGGGTCAGCGGGCTCGATAATTCTCGACTCGGTGCCTACTCCAGTCAGGGACCACACTCGGCAACTCTGGGCATTAGCTTGCCTCATCTTCACAACGGCCCCCCCAGACCGCCGGGGATGCTTGGTCGCACCTTAGAGATACCCATTAGGGACCATCTCTCAGGGTGAGCCAGGACGGGTTCCCCAGCGGTTGAAGCGCGGAGATACTCCTCCGGGAGTCGATTCTAGCGCTATATAAACCCACAATTAAATTAAATTAAATTAATGTTTGAGTTACTTCAGAACTTGTAATAAACTTTTATTTATACATTATTGCTAAGTATCTGCATTTGCTCTTACCCAGTTATAAATTTAAAGACTTTTTCCACAATTGACCTTGGATTGACAAACTATTGTTAATTGTTTAATTATACAGATCGTCATGTTATGCTTAGCAAGTTTTTCTCACATTAAAATGTTTTCTCCTTTACAGGTCTTTACAGCATAGGTAAAGAGTCATTACTGATTGAATTAGCCAGGTTTTTTCGAACTTGGATTGTTGTGAGTCCCCAAAGACTTAAATTACTAAAGCTTTTAGAACTGGAAGATGTTTTCACATCAGAAGAAGCAGCAGGTAGGATCAGCGTTGTTGAGCAGTCTGCTGTAAACTATACTAACATGATGCACTGGAATCGCACTCACCCAACAATTGCAATTGTGCCAACCAGCCGACAAGTTAATATGTGGCACAAGGATATTCATGTCGTCCCATACTCTGACCATTCGTCCTTTGAAGAGCTGCTTGATTTCGTAGGCAGATTGAAGCCCTGCTCCTTAGAGCCTGTTGTTAAGACCAAAATGTGTCAGGTGTATTCAGGGATTACCTAGGCTCCCCCCAAAACACGTTGTTAAATGTAAAGGTTCCAAAATCTGTTAGGAGTTTATGAGGCACCCAAAACAGTCTGTGCACTGTGTGGGTAGAAAAGATGAACGATGGCCAGTACCATCCAACTCTCTTCACTTTCATAAAGGAGTAATATTTGAATCTGCAGAGGAAAATGGACACTATCAGACAGCATTGTATAGTCTGAGAGACAATCAGGAGAGTGAAACAAATTCACAGGTAGATGGAACATTAGCTACTACGGAAAAGGGTTCCAAGACAGCTTCGCCACGTGACCGGAAGAGAAAAGATGCAGAAGTGAATGGTAACTCAAAGAAATGGCAACTGAAGGGAACTCTTCAAGAACCCATTTGCCCCAGCCCATGTAAAAGCATAACTCTTGCTGTAATGGAGGACAAGAAGGTATATCCGTTCAGCTCTCAGAGTCGCTTGGTTCAGTGGCTCATAGCAGGACGCACTGGCAAAACTAATAGTTACAAGACATTATCAGAGAAAGACATTCTATCTTCCTCAAACTCTGAGCATATTGACTTCACCAAGCAACAGACATCCACGAAGGACCACTTGGTAAATGCCCATCCTATTGATGGAGTAAGGACACGTTCTGTACAAGTGAGGCAATGCTCTGCCAGCAGTTTTTCCAAAGGTTCTGCTGTTAGGGTTCATCGTGGGGCACAGGAACAATTTCCTTTGGTTCCTCCAAGCAAAGTGATTGTCTACAATAGTGAACAGTTCCACAGAACAGTTGACAACTATTGCAAAAAATTCAAAATCAAGCCAATAGAGATTATATGATTACATTTTTAGGAGTAAAAGATGCAAGAACACTACTAATGTGTATAATAAATGTGAGAAACCAAAGGTATGGCTTTGTGGCCTTCCCCTTCTAAGTACCTTTGTTTCTTGTCATTAGATACCTCTGTCTCCGATCAGGTGCGTTTGCATTGCCTTTGGATATGTCTCCTTCTCAATATACTAATCCTATATCCCTTGCAAAATCAAATGTTCCTGTTTTATAGGCTAGAGGAGGGCGGTGGAATATTTCTAGTAGAGTGATTCGATGTAATTGAATATGACAAGGATAAATCAGATTGGATTGCAAGTAACATTGTGCAGATTAAATAAGACATATTTTCATATTGCAGCACATATATCAGAAACTAGTTTTCTAGGGTTGTACTTAATATATTGCTTAATATTTGTTTTTCTTTATCAAGCAGTGGTGCTTTTGCTAGTAGTCACCAAAGTGACATCCGTAAGAAAAAGTGCAAAAATAGCACCCGTAAATTAAAATAGTAAATGTTGAAAATCAACAAAAAGAAAAAAATTATCCTAATTATATACATTTGATGCATTACGAGTTCTACCAAAATTAGAGATGCTGATGGAAAACCAACTGAACCAGGTCCTCTTAATAGCAATAGTTATGTTGGAATTTTTCATATTTTGTCCAATTTTAACTTTGTTGCTGACAATTCATTTTATCAAGTGGCAGTCCCGCAATTCGTACTACAGTGTTGCTTCAAGTCAGATTGACAAGCAATCTCATTGATTATCTTACAGCATTGAGATGTTTCCTTCAGTATCTGGAAGGGAGTTTTATTAGGGTCCATACAGTTTTTCCTGCTTTTATTATATTTCTTAGGTTTTTTGTAAATTATATTGTCAATTTGTATGAGTACTAATTTTCTAAAAAGATATGTGTTCAAATGTAAGTTCAACGTTTCTGAGTTTTTTTATATAAAGATGTTAACGGTAGTACAAAATGTGTGTGTCAAAAGAATAATGATGCTGAGGCCAGCTTTATTTGGGGACCATTGCAATCCGTCTCTAAAATTGTTCCTATTCCTCCCAATAAAGATTGTGTGCTCCATTATGCAATCGAATGCTTAAGTATCATACTGGTTTACATGTTCACTTTGATTATCCATTATAGGTTGTGAAATGTAGACTACGCATACCTAGTTTATACATTTTATAAACCTCTGCAACTCATGTGCATTGAATACTTATCTTAATGTTCTGGCGCATCTACAACCCATTTTCCTAAATCAATGCATACCTTGCAAACGTCCTGAAGTGGGTAAATTATAGATTTTTTTAAAGTAGATTTCTGAGTGGAAACGGTAGTGTCTGTATGCAGATACACAGTATAATATGCTATTTATTATCATACTAGAACCTGGGGAGGGGACATGACTCTCAAGAGGCGAAGTCACAAGGTGATAATGACCCTCTATGCATCTGCATATATGGCTTTTGTTATGGCATTTCTTATGTGGGTTTGTTTTTACAAAAGCATTTAACCAAAACCTGGATGCAAGTAGTTAAATGTATACAGTAATCAAAAATAATTTGTTAGAGGCTGCATGAATAGTGGTAGAGTTATTTTGCTGTGTAAAGATAACATTCTTGAGGCAGTAAACGGTGTTGTCCTGTCAATTTTGCATAATGTGCTAATAACACATAATTGACCTTTCCAGTGTAGTGAGAGAAGTGTGAATGTATGTTTACTAGTACAGTCGCTCTAAATAACATGTTAGTGGGCAACATTCATTTTCACTGCCGTGGCACATACATAGACCTATATTTATGTCAATAGAAATTCAATAACTACTAAGGAGTGCCTTGCATATCTATAAATGGTAAAAAGCTATTAAATGACTGTAAGGATCATGAAAATGATGCCCCCTTTTTCCAAAAAATAGACTAGATCCTTCAAAAATAAACATCCTGTAAGGTAGTTGGAGAGTGAAGATTTTGGAAAACTCGAAGTGGATAAAAGTATAAATGAGATGGAGAAAGGAATGTTATTACCAGTAGAGACCAAGACTGCCTACTTAGAAAATCACTAGGATATCTCTCTCTCTCTCTCTCTCTCTCTATTGATATATATATATATATATATCTCTCTCTCTCTCTCTCTATATATATATATATATATATATATATATATATATTCACTGAAAAAACCATAGGTTTCAGGGGCGTTATAGTTAGGTATTGTCATTTAAAAAACCTTAGAAATTCACTGAAAAAACCATAGGTTTCAGGGGCGTTATAGTTAGCTGGACATTTCCCTCATACAAAACCCTAGAAATTCCCCCGTTATAGTTAGTTCAGCTAACTATAACTCGCGCCCCCGCAATGCACTGCTGATGACGTCACATATTACATCACTCATGACATGGTCAGTGACATAACTGATGACATCTCAAATGACATCACTGATGACATCATCCAGTGAGTGTGTGTTTGTAGGGAAAAACCTATGGAAGAATGAGTTGGTGTATAAGTGTGTGAATGGATGATTTAGTAGGTGCGTGACTGACTCTATAAGTGAGTCATTAAATGTATCTTACTGCAGACTAGTGAGTAAACTGTGTGAATGTCTGTATCTGTCGGTCTGTTGGTGTATAAGCGGCTGCATGGTTTTGTGAATAGCTATATGAGTGTCTCTATGGGTTGATTGGTTGTCTGAGTATCTGTATGGGTGCCTGAGTGTTTGTGTGGGTGGGGTGTGTGTGACTCTTTGCATACATGTGTGAGTAGGTGATTCTATGGGTGCATGGTTTTAAGAGTGCATCTGTGATGGACTGTATGGTTGGGTGAGTGTATGTATGGGTGTGTTAATGATTGAATGTATATCTCAGTGGTACATGTGTGACTAACTACATATGTGAAAGGCAGTATATATGTGTGTAAGAGTATATAAGTGGGAATATGTGAGAGTGTGTGATTGTGAGAGTGGCTGTATGGATAAGTGTGTGCTTGTATCAGTGATTGTATAAGAGCGTAAAAATGTGGTACTATTTTTATGAGTAAGTGAACTTGTGTGTGTATAACTGCATAGGTGAGTAAATGGGAGTGTGATTAATTATTTGCATGACTGACTAGGTGTGAGAGTACCTCTATGGATGATTGGTGGTGTGTGAGTGTCTATGTAGGTGTATAAATGTATATGATAGTCCTGTACTGAGTGACTAAGTATGAGTGACTGTACAGGTGAGTGAGTGGATGTGTGTGTAGATCTAAGAGTCAATGAGTGGGTATGTAGTTATTGGTATTGGAGTATCTATGGTTTTGAGAATGGACGTCTGAAATTTTGATTGAGTACATCAAAGGGTGTGAGAAGATGCACTAATTTATCAAATGGGTGACGTCATTAGTGATGTCATTTGAGATGTCATCAGTGATGTCACTGACCATGTCATGAGTGATGTAATATGTGATGTCATCAGCAGTGCATTGCGGGGGCGCGAGTTATAGTTAGCTGAACTAACTATAAGGGGGGAATTTCTAGGGTTTTGTCCGAGGGAAATGTCCAGCTAACTATAACGCTTTCCAGCTAACTATAACGCCCCTGAAACCTATGTTTTTTTAGTGAATATATATATATATATATATATATATATATATATATATATTCTCAGAAAAAACCATAGGTTTCAGGGGTGTTTAGTTAGATGCCCATTTCACTCGTACAAAACGATAGAAATTCCTCTGTTATAGTTAGTTCTGCTAACTATAACTCACGCGCCCGCAATGCACTGCTGATGATGTCACATATTGCATCATTCATGACATGGTCAGTGACATCACTGATGACATCACTGATGACATCTCAAATGACATCACTGATGACATCACTGATGACATCATCCACTGAATGTGGTTTAGTTTGAAATTTAAATATGTATTATATATATACCAATCTGTATTGAAGATTGAGTGGATATCTAACTGTCTGGATGGAGGATTTAGTAGCTGTCTGACTGTCTTTTTAAGTGAGTAATTAAAAGTGTCTCACTTAATACATGGATTAGTAACTAAACTATGTGAATGTGTGCAGCACTGTCTCTGTTGTTGTATAACATGCTGCCTCAGTTGGTCACTAACTACATGAGTGTGTATATTAGTTATTGATTAGTTGGGTGAGTATTTGTATGGGACACTGAGTTTGTGTGTGGTTGGATGGGGTGTGTGTAACTCTATGCATAGATGTGTGAATGGTTGATTGACTAGTTGTATGGGTTTAAGAGTGCATGTGGAAACAGTTGTTTGGGTGACTGAGTGTATTTATTTGTGTGTTGGTGAGCGAATATATGTTTTAGTTGTACATCTTCAACAAAGTAAAAAAATAAAAGGCATTGTATGTGAGAGTTGGTGTATATAAATAAGTTTGTGTAAGAGTCAGTGATTGTGAGAGTAAATATATGAATGAGTGTATAATTGTAATGGTGCTTTTTTAACATATTAACGATGAGTTACTATGTGTTTGAATAAATGAGGTGTCGTTGGATAATTGTGTAAGTGAGTAAATTTAAGTGTGCGATACATTTTTTTCATGAGTGAGTAGGATGACTGCATAACCGACTAAGATGACTGCTGATGTGTCAATGTCTATATATGTGTATAAGTGCATTTGATAGTGTTCTATTAATTAATGACTGCATGTATAGATGATTCTGTTGTTGAATGGGTAGTTGTGTGTGTAGACTTCGGAATCAGTGAGTGGGTATGTAGTAACTGGTATTGGTGTGTCAATGGTTTCAAATATGGTACTCTGTATTTTACAGTGAGTGATGAAAGGTTATACTAGTGTATGATGTGGTGTATCGGATTGTCAAGTGGATGATGTCATCAGTGATGTCATTTGAGATGTCATCAGTGATGTCATCCGTGATGTCACTGACCATGTCATGAATGATGCAATATGTGACATCATCAGCAGTGCATTGCGGGCGCGTGAGTTATAGTTAGCAGAACTAACTATAACGGAGGAATTTCTATGGTTTTGTACGAGTGAAATGGGCAGCTAACTATAACACCCCTGAAACCTATGGTTTTTTCTGTGAATTTCTAAGGTTTTTTAAATGCTAATTTCTAACTATAACGTCTCTGAAACCTATGTTTTTTTTCAGTGAATTTCAAAGGTTTTTTAAATGCTAACTTTTAAGGGTGATAGTAGTTATATCTATTTTTTGTACTGATTTTCTACAGTTTTTTAACTGTTTATTTATAAATATTTTATTCATTAAATAACATTATATATTTTTCTGAAAATTGCAAAAAAACATTTTTTAATTAAAACTGAAATATTGATTAATTTTCTTGTTTTCATTTTTTATTTTAATATATTTATATCATTTTCTTTAAAAAAAAAATCCAATTTTTTTCGCAGTCGCGCACTCAATGTGTACACATCACGGTGGGTGCGCGCATTCTAGCCGCCATTTTAGAAAGTCATGAAGGATCCGTGTATGGTGTGCGACGGCTGCGTGTTTTTCGGTTACATCATATACATTTAATATCACGTGATATGCGCGATTGGTATGCGACCAGTCTGCGACTCCTGCTCCCGCGAATTCGCGACACATGCGCATTACGGTACATGATGTTTGCACGCTTGCGGGTCCCGCGTGACAACATATATGTGCTGGTGCGCGCTGGGTGCCCGACTCCCGCAAAAAAAAATTATGTTCCAAAATGATATGTATGTGTCTTTAATATACATATTAAGGCAAGAGATTATGTAAGATATTCATCAAAATAATATCTTTGTACTTATAAGAAACTTATATTATTTTTAAATATATTTTCGCGAAGTCGGGTGCGTGCGTCGTGAGTGCAGAAAACCAGGTCAGCAGAGCTGCTGTAGAGCCAGAGAAACCAGGTCAGCAGAGCTGCTTTAGAGGGAGAGAACCAGGTCAGCAGAGCTGCTTTAGAGCCAGAAAACCAGGCCAGCAGAGCTGCTTTAGAGCCAGAGAACCAGGTTAGCAGAGCTGCTTTAGAGCCATAGAACCAGGTCAGCAGAGCTGCTTTAGAGCCAGAGAACCAGGTCAGTAGAGCTGGTCTAGAGCCTAAGAACCAGGTCAACAGAGCTGCTCTAGAGCCAGAGAACCAGGTCAGCAGAGCTGCTGCAGAGCCAGAGAAACCAGGTCAGTAGAGCTGCTTTAGAGGGAGAGAACCAGGTCAGCAGAGCTTCTATAGAGCCAGTGAACCATGTCAGCAGAACTGCTTCAGAGCCATAGAACTGGGTCAACGGAGCTGCTTTAGAGCCAGAGAACTAGATCAGCAGAGCTGCTCTGTAGCATAAGAACTAGGTCAGCAGAGCTGCTCTAGAGCCAGAGAACCAGGTCAGCAGACCTGCTGTAGAGCCAGAGAAACCAGGTCAGCAGAGCTGCTTTAGAGAGAGAGAACCAGGTCAGCAGAGCTGCTTTAGAGCCAGAGAACCAGGTCAGCAGAGCTGTTCTAGCTGACACTGACTGACTGACTGACACTGACTGATTGACACTGATTGACACTGACTGACTGACACTGCTTGACTGACACTGATTGACTGACACTGACTGACACAGATTGACTGACACTGACTGACTGACATTGACTGACTACTCTCTACTACTCTACTACTGACTCTCTACTACTCTACTACTCACTCTCTACTACTCTACTACTCACTCTCTACTACTCACTCTCAACTACTCACTCTCTACTACTCACTCGCTACTACTCTACTCCTCACGCTCTACTACTCTCTACTACTCACTCTCTACTACTCACTCTCTACTACTCACTCGCTACTACTCTCTACTACTCACTCTACTACTCTCTGCTGCTCTCTAGCACTCAGTCTCTACTACTCTCTCTCTACTACTCACTCTCTACTACTCTCTCTCTACTACTCACTCTACTACTATTCACTCTCTACTACTCGCTCTCTACTACTCGCTCTCTACTACTCACTCTCCACTACTCACTCTCTACTACTCTCTACTACTCACTCTCTACTACTCACTCTCTACTACTCTCTCTGCTACTCACTCTCTACTACTCTAATACTCTCTACTACTCGCTCTACTACTCACTCTCTACTATTCTCTACTACTCACTCTACTACTCTCTCCACTCTCTACCACTCACTCTCTACTACTCTACTACTCACTCTCTACTACTCTTTCTCTCTACTACTCACTCTCTACTACTCACTCTACTACTCTATACTACTCACTCTGTACTACTCACTCTCTACTACTCACTCTCTACTACTCTCTACTGCTCACTCTCCACTACTGATTCTCTACTACTCGCTCTCAACTACTCTCTACTACTCACTCTACTACTCACTCTCTACTACTCTACTACTCTCTCTACTTCTCACTCTCTACTACTCACTCTCTACTACACACTCTCTACTACTTGCTCTCTGCTACTCGCTCTCTACTACTCTCTAGTACTCACTCTAATACTCACTCTCTACTACTCTCTACTACTCACTCTCTACTACTCCACTACTCTATACTATTCACTCTCTACTACTCACGCTCTACTACTCTACTACTCTCTACTACTCTCTCTCTAGTACTCACTCTCTACTACTCTCTACTACTCACTCTACTACTCACTCTACTACTCTCTACTACTCACTCTCTACTACTCTCTACTACTCACTCTCTACTACTCTCTACTACTCACTCTCTACTACTCACTAATACTCACTCTCTACTACTCACTCTACTACTCTCTACTACTCACTCTGATACTTTCTCTACTACTCTCTACTACTCACTCTACTACTCACTCTACTACTCTCTACTACTCACTCTCTACTACTCACTAATACTCACTCTCTACTACTCACTCTACTACTCTCTACTACTCTCTCTCTAGTACTCACTCTCTACTACTCACTCTACTACTCACTCTACTACTCTCTACTACTCACTCTCTACTACTCTCTACTACTCACTCTCTACTACTCTCTACTACTCACTCTCTACTACTCACTAATACTCACTCTCTACTACTCACTCTACTACTCTCTACTACTCACTCTGATACTTTCTCTACTACTCTCTACTACTCTCTACTACTCACTCTCTACTCTCCATTACTCGCTCTCTACTCTCTACCTCTCTACCTCTCTCTCTACTACTCTCTACCTCTCTACCTCTACACCTCTACCTATACACCTCTACCTCTCTGTACATGCACACATATGCATATATATATATGCATATATATGCATATGCATTTATATATATGTATGTGTATATATATATACACATATATAAACATATAAATATACTCTGCATATCTATATAAATTCATGCAAATATATACATATACCTATATGCATACATATGCATGGTATGTATATGAAAGTTTGAAAAACTCTAATACAAGCAAAGCTAAAAAGCCACCTAATTACAAACAGAATTGCTTTAACTTAAACGAGGGCGAGACCTATTGCATTTTCAATGCTTGTTTACTTTGATTCCATCAAGAAGGCATTCAGATGTGTCACGAATTTTCCATAGATTCTGAATGGTAGCACTCTAGTTGCTCATTAGATCACTGTAGTAAAGCTACTGCTCACCAGGGAAGTCTGCTGCTGGTATTGAAAGTGCATGTTTCAGTCTGCATGGCAGAATTTTTTAATGAAATAGAAGAGGATTTGAGAAGTCACTCAAAATGTGCCCTAATGTTTCTTTTTTCCTCACTAATCATAATTTCTATGGCAAAATGAACCTCCTCATTGTGTTCCTTTTAAATTAAACTACTCACTCTCTACTACTCACTCGCTACTACTTTCTACTACTCACTCTCTACTACTCACTTTCTACTACTCTCTAGTACTCTACTACTCTCTACTACTCACTCTCTACTACTCTCTACCACTCACTCTCTACTACTCTACTACTCACTCTCTACTACTCTCTCTCTACTACTCCCTCTCTACTACTCCCTCTCTACTACTTACTCTCAACTACTCTCTACTACTCACTCTCTACTACTCACTCTCAACTACTCACTCTACTACTCTCTCTACTACTCACTCTCTACTACTCTCCACTACTCACTCTACTACTCTCTACCACTCACTCTCTACTACTCACTCTCTACTACTCACTCTCTACTACTCACTCTCTACTGCTCACTCTCTACTACTCACTCTCTACTACTCACTCTCTACTACTCTCTACTACTCTCTCTCTACTACACACTCTTTACTACTTGCTCTCTACTACTCACTCTCTACTACTCCCTACTACTCACTCTAATACTCACTCTCTACTACTCACTCACTACTACTCCACTACTCTCTACTACTCACTCTCTACTACTCTCTACTACTCTCTACTACTCACTCTCTACTACTCTACTACTCTATACTACTCACTCTCTACTACTCTCTATTACTCACTCTCTACTACTCTCTATTACTCACTCTCTACTACTCTCCCTACTACTCTCTACTACTCACTCTACTACTCATTCTCTACTACACATTCTCTACTACTCTCTCTCTGCTACTCAGTCTCCACTACTCACTCTCTACTACTCTCTACTACTCACTCTTTAATACTCACTCTCTACTACTCTCTCTCTACTACTCTCTATTACTCACTCTCTACTACTCTCCCTACTACTCACTCTACTACTCATTCTCTACTACACATTCTCTACTACTCTCTCTCTGCTACTCAGTCTCCACTACTCATTCTCTACTACTCTACTACTCACTCTCTACTACTCTCTACTACTCACTCTCTAATACTCACTCTCTACTACTCTCTACTACTCACTCTCTACTACTCTCTACTACTCACTCTCTACTACTCTCTATTACTCACTCTCTACTACTCTCCCTACTACTCACTCTACTACTCATTCTCTACTACACATTCTCTACTACTCTCTCTCTGCTACTCAGTCTCCACTACTCACTCTCTACTACTCTACTACTCACTCTCTACTACTCTCTACTACTCTATCTCTAATACTCACTCTCTACTACTCTCTACTACTCACTCTCTACTACTCTCTACTACTCACTCTCTACTACTCACTCTCTACTACTCTCTATTACTCACTCTCTACTACTCACTCTACTACTCATTCTCTACTACACATTCTCTACTACTCTCCCTCTGCTACTCAGTCTCCACTACTCACTCTCTACTACTCTACTACTCACTCTCTACTACTCTCTACTACTCACTCTCTAATACTCACTCTCTACTACTCTCTACTACTCACTCTCTACTACTCTATACTACTCACTCTCTACTACTCTCTATTACTCACTCTCTACTACTCTCCCTACTACTCTACTACTCTACTACTCACTCTACTACTCATTCTCTACTACACATTCTCTACTACTCTCTCTCTGCTACTCAGTCTCCACTACTCACTCTCTACTACTCCCTCTACTACTCACTCTCTACTACTCTCTACTACTCACTCTCTACTACTCTCTACTACTCACTCTCTACTACTCTCTACTTCTCACTCTCTACTACTCACTCTACTACTCTCTCCTGCTCACTCTCTGCTACTCTCTCTCTCTACTCTCTATTACTCATCCTCTACTCTCTACCTCTCTACCTTTCTCTACCTCTCTCTCTACTACTCTCTACCTCTACCTCTCTACCTCTACACCTCTACCTCTCTACCTCTCTCTATCTCTCTCTACACGCACACATATGCACATATATGCATATGCATTTATATATATGTATGTGTATATATATATATTCACTGAAAAAACCATAGGTTTCAGACATGTTATAGTTAGCGGAAATTTTACTGATAAAAAACCAATGAAATTCCCCCGTTATAGTTAGTGCAGGCAACTATAACTCACGCGACCGCAATCTTCTGCTGATGCTAATACTGTATTTAGACACTTATTTGCCCATGTCTTCTTCCATAAATTTTTAGCTATACATATATTAGAAATATTTTTTTTTCATAAAGACACATATGTCATCAGCAGAAGATTGCGGTCGCGTGAGTTATAGTTGCCTGCACTAACTATAACGGGGGAATTTCATTGGTTTTTTATCAGTAAAATTTCCGCTAACTATAACATGTCTGAAACCTATGGTTTTTTCAGTGAATTTGCAAGGTTTTTTAACTGCTAATTCCTAACTATAACGTGTGTGAAACCTATGGTTTTTTCAGTGAATTTGTACGGTTTTTTAAATGCTAAGTTACTTTACGCCATTCGTGGCGTGCACGCCCACTTAACGCAGTTCGTTCCGTGCGCGCACGGTGCGCTTCGCGCACCGTGCGCGCACGGTGAGCACGCGGTGCGCTTCGCGCACCGCGCGCCCACTTTACGCAGTTAGTGCCGTACACGCAAGGTGGGCACACAGTGCGCTACGCGCACCGCGTGCCCACGTTACGCACCGTGCGCACATGGAGGACATATTATGCGCTTCCTTGTGATAGGTAATCTGTTAAATTTAATTTGTAAGTGATGACAATAATATGCCATGCACAGAGAGTGTTTTTTTTTTTTATTAAAATTTTTACCGTAAGCGCACCGTACGTGTACGGTAAGCGTAATCGGCGAAATTTTCAAAAAATAAAAATTTACCGTTTTTGGCCTTTGAGGACTCAACTAACATGGCTATGTGCATGGGCGCAGTCTAAACAGCCCCTTTATATGTTTTTTGCCTTTATTTACAGCCTCCCCCTCAGAGTGCGAGAGAGAAAATGGCGGCCGCCGCTTCCTGGTTTCGACCGATTCGAATGTTTACTTAGATGTAACAGCCAATCAGAATCGCGCTCGCGCACGCCACCGTACGCGTACGGTAAGCTTACGGTAAGCGTACCGTAAGCTGGCTCAGATATATATATTGATTTAAAGGCTATTTTCTCAGAATCTACTGAACAGATTTACACCAAACCTACAAAAGGCACTTCCTTGACCTGAGGACTACCTCTCTGCCAAATTTCTAGTAATTCTGTTCAGCCGTTCGGGCTATAGCCCTGTCTAAAGGTCCTATGGAAAAATGCATGGGAAAAACGCGTTTTGGGACCCCCCTTTTATCTCAGCCCCCGCTTGACGAATCCCCCCGAGACTTTCAGGGTAGGAGCGGAGCGTAGCGCCCCACCTATTTTGAGAAATTCGCGAGGATTCGTCGACCAGCGCCAAAGTTATTCAAAATAGAATGTTGCGGATTTCCTATGGAAAAGGGGTCCTAACTATAACTACCTACTGGCGACCGCCAGTAGGTAATATATACATACATATATAAACATATATATAATCTGCATATCTATATAAATACAAATATAAATGCATGCATACATATACATATATGCATGTTATGTACATGAAATTTTGAAAAACACTAATAAAAGCAAAGCTAAAAAGCCACCTAATTACAAACAGAATTGATTTAACTTAAACGAGGGCGAGATCTATTGCATTTTCAATGCTTGTTTACTTTGGTTCCATCAAGAAGGCATTCAGATGTGACACATTTGCCATAAATTCTGAATGGTAGCACTGTAGTTCCTCATTAGATCACTGTAGCAAAGCTACTGCTCACCAGGGAAGTCTGCTGCTGGTATTCAAAGTGCATGTTTCAGTCTGCATGTCAGAATTCTTTAATGAAATAGAAGAGGATTTGAGAAGTCACTCAAAATGTGCCCTCATTTTTCTTTCTGCAGCACTAATCATACATTCTATGGCAAAATGAACCCTCTCATTTTGTTCCTTTTTAAATTAAATGTTTTAAATGTTACCACTTTATTCCAATCAAGATGGCTTCAGGTGTGCCATACCTTTGTCATAAGTAAGACTGTTAGCGCTCTAGCTGTTCTTTGGAACACTCTGGGAAGCTGCAGTAGAACACAAAGGAATCAACGGACAGTCTCTGCCCTTGTTGGATGTACATGTTTTACTGAGAATGTCAGACTTTATTCTCACATGACTGAGAAAGATAATGTGAATTTCCAGAAAATATGCTCTCAGTTTAGCTTATAGATCACCTTCCAAACCTCTGTGGGAAAAGCATGTGAAAATAGTTTTCTCTCAAAGATGATTCATGATATCCCAGCAGAAGGCTTTTTCACATGGTAAAATCAACTTAGAACATACCACAATTCCTAAAATGAGTATGGTACCATCAACAAATAATTTATATTGTAACTAAAGTCTTAAAACCTTCTATTAACTGCAATGCTTTTTAATGAGGTGCTATCATGTATATTGGTCCCAAGATGGCTGCCAACACTTCTTGGATGAAGTGCTGACAGCCAATCAGATCTCACAATGAGATGTGTGGTTAGGCTCCGCCCAGATATGTATATGATTTTACTTTTGATTTTCTCAGGAACTACTGAATGGATTTACACCATATATGCAAAAGGCACATGCCTGACCTGAGGACTACCTCTTTGCCAAATTTCAAGTAATTCTGTTCAGCCGTTCGGGCTGTACCTTCGACTAAAGGTCCTATGGGAAAATGCATGGGGAAAACGCGTTTTGGGACCCCCCTTTTTTCTCAGCCCCCGCTTGACGAATCACCCCGAGACTTTCAGGGTAGGAGCTGAGCGGAGCGCCCCATTAGTTTTGAAAATGTAACGAACATAAGTCAACCGGCGCCAAAGTTATTCAAAATAGAATTTTCAGATTTCCTATGGGAACTCGGTCCTAACTATAACTATCTACTGGCGACCGCCAGTAGATAATATATATATTATATATATATATATATATATATATTTTTTGCTCCTCCGCGCTCAGGTAACTGCCGCCACACACCTGACCAGAGGGTGCGTCGTCTGCCACGGGCTACCCTAGCACAGCCCGATTCATATAACCAAGTCCTCTGTACCACGTCAAAGGATGACGACGCCGTGTCCAGGTTCAAAAAGAGTTTTATTGCTTACACAGCCGGTTTGGACGCGTTTCGCCTGCCCAGCAGGCTTGTTCACCAACTGTTCGTACATATTTCGAAACCTTATTTACATGCTTACGTGCTCGTCCCAAATCACGTGACGTGACTACAGCCACAGTATCATGGAAGACAGACTCGTAGTTTAAACGGGAGAATCCTTAAACTTTGGTGCAAATATACGTAAATCTGTCTAAATTAAAACAAATCCACTATCATGGGGAATAATATATTGGCACATCTCTTATAATTATTGGAGGGTTAAGTGTAGATGCACAGAATATTACTGTTGATATCACTGCATCTAGCCAAAACACAATATGACTAACTTCCCACTCTTATCAGAATTACTGAAATACTGTGTCTTATACACTGGGTCTATCTAAAAGAGTGAAAAAGATCCAAGGGTGTGCGAACAGTTGGTGAACAAGCCTGCTGGGCAGGCGAAACGCGTCCAAACCGTCTGTGTAAGCAATAAAACTCTTTTTGGACCTGGACACGGCGTCGTCATCCTTTGACGTGGTACAGAGGACTTGGTTATATGAATCGGGCTGTGCTGGGGTAGCCCGTGGCAGACGACGCACCGTGTGGCGGCAGTTACCTGAGCGCGGAGGAGCAACTAGTGTGGACCGCCACCCCCCCCGGACCGAATATCAAGGAAGCGCTGCTGTGCGCCCGTGTTGGATTACGAGGAGCATACCAGGAGCACTGAGGTTAACCTGACGAGGGACCCCACCTACGCAGGATACCGACGAGCGAAAAGGTACGAATTTCTTCGTTTTAAACGGCCACGGGAAGAGGGGAAGTCAGCCAAGACTATTCGTTCTACAAACAAGCTTGTTGAGTAGAGGCAGACGGTTCCAGGTTCACAGCAAATTGCTGGCAAAACTCACGCTATCTGTAATAATCATGTCAGCCGGGGAAATGAAAGAGTGGGAGGAGGCTGCCCTTTCAATCTTCAATCTTCAGTGACACAAGTACAATATTACCCAATTCCGGCACACATGCAACCGGTGAAAAGATTTCGGATGTGCAGTCTCGTCTCAAACGCTTAGAAAAACTTAAGCGTAGCGAGTTATCTAAGTGGTGGGAAGCTAAGTCCCTCCAACGTTATTTAGAGGTCAAAAGAATCCCTCGTGGACTCCGTATTTCCTTAACCCTCCAATAATTATAAGAGATGTGCCAATATATTATTCCCCATGATAGTGGATTTGTTTTAATTTAGACAGATTTACGTATATTTGCACCAAAGTTTAAGGATTCTCCCGTTTAAACTACGAGTCTGTCTTCCATGATACTGTGGCTGTAGTCACGTCACGTGATTTGGGACGAGCACGTAAGCATGTAAATAAGGTTTCGAAATATGTACGAACAGTTGGTGAACAAGCCTGCTGGGCAGGCGAAACGCGTCCAAACCGGCTGTGTAAGCAATAAAACTCTTTTTGAACCTGGACACGGCGTCGTCATCCTTTGACGTGGTACAGAGGACTTGGTTATATGAATCGGGCTGTGCTGGGGTAGCCCGTGGCAGACGACGCACCCTCTGGTCAGGTGTGTGGCGGCAGTTACCTGAGCGCGGAGGAGCAACTAGTGTGGACCGCCACCCCCCCGGACCGAATATCAAGGAAGCGCTGCTGTGCGCCCGTGTTGGATTACGAGGAGCATACCAGGAGCACTGAGGTTAACCTGACGAGGGACCCCACCTACGCAGGATACCGACGAGCGAAAAGGTACGAATTTCTTCGTTTTAAACGGCCACAGGAAGAGGGGAAGTCAGCCAAGACTATTCGTTCTACAAACAAGCTTGTTGAGTAGAGGCAGACGGTTCCAGGTTCACAGCAAATTGCTGGCAAAACTCACGCTATCTGTAATAATCATGTCAGCCGGGGAAATGAAAGAGAGGGAGGAGGCTGCCCTTTCAATCTTCAGTGACACAAGTACAATATTACCCAATTCCGGCACACATGCAACCGGTGAAAAGATTTCGGATGTGCAGTCTCGTCTCAAACGCTTAGAAAAACTTAAGCGTAGCGAGTTATCTAAGTGGTGGGAAGCTAAGTCCCTCCAACGTTATTTAGAGGTCAAAAGAATCCCTCGTGGACTCCGTATTTTGGTAGCCCCGACGTATGAGGACCCGAACCCACTCATGTTGAATGAATGGGCTCAGAACAACTTCGAGTCCTCATGCAGGATGTTGGCGATTCTGGTTAAATACGCTGAAATTGATCGGAACAAGATCATGGAAGAAATAGCGCAAATTTCAGAAATGTTGGCTAAAGAAACCAACCAGGCACCGATTGAGAAATTCATAAAAGAAATGAAGGAAAGACTGCTTAAATTGGAAAATACAATTAAAGAGAGAAAGGCACAAAAATTTATCCGGGACAAGAACGACTATGAGCGTGGGCAAATCTACACATTCGCCAGGAAATTTGACACTCTACGGAGGCAACGGATGAATCCCAGTAGCCATACGCAGGCGAATGCCCAGGCAGAGCTCAGCAGCATTCCCAGTTCTGAAGTTGACACAGATGTCGATGAAACTGCCCATGGCCATGAAGGAGCTGCAATACCTTCTGTAATAGATGAATTCAGTTTTTTAGAGCAAGAAAGGAGATTCAATCTCCGTCCACGCCCACCTCAGACAAACGTAGGAGCACGAAGAGGAAGAGGCAGAGGCAACAAAGGCGCAAGGGGTCAAAACTTTGGCAGAGGAAAGAACAGCAAACAATGATGGCTTGTGGCCTTGAGAAAAACAATCAAGTAATCAACATGACTGACATTAAATTATCTGAGCAAGAGGTTAACATCCTTAGCCTCGGCCTTTCCTACTGCCCACCTGCTGACTTTGACTATGTAAAAACAAGAGTTGATGTTTTCAAATTTGTAAGAACGCTTAAATTGAGAAAACACTTTGCCTCTAACCGCGACGAGGGATCTCGGACAGTGCAATCGAACACTATAGATGATGTATCCCCCGCAGGACTAGCCGTGAATGATATGGACTTGCTTCTAAATTTAAGACCGATGGATGAGTTATCCAATCCTGTGGCCAATGAGGGCTCTCCGACTAATGTAATGGATACAACAGTGACAAGCAGTCAAGTGCAAGATATAGCCAGGTATCAGGAAGTTGATATTGGGGGCAACGACCCTACAAAATTCAGATTACCTTCCAGGTTCATGCCGCTTACCACCAGAGATGCCGTGGATATATACAACGAACTGGTGATCAATGATCTTAAAAACTTGGAGAAATGCACAAGCGTTAAATATAAAGCTCTATCTAAGCACCAACAAGAGTACAGTGCATTGATAAACAAACTTGCCACAGATGATACCTGTATAGTTCGCAATGCGGACAAAGGGGGCAATATTGTCCTATGGGACAGAAAGAGCTACCTTACAGAAGCACATAGCTAATTGAATGATGCGAACAATTATAACAAAATCAGTGACACTGTGATGCATACAAGTTATAAATTGTTTAATGATCAGCTCTATTTGTGGTACAGTCAAAACTTGTTGACACGTGATGAATTAGCCTTCCTTAAGATTGTTAACCCTGTGACTCCGGTGTTTTACCTGATCCCCAAGGTGCATAAAAGTATGCAGAACCCCCCGGGCAGGCCAATTATCTCCGCCATAGGGGGGGGGCGTTTGAAAATACGTCAAAATTCATTGATTCTTTCTTATGTCCCTTGGTACGGACTTTACCAGCTTTCATCCAAGACACAGGAGATTTTCTGAAGAAAATCTATGACCTCCCATCGGAAAAGGAGCTTCTACTAGTGACTATAGATGTATGCTCACTATACACTAGTATAAGACATGAAGGTGGCCTCAAAGCTGTCAAATACTTTTTGGGCAATCGCCCTATCAAACTATGGTCGCATACCCAAATGCTGCTCTCTATGATCTCCACTTGCTTAAAAAACAACTTCTTCCTCTTTAATGATCAGCTGTACCAGCAGACATGCGGGACAGCGATGGGCACCTGCTTCGCCCCCAGCTATGCGAATTTGCATATGGGCTGGTGGGAGGAGCAGGTGGTCAGAGGCATGTATCAAGAAGAATGGGAGGAGAAAGGGTCTAAACTATCAGCCCAAAACTTTATTGACAAACTACAAACTAATGATCTGAATTTAAGTTTCACCAGCACCATCAGTGAAACTGAAGTAAACTTTTTAGATCTTACTGTCTATATTAAAGAGGAGAGGGTTCATACCAAACTTTTTAGAAAACCGACTTCCAGTAACACAGTACTTCATGCCAAGAGCTTCCATCCCTTTAGTCTGATTAGAAGTATCCCCTACGGGGAGAGCCTCAGGACAATTCGAAACTGTAGTGAGGAAAAGATTATTGAGCAAGAACTCTCAGGTCTAACCAGTCGTTTTAGGGCCAGGGGGTACACAGAAGAGGTCATTAGTCAAGCTGTAACAAAAGCTAAAAAAAGATCTAGAGAGGACATTCTTTTCAATGCGAGCCACAACAAAACTAAAAGAAACAATAAGGAAATACGAATGATCACCACCTACAATACAAAGCACAGACAGATCAGGGGCATACTCACCAAGCATTGGCACATAATTCGTAATGACCCTCTTCTGGGGAAATTTGTTCGGAAAAAACCGGCAATGACTTTCCGAAAAGCCAGATCATTCAAACAGATGCTAGTATCGAACATGCTGACCTCCAAAAAACAAGTGTCCAAAGGCAGTGCCTGGCTAATGAGAAAACCAGGCTTTTTGAAATGCAATAAATGCAAGGCCTGCATTCACGGGAAAAATACCGTGTCTTATACACTGGGTCTATCTAAAAGAGTGAAAAAGATCCAAGGGTGTTTTACGTGTAAGACTGATTATGCTGTCTACGTACTTCAATGCCCTTGTGGCATGCGGTACGTGGGCAGCACAATCCATCCAGTGCATAAGAGGATCTTACAGCATCTGAGGGCCATCAAAAACGGGGACCGAACATACCCCGTGGCCCGTCATTTCGAATCCCATCATGCCAAGAATGAGAAAGGCCTATCCTACTTTGTCATCGATTGCATTGTGCCGAATGTAATAGGGGGCAATCGCGAGAAGAAGCTAAGGAGACTTGAATCTTCTTACATCCTTGCCTTAAACACACGTACCCCCATAGGTCTCAACATGGAAGAAGACCTTATCACACATTTGTAAATAGCTTGGGAATGTATTGATGAAGATTAGCAGCCAAAAAACCTCCCTCGTTACTGTTTTTAATGGAATTTCTTTATGGTGTTTGTCTTTTGCACGGTATATGATATGTGGAACTCAGAATGTCTGACACAACAATCGGTTAGACCTTAATGATTATAAGTCAATTTAGGCCCACTGGGGCAATATGTGGTGAATTACGTGATTAATAACGTGGTGGAATGCGTGTGGTGAAAATTCAGTAATTCTGATAAGAGTGGGAAGTTAGTCATATTGTGTTTTGGCTATGGTCGATATCACGCTAGATGCAGTGATATCAACAGTAATATTCTGTGCATCTACACTTAACCCTCCAATAATTATAAGAGATGTGCCAATATATTATTCCCCATGATAGTGGATTTGTTTTAATTTAGACAGATTTACGTATATTTGCACCAAAGTTTAAGGATTCTCCCGTTTAAACTACGAGTCTGTCTTCCATGATACTGTGGCTGTAGTCACGTCACGTGATTTGGGACGAGCACGTAAGCATGTAAATAAGGTTTCGAAATATGTACGAACAGTTGGTGAACAAGCCTGCTGGGCAGGCGAAACGCGTCCAAACCGGCTGTGTAAGCAATAAAACTCTTTTTGAACCTGGACACGGCGTCGTCATCCTTTGACGTGGTACAGAGGACTTGGTTATATATATATATATATATATATACACATATATATATATATATCTATATCTACTGGCGGTCGCCAGTAGATAGTTATAGTTAGGACCTATTTTCCATAGGAAATCCGCAACATTCTATTCCCAATAAGTCTGGCGCTGGTTGACGAATCCTCGCGAAATTTTCCAAACTTTTGGCCAGCTCCGCTCCGCTCCTACCCTGAAAGTTTTGTGGTGATTCGTCAAGCGGGGGCCGAGCAAAAAGGGGGGTCCCAAAACGCGTTTTCCCCATGCAATTTCCCATAGGATCTGTTGTCGCAGCTACAGCCCGAACCGCTGAACGGAATGACACCAAATTTGGCAAAGAGGTAGTCCTCAGTTCAGACTCGTGCCTTTTGCATAAATGGTGTGAATCCGTTCAGTAGTTCCTGAGAAAATTAGAGTTAAAAGTACATAAATATCTATGGCCGCGGAGGTTCCGCGGAACGTACACGCACCGTACGCTCACCCTCCCCGAACCGAGCGCGCACACTCCCGATCGCGCACTGAATGCTAATTGGCTGTAGAGTGTCTCTCTACATTCGAAACCAGGAACTGTTGGCGGCCATTTTCTGTCTCGGTAGAAGCGAGGCTGAAGAAGCAAGGGGAAAAAGTGTGTAAAACATGTAAAGGGGGCAGAGTGGAAATACTCTGACCCTCTAGGAGGTGCTTAGCGGGTCCCAGAAGGACCCCCTGGGGCCCCCCTTTTTTTTAAAAAAAACGGTGAAATGCGCGCACAGTGCGCGCATCCTATCGCGTTGGATGCACGGATTCTCTCGCGGTGGGTTCGCGGATCCAAGGGGAAAAAAATGAAATTGTTGGGAGATAAAGATTAAGCTTAAGTGTTTTGTTCTTGAGTGGCTCTAAAAAGAGCCGTTGTGTTCATTGAGAGTTTTTGGTACTTATAGGTAAGTACCTATACAGAGTCTAAAGTTGTAGAGTACGACTCTGTTTCCTTCATCAGTAAAGTGTACTCCATCTCTCCTATACATCTCTTGCATATGAAAGCGCAGATTGTTATTGTAAATGGACCCCATTCTGTAGTCTCGGAGAAAAGCAGAAACAGATTTATTCACATGTTTCCTAGCTTTCTCAATCTGTGGACAAAAATGATCGGACCAGTTCCATTTCTGCCTTTGGCATATGTTAGAATACACAAAGGCAGTTTTAGGGAAAAGTGAAATCAGTTCTGCAAAGTTGTCCTTCATAAGCATTTCCAGACCTACCTCAGTCAAAGTGCCTAGGTCATTGCCACCACAGTGCACTATTATGAGGTCAGAGTGTTGGATTTGCATGAAGGATTTCACCAATGGCATCAATTGGTGCCACTTTAACCCTCTCTGTCCAATCCATTTAATGTCTACATTTGGCAAACCTAGGTCTTTGTGAATGCCTTTGTTTTCTGCATACCTTTGGCTCCAGAAAATGTAGCTGTGTCCCACAATCCACACTGTAAGCATCTTGTAAGGAGGTCTGGATGCACTCAGATGGTCTCTGTAAATGAAATGGCAGTTTGGAAAGTAAGATGTTTCTAAAATGGTGGCTAAGATGCAATTTTGAAAAAAGACAAGAAATCATTGGTTGTTTGACAACCTTCTACACTGAAAGGTAGGGTGCATATTTCTGTTTTTTAAACGCATGATTCTTATTGGTTAACAAAAACTGATTGTAAGGAACATTATATATGATAAGCTGATATGTTGAGAAGTCAAGCGCACTGGCTGTCTTGATTAGCAACATTGTGTGCTGAACTTGTGACCTGTGTGCTCAGTACAGTGTTCCATGACCTGTTTCTATGGTAACGGGCAGAAGGCAGATTGGGGGAAGGGTTGAAGTTTATGTCATTTGGAAAGGGTTGAAATGCTTAACCAATAGAAATGTATGTTTGCTTTTGAATTGATGTGGGAAGGAATGTGATTTGATGTTTACATGTATATGTGTGGAAAATGAGAGGGAACTTTGCCATTCTTTGGTTCTGCTGACAGGTGCACAGTGCAGAGATTCTGTATAAGAAAATCTGGTGTGTGACTGATATCTGGTGTGTGACTGATATACTTCTTAATCTACAAAACATCTTGAAAGGTGAGTTATTTAATTGTGAGGGGATGTATGTAGACTATTTTTATTTTAATCAGACTAATGTATTTCTTCTGCTAAAGTGTAGGGAGTACTTTTTTTCCCTACAATCTTATTGACAGTGTGTGTGCATGTAGAAACCATTTTGTGATAAGGATTTTTTTTTTCATGTGTTTGTAGACAGATAACTATGCAGTTTTTATATTTTGGTAGAATTAGAAACCAGTCATTGTTTATGAATTTGTGAAATGAGTTATGTTTCTGCAGTAAAATGTAGTACTCCTTGTAGATGAAGAAATGTGTTTTGGTATAGTGCAAGGGATAGTGTTGTTTGTCTAGAATCACACAGAGAGCCTGTGTGCATTTGGGAACCACTGTGAGAGAAGCATTTAGTAACATTTTGTATTTGTTGACAG
This sequence comes from Triturus cristatus, assembly GCF_964204655.1. Lineage (NCBI taxonomy): Eukaryota > Metazoa > Chordata > Amphibia > Caudata > Salamandridae > Triturus > Triturus cristatus. The sequence continues at coordinate 1,160,876,887 of NC_140579.1, forward strand.
ATAACTCTTTTAAAACCTGTCATGTTGTCAAGTTTTAGTAGCATTAGAAGCCAGTCTTTGCTTATGCGTTGATTAAATGAGTCAGGCTTTGACACAAAAGTGCACTTTTGAAATATGCACATTGTGTGCAGTTCCCTTACCACTTCCACTGTAGTGAATGAGTTTTGGTAAACTCCTAGGGATAGTGGTGCTTGTCTAGAATCACACTGCGAGTCTGTGTGCATTTGGGAACCACTGTGAGAGAAGCGTTTGGTAACATCGTGTATTTGCTGACAGAAAACTGTTTTAAAACCTGTCATGTTGTCAAGTTTTAGTAGCATTAGAAGCCAGTCTTTGCTTATGCGTTGATTAAATGAGTCAGGCATTGACACTAAAGTGCAGTTGTGAAATATTTAGATTGTGTGCAGTTCCCTTACCAGTTCTACTGTAGTGAATGAGTTTTGGTAAACTCCTAGGGATAGTGGTGCTTGTCTAGAATCACACTGTGAGTCTGTGTGCATTTGGGAACCACTGTGAGAGAAGCATTTGGTAACATCGTGTATTTGCTGACAGATAACTGTTTTAAAACATGTCATGTTGTCAAGTTTTAGTAGCATTAGAAGATAGTTATGGCTTATGCTTTCATTAAATGAGTCAGGTATTGACACTAAAGTGTAGTCGTGAAATATGTAGATTGTGTGCAGTTCCCTTACCACTTCCACTGTAGTGAATGAGTTTTGGTAAACTCCTAGGGATAGTGGTGTTTGTCTAGAATCACACTGTGAGTCTGTGTGCATTTGGGAACCACTGTGAGAGAAGCATTTGGTAACATTGTGTATTTGGTGGCAGATAAGTGTTTTAAAACCTGTCATGTTGTCAAGTTTTAGTAGCATTAGAAGCCAGTGTTTGCTTATGCATTGATAAAATGAGTCATGCTTTGACACTAAAGTGCAGTACCATGTAGTATTGTCTTCACTGCACCAGAACTGAAAATTTAAAAGTTTTACCCAGGCACTGTCCTAGAAGTAGTCTGATGATTTAGTCAGTTTCTAAGTACTTATGTTGTGAACCATTCATTACCAAATAGACTGCTTCAAATGTCTATGCAGTATGCATGTAGTTCTCTAACCACCTACACAGTTGTTTTTCAATCCTTCAATTCCCTAGTCAGTATCCATACACTTCCAGGAAACACCCTGTCACTCCCTTTGCAGTCCTCTAGTGACCAATTCAGCACCATGTACTAATACATTCACTGTGCCAAAACCCAAACACTTATTAATTCACCAAGACACTCTCCTTCCTGTAGTCTAATCATTCAGTCAGTACCCAAGTAATCCTGCAGTGAGCCAGGCCTTAGCACATGGACTGCTTCAAACCCCTATGCATTATGCATGCAGTCTTCTAACCACCTAGACACTTGTCTTTTACACTTTCAATTCCCTAGTCAGTATCCATATAGTCCAGCAAACATCCTGTCACTCCCTTTGCACTCTTCTAGTGACCCATTCAGTACCAAGTACTAATCCATTCCCTACGCCAAAAGCCTACCACTTATAAATTCACCCAGGCACTCTCCTTCCTGTAGTCTAATCATTCAGTCAGTACCCAAGTAATCATGCAGTGAGCCAGGCCTTAGCACATGCCTATCCAGTATGCATTCAGTCCTCTAATCAGCTACACAGTTGTCTTTCACACCTTCAATTCCCCAGTTAGTATTCATACACTTCTAGCAAACACCCTGTTACTCACCCAGTGTGTCTCCTTTTAGTACTGTAATCATTCAGTCAGTTAGCATGTAGTCTTTTAGTGAGGTAGGCTTTAGGGCATGAACTGCTTCAAAGTAGTATGCACTATGTATGTAGTGTTTTAATCATTGTCACACTTGTGGTTCAGGGCTATAGTTTCTTAGTCAGTTTTTATATAAAATGTGTTTGTACAGTAATAGGAATACTGTATATTTGAAAGTTATTAATATACATTTATTTGTGATTCTTTTTTGCAGATACTGTTTTTCAACGTTAAAATAGAGAAATGATGCCAGAAAAAAAAAGAAAAAGAAAAGAACAGAGACAGGAGGATTATTTGAAGAAACATCAACCACAAGTATTGAATGAACAAGATAATGTGGCTAAAAGGAAAAAATCTTCTGGTAAGATCACGAAGCAATTTATTAAAAATGTTTGTAGGAGCAAACAGAATGTAGATAATGCTGCAACTTCAGATAATTTTTTAAGTAAGAAAAAAAATCAAAATAAGAGGAAAAGTAAAAAAGCAAATGTTCAGTCAAAGGAGATAAAGTATGGTAGAAGAAGACAAAATCAGTATAAGGAATTACGCAAAAATATATTTTACAAGAGAGTAGTGAATAATTTGCTGAAAGATGTGAAGAAATATAAAAAGAGAGCTTTATTTTATAAAAAGAAGAAGCATATTGAAAGCATTGTGGAAAAGGCTTTTGAAGTATAAAGGAAACTGTTTATTTTAGTGTTAAACAGAATTCGATCACTAGATAAACCAATATATGTAATGAAGGCCAAAAGTAGGAGGAAAAGAGTTATTAATAAAAAAAAAATGTTGTGATTTTTTTTGGGAGAATGGAAACACAGTTCTAGTTCAGAGCCTTTTTTTCAATGAAGAGAGTTATTCACTGAGTGAAAAATGATTGTATGCAGTTGACACCAGTGGTAGAGGTTATGAGGTTAGTGATGGTTGTCCAATGGAGATAGAGAAAATGGTTGAAAGAAATGCAGAAGAAGTGATAGCTGATGAAGTTTTAGGGAGACGTGCTAAAAACCCTGTGTACACTTGGGATTGCAGTAGTGTTTGTAGTGTACGACAGGAATCTATTGAAAAATGAGGTCGTTTTTTTACGAGCCTATACTAAAAAAAAGTGTAAAACAAAAGATTAAGCTGTTGCAAGGACTAGACCCTTGCAGAGTGAGAAAACATACTGGTTTGCAAGGTCATTCTCTAGCTTGTCTTTCTAGGAAAGTTTGTGAAAGTGTTTTTCACCATTTCAGAATGCTGGCAGTACATAATACTCAAATGCGGAAGTTAGTGAGAAGGTTGTATTATGCAAAAAGTCCAGCACTAAAGTTAAGTGAGTTGAACAGTGCTCTTTTACGTGGGTCAGTTTCAGATGTGAAGCAGGTCTGTGAGGATATTGAGTTTTGTTACTTTGGGCCTCAGCAAGAGAGTGAAGAAATTGACACATTAGTAGAACAAAATGTTGAAGACAATGTAGAACCTGTAATTACAGAAAAATTTGAGGATGTAATCACAAAGTTTAAGGTAATTTCAGGTGAAAGACCAAATGTTTCTTGTATTTGTTGTCGGCGAAGTCACTATAAAAATCAGACTAGGGGTGTCAATCTGTATTTAAAAAGTGAAATAAAAGATAATGATAAGTGGATGGAATTTGCAACTTATTTGTTGGTAGAGGATTGTTTTGATTTGGGATGTGAGCAGCGTATTTGCAAATATTGTTATAACAAATTAGATGAGAATAAAATGCCTGCTGGAGCTGTTCATAATAATCTAGAGTTGGTTGCTATTCCTCCAGAGCTGATAGATTTAAATACGTATGAGTCTATTCTGATACAATGTGTTCACCCGTTTCAGGCTATTGTTCGTATGGAGCCCAAAACAAGTAAATTACCTCCATCAGAGTTGCAAAGAGGATTGAAAGGAAGAGTTGTGTATTTACCATTAGATTTAAGGAAAAATATGGAAACTATTGATGTAGATCATGCAGAAAATGAGCCACTAGTCATTCTAGTTAATGGTGTTCCTACTAAGAATAAGAAAATCTGGCAAGAGTTAGTGGATGTTAGAAAAGTGCAAAAGGCATCATTGTATCTGTTAAAAAATAATGAGTACTATAGAAATGTGTTTGTTGGAGAAGAAGAAATAGATTTAGCAGAAGATAGTGAAACATTAAGTGGACAAATTGAAAAAGTAGACATGTCCAGATGTGAAGAGATCTATGAACATTACAGTGTACATCCACTTAATTCCAAAGAGGTGATGGGGAATACGATTGAGTTGTTTCAAATGAAAAAAGCAACAGGAAGTCCCATGAGTGTATGGGAAGAGAGCTTGGAAGCTCGTTGTTTCCCGCAGTTGTTTCCAACAGGAAAAGGTGGACGATATGATGAACGTCCTGTGCAGATTCCTGCATCTGAATATCGGACAACAAGATTATATGCAGACGATCCAAGATTTCGACAATGTATCCCTTATATGTTTCATCTTCTGTTTGAAAGTGACTTGTCTGGACTTTCATATGCAGTAAATCACATTTTAAAAACTGGAATGCATCTTCAAAATGTAACTGCAAAGGATTTTATGGATAAAGTGCATCAGAGAGATGATCATTTAGAATCTCAGTTGATTAATCTGATGGCATGTCAGCGTGGGACTAATGAATATTGGTACCGTCGACATGGAGAACTGAAATGTATGCTACGGAACTTGGGAACTCCTACGTGGTTTCTTACCCTAAGCTGTGCTGAGTACGCTTGGGATGATTTACTTGAATTTCTTCGAGAGGCAAATTCCAATATAAAAAATATTGAATACAAGACACCTGGAGAATTGTGCTCTTTGGATCCTGTCAATGTATGCAGATATTTCAATCATAGATTTGAAGCTATGATGTCTTTCATCTGCAATAAAAAGAATCCTCCTCTTGGAGAAGTTGTGGATTTCTTTTGGAGAAAGGAGTATCAAGCAAGAGGTGCTCCTCACATACATATGTTGTTATGGATCAAGGACGCCCCCAAATTTGGAACAGATTCAGATGAAACTGTTTTGTCTTTCATTGAAGATTATGCTACATGTGCTCTTCCAAATAGCTGAGAAGAGAAAAACTTAAAACAACAAGTCTTACGATTTCAAAGCCACAGGTGTGGAAAATACTGTCGACGAAAGTACAAGTCAAAGGATAAGTTCTATACCAAATGTCGTTTTGGATTTCCACGTCCAGTATTATCCAAAGGAAGAGTGAACAGTTTTATGTCAGCTGTACGACATACCATCACAAGAAAGTCTCAGAAAAACACCTACAACTTAAGAAGAAGCGAAGAATCAAAATACATAAATGACTACAATCCAGTCATTTTATCCATGTGGAACGCTAACATGGCTATTCAGTATGTTGCGGACAATTCCATTGCTGTTGCTCGATATGTAATGTCTTACATTACTAAATCAGAAAAGACTGCAGCAAGAGGTGGCCCTGCACACAAATCGAACTGGACGGGCTTTTGAGACGGAAGAATATCGTGACTGACCTACTTTAAAGGATACATAAGATGGACGATGTCTGGATAATTTTACCCAATAACAGTTGTGTTATATATGTTCTACAATGAACATCTGACAAATAGAGACAAAAAAGAGTTCTGTTGAGCCCTGAAGAAGTCCATGTTTGGACGAAACGCGTTGGCGGTTGCATAATGAATAAAGATGAAAAACCAACTCCAACTGAATAACGTCATTTCTTTGTATAAGCATACAATTATATGATAACTGTACCTAATTGTGGGTTGTTGAAAACACTATTACTTACAAGTGTGCAGGGCCACCTCTTGCTGCATGTTCCTAGTGTATCCAGTTTCCTGGTTTACCTAGTTTTGGGACGTAGGGGATTGTGTCCCAGGCTCTCTTGCACCTTGGTTTTTGCTTAAATTTATTGAGACGTTGGGACTGGTGCGGGTTCTTGTACTTCGATCCCCTTTCTTTCCTGGGAAATCAGAAAAGACTGAATTGAAAGAAATGTGGGAAGAGATTTCTCACGAGAAGACTCTAAGTAAGAAATTATACAGTTTCAGTTTGAAGATGTTATCGCATCGTGAAATTGGAGCATATGAATGTTCAGATCGGTTATCATCTGCAAGTCTATATTCCAAAAGTAGAAGAATCATTTGGGTGAGTCTAGGTCTTGCAGGAATGCGAAATTGGGTACTGAAATCTGTTCAAGAAATTGAATATTTAGCAGAAAATGACCCTGAAAGTACAGATATTTTGAAAACCAATATGTTGGACACATACTATCCAAAGAGAAGTCATCATCTTGAGAACATGTGTCTCTATGAAGTGCTGCAGAACTACACTTTTAAACTGAATATTACAGAGAACATCAACGATGGAAAATATGGAGTGATTGGTGAAACAAAGGAAAGGAAATTTAATTAATCACAGAAAACTGAGTTGCGACACTGCTGACAAATGGGAATTTTACTATTTAGCCCTTTTGCAAATGTTCAAACCATTGCGTTCTGAACTGGAATTACTTGGAGATTTTCCCAGCTATGAAGATTCATTTAATGCTTGTAAAGATAGCATGCAATGCAGTGCTTTAGCAAATTATGTCAAAATGTTGAATGATGAAATTGATCAAGAAGCTATAATTGCAGCTGAGATTGCTAGAGACAGTTCTCAAGACAGTCAAAGTTCTGCTGCACTGACTCAAGATCCACTAGGACAACCAATTGTTGAAAATGAAGCAGCGATTGCAATGAATGAGGTGGAAACAGCAATGTATCGAGCACAAGAAGATGCAATATAGTTAGGAAACTTTGAAGAGCAACTAAATGTTGAACATAAACAAATATATCAGCAAGTGAAAGAGCAGATTGACCATGGATTACTTCATGAAAAGAGAGTGTGCTCATGTACATCATTTCAACCTATCCGAATGTATGTGAGGGGTCAAGCTGGAACAGGAAAGAGTTTCTTAATTAAAGTAATTACAAGTTATCTGCAAAAAACAAGTCGCATTTGTCTTGTGTTGTCACTGCTCCAACTGGGTTGGCAGCACATAACATTAAAGGAATTACTTTACATCGTTTACTAATGCTGCCAGTAGAGCATGAGAACAAATTGGAATACCACAAGCTATCTGGAGAAGCTTGTTGTGAAGTTTCAAGAGTGCTGAAGAAAATGAAACTTCTCATTATTGATGAGGTGAGCATGGTTTCAAACTTGATGCTTGCCTTTGTGCATTTAAGAATGCAGCAAATTCTTAAAACAGAGTATGACGTGTTTGGTGGCGCAGTGGACAAATGCATCAACTGTAGGGGCCTCATGGTCACAGGTTCTTATCCCGGCGGGTCCACTCAGCCTTTCATCCATCTGAGGTCGATAAAATGAGTACCATTGAGTTGGGTAACAATATACATCTGTTATTCAGCGCCTTGAGACTTTCGGGTGATACGTGCGCTATACAAAAGTACATGTTATGTTATGTTTATTTGGAGGAAAACACGTCATAGTTTTTGGAGATCTACTGCAACTGACACAGGTAAAAGGACAACCGGTATTCAAAACACTTGCCCATGAAGATACCAGAAAGTCTTTTGGCAGTGTTGGTAATGTGAACATTTGGAGTAATTTTGAATACAAACAACTGACAACAAATATGCGACAGGCAAATGATGCTGAATATGGAAGTATTCTTCAAGATATAAGAATTGGAATTCTTTCAAAAAAAGGGAAAGAAGCTTTGGAGAGTCGATTACTTTGCAATGTCTTTCCAAATGAAAATGCAGTTCCTGCAAAAGTGTACGTGGAAATTGCTAAAAATAAGTCAGTGATTTGCTTAATTGCAACACTGCGTGAGTGTTCAATATTCAATGAAGAATTATTAAAATTGGAAAATGAAGAAATTGTAAAAATGGAAGCCATCGATAAAATACTACATGAAGGAATCACTATTATTTTGACGGGTAAGTTGAGATCAAAACTAGATTGTTTAGAAAAAAAAATATCTAAAACTGCTGGTTTGGAAAAGACACTGTATGCGTGTGTAAACTGTCGGGTAATTTTAAGGCGTAATTTGGATGTAGAGAAAGGTTTAGTTAATGGTGCAATGGGCAAAGTGGTGGATTTTGTGAATTATGAGAAAAAAGAAGGAATTGAATTGTTAAAAATTAAATTTGATCAGATTGATGAAGTTAAAGAAATTGGTCATTGTTCAGTTCGTTTTTTGCTTGTTAAAGATTTATATGTCCGTAGGAAACAATTTCCATTTTCTCTGGCATATGCAGTGACTATTCATAAATCGCAAGGATTAAGTGTAGACAGTGCATTGGTGAACATTGGATCTACCGTATTTAAAGAGGGTATGGCATATGTTGCTTTGTCACGAGTCAGAACATTATCTGGTTTGTTTTTGATTGATTTTGATGAGACAAAGGTTACTGCAGATGCAAACTGTGTAAAAGAGTATAATAGGTTAAAAAGGGTGTATGCTCCAAATTTAGGTAAATATCCTGTATTTGAAAAGCATATGGTTGGTCGAAAAAGAAGGTTAGAGAATATCTGTTCTGAAGGTATCAAGAAAAGAAAAGAACAAGATAATGTTGTGATTGCAGGTAAAAAGAAATTGGACACTGTTGGAGAGAGTGTTGGTTATCAGTTTGAAAATAGTTCTGGTGTCAACTGCTATGCTAATGGAGTGGTCAATGTTGTTTTTTATCTTGAAGGTTTGCAAGAACAAATCATGGAGAATCGGCAAAAAAGATTTTGTTCTCTGTTGCATTCTGTTTATGAAAAATTGACAACAGATAGAAGTAAAATACAATCTGTTTCAGATGTTCGTAATCGTTTGGATGTGTGTTCTGGTTCTACACAATTTACACAAAATATCCAACAAGATGCTCAGGAATTTTTAATGTATATGCTTACCATTTTTGAAAATGAAGGTGTAGAAATAGAAAATATTTTTGGCCTTTCTTACAAATGGGAACATGATTGTGAAAATTGCATGTATACATGTAGCACCAATGTAGACACTGAGAGATTTCAGTATTTAACATTACCAGACTGTAAATCAGTGTCTTTCAATAAATTAGTTAAAGGTGCAAATCAAAACATGGAGTGTAGTCAATGTAAATCAGAAATGTTATCCACGTTATTCTTGACAAAATATGGAAAATACATCATTTTCATGATGCAACGTTGTACAGCTGACGGAAGAAAATTGGATACTTTAATAAAGCAATTTGTAGCAGCATAACTATCAATATCAGGAAGGACTTTTGTAGCAATTGCTATAATTTTTCATGATGGTCCTTCCACCACATCTGGACATTACACTGCCTATCTAAAATGTGACAAAGGCTGGACACTTTTTAATGATGCCCAGTTGGTTTTCAAACAACGTTTGCCTTGTGAATTACAAAATTCCTACCTAATATTTTTAAAGCCAAAGTTTTAGAAAGATAATTCACTCTCTGAGGAATTTATTATTATAATTTAATAGGACTACCATTGGACAATTTACATAAAGAAGAAGTGCAAAAATACCATTTGGCCTCAAGGAAAGGTATATTTTTGAATTATGGACTTTTTGGTGGTCATTTATTCGGTGATTATTTTAATGCGGCAACATTTACAGTTTTTATAAGTTAGTTATACAATTTTGTAATCTGTAAGCATTTCATATATGTATGATTTGTATTTTCCGGTATTTTACTGACAATAGTATGTTGTTTTTTTTAACAATCTTTCTGATTGTTTTATTTTTTGCCCGCTGTTAAGTGATGAGTACGATTGAAATCACTATTTCTAGTGAAATTCAATATATTCTGACAACAGCAAAAAAGGCAAACAAATTACTTTGTGGAAATTATGTTGTGTTGTAAAAAATGTATTATTACATGTTATAATTTTTTTTTTCTTTCTTTCACAGATCCAAATTTTAAAATAAGCAATTTTTAAGAATTTAGATTTGAATGAACATGTGCAAAAAATGTGTACCATTTTTTATTCCTATTACTGTGAAGGTAAGTTTAATTAAGTCTCAATATGCAGAATGAGAAGGTCTGCAAGAAGCTACAAAGTGGAAACATATTTCTAAAAACACTCTGTTTATACCTATGTAGTTTTGAAATCTGACCATAATCACATATCATGTGACCTGCAAAAACAGAGATTTGAGGGGTTCATATTATTTCCTATTTTAGCTATTGAAGGACCGCAATTATTTCAATCATTCTTCTTTGAACATCTTTGCAGACAAAACTCTGTGCTTACTTTTATCATTCGCAAGGAATTTTAAAAACGGAAATATGTCACATTTTGTAACATAGTTATTGTGTAAGATACTGTTTCATATTTACAAATAGAGGAAAAGGCACTCTGTGCACTTTTTATACTCCATGTAAACACAACCTCATCATGCACACCACTTTGTGTCGAAAGGGTGTTCTATAAGTGTTGTTGTGCATGATTGCACTGAATACTCATAGAACAAGACATGTCTAGATTTATCATAAATCTCGATATGTGTGTGAATGGTGCACCATTCTAAAATTGGTGTAGGAAAGCACAACAAGGAGAATTGTTTTCATTTCTCCACATTTTTATATCTTCAATGCATGCTGAAATGTTCAGCATACATTGAAGGAGAAAAATGCATTTTCTCATTGTTTTTGTGCAGGAAGGTGTGTCTTCGGGGGAGCCTCTCGCTGCTCGAGTGCGGTTCGTCCGAGGGACACTCCCCACCGAGCTTCATATAACTAGCGACCGTCCTGCCGCTGAACCTGCACCACCCCTAACTGGGAGGACACGCAGCTCATGGATGTCAGAGTTACACTTACACTGTGGGGCAGCGAAAAGAGGATAAGAACAGCAAGGAAGCACCGGGGCTCATCCAGAGCCTTTTTGCCATTTATTATTGAAGCGCTGCGATTCATGCTTTAATAAAAGACTTCATCTCCCATGATGCAACACCTTCTCATTCGGAGTTGCCTATTTAGGCAGGTGATCGCGCATAATTAATTGGTAGGTGGAACCATCTTAGCGCTTTCCGGCTGCATTCTGTTGATAAAGAGGTGAACTTGAAACACATTTGGTGTGTGGTCGAATGGAACATTATTGGTGACCTTGATTGTTCATACCTGTGATTTGGCTTTGGGGAAGCCTCTCGCTGCTCGAGTGCGGTTCGTCCGAGGGACACTCCCCACCGAGCTTCATATATATATATATATATATATATATATATATATATATATATATATTATCTACTGGCGGTTGCCAGTAGATAGTTATAGTTAGGATCGTGTTTCCATAGGAAATCTCAAAATTCTATTTTGAATAACTTTGGCGCCGGTTGACGAATCCTCGCGAAATTTTCAAAACAAATGGGGCGCTCCGCTCAGCTCCTACCCTGAAAGTCTCGGGGTGATTCGTCAAGCGGGGGGCCGAGAAAAAAGGGGGTCCCAAAACGCGTTTTCCCCATGCATTTTTCCATAGGACCTTTAGTCGAAGGTACAGCCCGAACGGCTGAACAGAATTACTTGAAATTTGGCAGAGAGGTAGTCCTCAGGTCAGGGAAGTGCCTTTTGCAGGTCTGGTGTCAATCTGTTCAGTATTTCCTGAGAAAATAGCATTTAAAAGCATATAAATATCTATACACGCGCACCGTGCGCGCACTGTGCGCGCACGTGCGCGCACGGTGCCGTGCGCGAGCGAAATTCTGATTGGTTGTTAGATGTCGGTAAACATTGGAATCGGTCGAAATCAGGAAGTGTCGGCCACCATTTTGTCTCTTGCACTGAAAAGGAAAGGGGGAAAAAAGGTAGACAACGTAAAAAGGGGGCAGGGAAGAGAGTTCCTGACCCCCTAGCCTTTGTCAGGGGGTCACAGAAGGTCCCCCAAGGGAAAAAAAAACATTTTATTTTTTTCGAAAAAAATCGCGGGGTGCGACCGCCACTATCACAAGGATGATGTCATCAGTGATGTAATGAGTGATGCCACTGACCATGTCATGAGTGATGTAATATGTGACGTCATGAGCAGTGGATTGCGGGCGTGCGAGTTATAGTTATCTGAACTAACTATAACGGGGGAATTTCATTGTTTTTTTACGAGTGAAATATCCACCTAACTATAACCTGTGTGAAACCTATGGTTTTTTAAGTGAATATATATGTATATATATATATATATATATATATATATATATATATACTTTACCTACTGGCGGTCGCCAGTAGGTAGTTATAGTTAGGACCTAGTTACTATTGGAAAATGGTAACATTCTATTCACAATAACTTTGGCGCTGATTGACGAATCTTCGCAAAATTTTCAAAACTAATTCTTTGTTGAGATCAGCTCCTATGTTGAAAGTTTGGGGGTGATTCATCAAGGGCGGCCGAGAAAAAAGGGGGGTCCCAAAACGTGTTTTCTTCATGTTCATTTTCATAGGAAACTTTAGACAAGGCTACAGGGTGAACGGAATTACCCCAAATCTGGCAGAAAGAAGGGTCTTGGTCTAGAAAGCACGCTTTTGTTTATTTGGTGTAAATTCGTTAAGTAGTTTTTGAGAAATATCGAAATTTACAGATATCGATATTTGGGAATTCTGCCATCTGATTGGCTGAGGCGTTACGAGCACGAGCTTGTTGCTGATTGGCTGTGAGCGGTGCGAGCAGTTGCAACTAGGAAGTGTTGGCTGCCATTTTGTGATTCCGTTGAAGCGAGTAAATTGAAAAAAGGGGGGAAAAGGGGGAAAGAAGTGGGAAATAGGAGGGTAGGAGTACTGTAACCTCTGTGGGGTGTTTAGGGTGTGCTATAGAGGGGGCGCAAAGCAAAGTATTTACCCCTACCAGTGTGTAAGTGGTGGGCTATGGAAATCAAGTGAGGTATTGGGTAGAGTCTGTTGCGGGTAAGGTGAACTGGTGCGGGACTCGGGGATTAAAGCGTGAGCCCAAATTGTGTGTCTTATGCTGTGAAGTCATGTGCCGTGGCCGCTGCACTACAGTTGTGGAAGTAGTGTCCGGATGTGTTTATAACTACTAGGATGAACTACTGACCCATACTGGTATGATAGTCCCGGGGTGCTGTATATATGTGAGGTATTGTCTAGAGTCTCATGTTGCTAAGCTGAGCTGCTGCCGGAGTCGGGAATTAAAGCGTGAGCCCAAACTGTGTGTCATATGCTGTGAAGTCATGTGCTCTGGCCGCTGTGCCACATCTGTGCAAGTAGTGTCAGCATGTAGTTATAGGTACTTGGATGAACTTTTGTTTAGAACATTGTAGCTTGTGTATGGTGCTTAGGAGGTCTTGTATAGGGAGTGCGAAGGTAAAATCAATATGGTATTTGTAGAGCGCAAACTACTCACCCCTATGGGTGAGTAGAGCTGGGGATCAAAGTGAGAGGTCTGTGCTGCAAAGTGAGATGGTCTGGCCGCTGCACCACAGCTGTGTGGAGAATAAATTTGGGTGAGGGTGCGGGAGTTGGCGTTATCTGGCCCTAAAATAGCGGGCCTAAGTTGTAAGTCATAGGGTGGCTCTAAAAAGAGCCCTTGTGTTCATTAGTTGGAGCTACATATAAGTGCGGATGCACAGCTTCAAGTTATTCAGGAAAACTCGGTTTCCCTGATCTGTGAAGTGTACTTCATCACTTCTGGATATATCCGCCATATCAAAACGTATGTTGTTGTATATGGACCCCATTTTGTGGTCTCTGAGGTATGCAGAGACAGCTTTGTTGACTTTTTTCCGAGATTTTTCAATCTGAGGACAAAATTGTTTGGACCTTTTCCACTTCTGTCTTTGGCATATATTGGAATATACAAAGACAGTTTGAGGCAAAAGTAACATCAATTGTCCAAAGGTGTCCTACATAAGCATTTCCAAATCTACCCCGGTCAATGTGCCTAGGTCGTTTCCACCACAGTGCACAATCATGAGGTCAGGGTGTTGGAGATGCAAACAGGTTTTAACCAAAGGCAACAATTGGTGCCACTTCAATCCTCTCTGTCCAAACCATTTAATGTCCACATTTTGTAGACCTAGGTCTAAGTCAATACGTCCCTGTTCTGCATACCTCTTGCACCAGAAAACATAGCTATGTCCTACGATCCACACTTGCATTTTGAAGGTATGGCTGGAAGGTATGGAAAGATGTCTGTAGCTCATGCAGTTCCTTCGTAGAATAAGAGATATGTTTAAAGATGGGGAACTAGTTTGTTTTCGCATACAAAACGGTACCTGATTGGGAGATGAAAAGCATTGTTTTCAAGTAGGGTGCACATTCATTTTGTGGAAAAGTATGTTTGTGATTGGTTAAGAAAAAGCAGTTTGTACATACATATTATAGTACATATTATAGGATAAAATGTGCTCAACTCAACCACACCTGCTACTTGCATTTGGAAGGCACTGTACATTCAGTGGTGTAGACAATGTAGTGGCAGCAAGGCATGACGTCCCTCTCCAGACTCTCGCATCAAGGCGCTCCATCAGAGTGCAGACTTTAATTTCTTGAAGGAAAAAAGTAAACTTGCACCAGAGTATTCCAATAATAGCTTTAAATCGGAGACCCTAAAAAGTATACGCAACTTACTTAACACGGTCTGAGAAGCTACACACTGGAAATATGGCATTTTGGATTAAAAACAAAAATAGCTTGGCGTAGCGACAGATAACTTGCTTGTGCATAAAGAAAAAGGTGTGTTATTGATAAAGATGTGATTCCTCATTTAAAACTGCCGGGCTGCCTTGGCAAATAATTCACACCCATCCCCCACAGCCCAGGTAAACCGACCCTGCTCATATTTTGCCCGCAATTCCACCCTGTTCATGAAGGAGTAAGAATAAGGTTTAAGTAATGAAACGTTTACCCTGCTACAGCCTGCCAAAGTGTCAACTCCGACAAAAGCCCTAGCATTCCTCCCTGCCCTGTTGCCAGGCCAACTCACAGCGAGGCAGGAAAGCCAGAGACTGGCTCTAATAACCCCCTTTAGAGGAGAGAGAGAGAAGGAGCTGAGAGGCGACAGCAGTGCGGAGCTCCTCTCTGCTTCTGTTAATGAAACTCCAGGAAATGAGTGAGTGCCTACTAACACGTCCCTTCTATACAACTGGGCATCACCTTACCGACCACCCACCCACTCAAAACAGGAGTGCTCTGGGACAACGGCTGCAACTGCCTGGAAGAGTAAAAGGCGGCACCTGTGGGTGCGCAGAGTGCCAGGGCCCAGAGGAAGGGGCAGAACGGAGCAGACGGAGTCGAGCGCATCAGACAAAGAAATAATGGCAGCCTCCATGGGAGACGGGCACACTAGATTCAGCATGCCTAACGGTCTAGTGGCCCCGCGCCTTCTGCTGTACCCTCAGCCTGTCCCGATTTCAAGACGACCGCAAACTGCATTTTGGGGCTTGCAGTTTCGCTTTTACACTTGCAAGCCTGGACTCAAACATCCCAGCATGCAAAGTGCTCGAGGTTAAAACGTCAGGCATGGCTTTAGGTGTCTGGGACATGAGGCCACTTGACAGGGCGCGTGCCAGCAAAAGGGGAGACACGTGTTGAAAGTGTAATTTGGCTTGAGGGCGATGTGTTTACGTAAACATATGTAAAGGAAACAACAAAAGCATAAAACAACTCAGCGAAGGTAAAGACGTGGGAAATAGAAGTCGTAAAGAAAACAGTCTTTTCAGAGCAACAACCGAACACAATCGAGGTCCCATCCAACCAGTGTATTTAAGGCGACCGTTTTTGAGTGTGCTTTGCTTTGAACTCTGCAATAGCTAAAGAAATTCAAACGACTTTAACCGCTTACGCATCCTTTCTATAAATGCTTCAATTGCAGATTACAATGAAAAAATGCACTTTGTACTGCACAGCGTCCTTAACACTAGCAAAGACATAACGTACATGATAGACAACTGCTGGCAAATGAATCCACTCAAAAACGGCGACTGTCTATGCCTACGTGGAAAGCCTAAACGTTTTAATCGGGCGATTCAAGACCACCCAAAAGTAAAAGGAAGTCTCGGAAGATGTGTACACGTGGGTGTTGTGGCATTCGCACTGGAGGAGGAAAACGTGTTTTTGAAGTTGTGGTAGGACAGCAGGCCGCCCCTGACCTGTACGGGTCCATTTTGGCTGGTAACAGCTGTAAAAAGTGCTTTGCAGAGAGGGGGGGGCGGGGTTATTCGGATGCTGCACGTGCGGTGCAGAGCAGTGCCAAGTGAATACACAGAAGCGCTGGGGGTGTCTAGTGGCCCCAGAGGTGTTAGTTTGCAAGAGAGTTGCAGTTCTGCTTGGGTGTGCACGGCGGCCGGAGCTGAGCTGCACTGGGATGCCCTGTTGCGCAGTGGGGCACTGCGAGCCTGCAGAAGGCGGCATAGCGCCGAACCAGAACTGCAGAGTGCTGGAGCCGCACTGTGGGGTGGCCGGTGGTGCACGCTGTAGTTGGGAAGGCCTACAGGAGAAGGCCTGGGACGGACCCTGTAACAGGTGTGGGAAGGGTGCTTGGGGCTGCGCTAGGGGTGTCCTGGAGCTGCGCGAGGGGCCTCAAGGTCGGCAGGTGATAGGGCGGACGGGCGTGAACAGGCACTGGAGTGGTTGTCTGTAGGTGTCCCGGGCGGCTGAGGGTGCACCAGGGCTGCAGGACAGACAGTGGATGTGGCAAAGCGCTGGGAGTGCTCAGGGGCCAATTTGGGTACACAGGGCTGTAAGGTGAGGAGTAGGGGCTGGAGTGATTGAGGGTGTATGAGGCGATAGGGGGTGTCGTGGGCTCCAGGGAACACAGGGGCTGCGGCACTGGCTGCACCAGGAGTTGGGTTCCACAAGGGCCATGTGTAGGGTGTACAGTGAAGGAGGCAGGGGCCACACTCGACGATGGGGGTGCACAAGGGGGCTCAGTTGGGTAGACAGCGCTGTAGGGTGAGGAGTAGGGGCAGCACAGGGACAGGAGTTATTTTGGCTGTACGGAGCAGCGGGGGAAGGGTACGAGGGTCACAGATGACAGGAGCCGGGGCCCTGGCTGCACGAGGGGGTGTGTCTGCTTGGGGTGCCCAGGGCTATGTGGGGGTGGCTGGGCAGCATAGGGTCACACGTGGGCACGGCGTACCCATGCTATTCTCAGGTGCTCGCTGGGGTGGGGGGTGAGGGGTGGAGCTGAAGTGCAGCGGTGCCCAGGGGTTGCCACAGCAGCTGTCGCACAGCGGTTTTAAGTGGCTGCATGCACAGTGCACTGAGACCACATAGGGCACACGGGCTGTACCAGCACAGGGCTGCACATGCAGCGTATATGAGCGCGTGGAGTCACAGGGTTGCGCATACCGGACGCAGGGCTTGGCTGTACATGCGAGGCGGGCATAAAGTTTTCGGGCGGAGAAAACAAGCTCCTTGAGTCCGAGTTATAACACAAAATCCTGATTTAAAAGCGTCCTGCAGAAAGAATAGAACTCTTTGATGTTTGCAGCCTCCATGAAGTAAGTAGAGGATGCAATTCACGCTGCTGCCTTTCCATAGTGTCTGAAATGTTGGCGTCATGGCCATGGTATGTGCGTGGAACTCCTGGCATTTGTGGTCTGAACCAACTGAGTAGCATGCTGGTTTCACGCCGTCCTGCTTGTTCTTTGAAGCACGCGGTAATGTGTGTTTGCCGTTCTGGCCAGTTTCTGTGGCTGCACTACCGTATTAGTGTGCGTCAGGGAAGCCACATACTTCCGAACATCGCTTCACTGTGGAAAGTCATGAGCCGAGTCATAAGGGAGGGGGAGCCAATCGGAGTGCTGGAGGCCTGGGTTAAACTCTACGCACGCATGCTGCTGAGTTGAAGTTTGTGAAAATAAGAGATGTGAACAGGCGCAAAATGAAAAGATATATATAAGTATACCATAAATTAGAGGTCGGTGTGTTGCAGCGGGAATGGGGCGCGAGCAGGGCTAATTAAAGAGGAGGGAGCAAAGGCAATATACAAGCATTGGCCACGCGCGCGGCTGCGAGACGCAATAGGGGGAGAAGCGGGAGTTGGACGCGCGGATGAGAGACACGCTCTGTGACGGGAGGTGGAGCAGGGGGTGAGCCATAAAGGAAAGACAGTGCGCAGAAAGCTGGCGGCTGCGCGCGTGCACGCTCGCGTGAGCGCACGCACTAGGCCGTGTGGCAGCACTTTTAAAAGCCCTATCTAAATGTCTCGCAGAGCAGCGCATGCGCTGGCTCAGGCGAGACCTAAGAAGCGAGATCTCACCCGTTCTTTTAAATTAGGCCCCTGGTGCGTGGGTAATGTTCCGTGGCCAATCCAATTATTATATTGCGGGGTCTCTGTAGGACTGGGGATCTTAATGTCACAAGTAAATTAGGCGCGGAAGGGCACAGAGACGTTTTGCAGCCTAGGGGAGCGGCACCTTCCCGGGTATTGCTTACTAATTGTTCAGGGGATTCGAGGCCAATTGAAGTCCGGGGATCGCCACACTCCGGGTCTTTATTTAAATATGCAGGGTGGGCCTCGGCAGTCCGTGAAGCCTCGGTGGTCCTAGGCAGTGCCTTATTTGTTCTGTAATCACACGGGCAGTACTTATGGTGTTATAAAGTGATACACTCATAGAACTCTTGCAGTTGTACAATTACCCAGGTTTCATTTGTCTAATAGTCAGTTAGATTATGTTTGGTAGGTGCACTGGAATATTAAATAATGTCCTTAAAATCTCCTATAAACAGATGATTTTCTCAATAGACAAGTGTCGTCAGAAAAAGAAGACCTATACACTCAGTTATTTATTTGAAAAAATAAGTGACCTTTATTAAAACAGAAATAAATAGAAATGTAACTTTAATAGAACAGTATAATAAAAAAAAACGTGGGTTGGACTCCAGTGGGAGTAGCGTAGGAAACCTGCAAGACAAAAATGAAACATAAGTATGTGTGATATGTCGAAGAGGTAAAGAAAGGTAGTCCGAATGAAAGGACTATAGTGAGAATGGAAGGGAGGTGGAGTGGGTGGAAGGGAGAAGGGGAGGGAGAGTCAAAAGAAGAGAGGGAGGAGGAGACCGAGCATTGGCCTATTGCACCCAGCCCTTAGTGTTTACCCTCCGTCACACGTTTGTCTAGGGTCTGCAAGAAAGAGTGTGGTTCAGCAAGTCCTTAAAATTAAATACATGAGACCAGAGATTATGGGCCATATTATGAAGGAAGGGCGATAACATTATCGCTGCTTTAGCGGCAGGAAACTGCCGCTAAAGCGGCGATAAGGGGTTGATAATATGCCCTTGTGAATTCCCTTAGAAGCCCAGGTTCTGGTGTGAACCAGGGCTTCTATGGGAATTTACAAGGGCATATTATCAACCCCTTATCATCGCTTTAGCGGCTGATTCCTGTCGCTAAAGTGGTGATAATGTTATTGCCGTTGTTTGATTATATAGTCCTACATTATTAGCTACGGGAAAATCGCTTGCATGCACCTGTGCACCCAGGCTGCTGCACCCAACCCCTTCCCCCGCACTGTGCTCAATTGTAGGTCTTGCACACCGAGGCTTCACTGCTCACCTGCCAACACTGGTGTGTCCCACGACGTGTTGGTGCAAGCTCCTAGTCCAGGGTATGTTTGTCCGATAGACCAGGTCTCCGTTTGGGGACGGTGTCCTGATACCACGATGGAAGGTGTCAGAATGCCATTGTGGGGTCAGCTCCCGCTCCGCCCTTCTTGTGGCAATCAATGGAATGTCTGAAAAGGGAGAAATAATTTAATGGTGGAAACGTCTGGAGGTAAATGAAGGTTTATTTCAAGCTTGATAGAAAATAGGAGTTGAGTGCATCCTTCGTTTTTGAAGTACGATGTACCAACTGTTAGTGGTAATCGTGGTTCAAAGAGGAGTTGGAGTGCACGAGAATACACAAGGTTAAATAATAATATGTTATGCCAACGTTCACATACAAAGGAACAGAGCGCATGCTAGAAGCATAATGTGCGTGTGTAATGCAGTGGCGGGAGCTTGTGTGCATGTACACTTAGTAAGGAGCTCACTACAGTGTCCTAAAAGCCAACACCACATGTCTGTAGGGCAGCGCTGCCCGCGGCCTACAGTACGGTCCAGCAGGTCCTTAAAATTAGACCGATGTGACTGAATGAGGTCAGAGATCATATCATTACGCACAGCAACATCGCTTTTTTCGCACGTGCGCACTCAGGGTGATGCACCCCACCCCTCCCGCAGAACCGCCCTCAACAGGTGTCTGTAGGGCAGCGCTGCCCATAGGTTCAGGCCTACCTTATGGTATAGCAGGTCTTTAAAATGAGACAGAGATGTGACTGAATGAGGTCAAAGATCACATCATAACACATGGCAATATCGCTTATTCACACATGCGCAGTCTGGCTGATGCATCCCTCCCGCAGCACCGCGCTGAAGAGGTGTCTGTAGGGCAGCGCTGCCCGCTGGCTCAGGCCTACAGTACAGTCCAGCAGGTCTTTAAAATGAGACAGAGATGTGACTGAATGAGGTCAAAGATCACATCATAGCACATGGCAATATCGTTTGTTCGGACTTGCGCAGCTAGGCTGAAGTACGCCATCCCTCTCGCCCCCAGAGTGCTCAATTGGAGGCCCTGTGCACCCAGGCCGCTCTGCTTATCTGCTGTCATTGTTGTCTGAGCAAACACTACGGGCAGCAGTGCTCACAATTCAGATGGAATGTTGATTGCAGGAGAGTGTACACCTCATGGATCCCTTTCGTAGACGACGGGCAGTAGGGCTCACAATTTAGAGCCCGTGTTGATTGGCAGGATGGAGTACACCTCATGGATCCATTTTGTTTTTTTATTGCGCATTGTGATATGCGAGGTGGATGCGGCAAATCATTTGAGGTAGTGTGGAAGAAGAGGGACGTGTGGCGTCGTGGTTATCCTATTTATACGTACGCAAAGTGGGCTGGGCTTGCGTACGCCAGGACAGCGTAGGGGTGTGAATAATTATTCTGGGTACTCTGGGCGTTGTTCAGTTCCTGCCTGGCCAGGAAGTGTACTTATGTGTGTTTCTTTTGTAGTTTTGACCTCGCAGAGTGTGCAATTGAGAATAGTGTAGCATGTGTCGGGAGGGCGGAAACTATGGTTAATGAGATGGCATGTGATCTAGGATGTGCAGTCTGCCCGTGGCTGATGATGCTCCTTAGAGCCAGCAATACCCAGGCCGAAAGGCAGCACAATAATGTGCAGACACACACACCAGGGGCATCGTGTAACACATTTGTTTTTTGATGGAACGTTTGAGATGCATGGCAATCACACGTGGAAGGCTAATGTACAGAGCATGAATATTGATCAAGATGATCGTTGCATGTTGTGTGTAGTATAAGATGTGTATACAGGAAAACGCTTTTCAAAAAAGCTTTCTAAGCAGAAGAGGTGTCTCATCAAACGCTGTAGAGAGAATGAGTTTAATGGTTGGAGTCGTACAACTGTTACAATGGGAAATCGTATGAACCAATCAAATGCTTTTTTTTAAGGTCACATGGCAATCGCGCACCGAGCGCGCAAGGCGGCCGCACCCGACGTGATTTTGACAAAATATATTTATCATAATATAAGTTTATTACAGTTAGAAATATATAAATGTTTAAAATAATTTTGATTTTCGCGTGCTCTCATATACTGTTTAAAGTTATTTAGATATACTTTTGAGACAAAAAAAAAAGTGAATGGCGTACCCGGCGCGATACTATGTCTGTGATGTAACAAAGGGCCTGGCAGCATGTACTCGTCGAATACGCAACGCGCGGCAGGTGCGACCCCATAAGTACATAACGTAACGCGTGGCTTGGTACTGCGTACCCGTTGGATACCAAAGTAGTACCTGGGGTGACTTCATGCGTATATGATGTTACGCGGGACGCGCTGCCACAAACTCGTCGGATACGAACTGCGCATCATTTACGAGTTTAGCAATATGGCGGATAGGATTCGTGTGGTGATGGAGCTTGGTACGCTACCGGTATGGGAGTGCAGTTTTCTCCCCCCCAAAAAAATATATACATATTTTTTGAGGAAGATATAAAACATTACATGATTTTTAAAGTTAAAAACAATTTAAAACTATAATAGAAAAAATATAGGTTTTATAAATATTAAAATATGAAATTAATATTTAAAAAACCTTTGAAATTCACAGAAAAAACCATAGGTTTTACAGACGTTATAGTTAGGAATTAGCATTTAAAAAACCTATGAAATTCACTAACAAAACCATAGGTTTCAGGGACGTTATAGTTAGTTGAACATTTGACTCATATAAAACCAGAGAAATTCACCTGTTATAGTTAGTTGCGCTAACTATAACTCGCGCGCCCGCAATGCACTGCTGATGATGTCACATATTACATCACTCATGACCTGGTCAGTGACATCACTGATGACATCTCAAATGGCATCACTGATGAAATCACTCATGACATCATCCAGTGAATGTGTGTTTCTATAAAATGTAAATATGTTTTATATATATATATGCCAAGGTGTATTGAACAATTAATGCATCTATAAGATAGAAGCCCCAGGGGGTGGCGGGCACCAGGGGGGGGCCGTGAGACCCCCGCAGATACTTTTGAAAAGGCCTGGGGGGTGGCAGGCCCCGGGGCTGGGGAGCCCCTTTGGGCCCCCCATTATAATCTAAACATTGCCCCCGGGACTTGGCCCACCCGGGGGCTAATTAAAAATGAAGCGCAGGAGTCCGCGCTTCGGTTTTTTTCATTTTCGCAGCCGGATCCGTGGATCCTCCACACATCCCGCGGGGTTTAAAAAAAAAAATGCTTATTTTGGCCCTGGGGGTCCTTGTGGGACCCCATGAGCAGGCCTAGGGGGTCAGGGTGTTTCTACCCTGCCCCCTTTTCGTGTTTTGCGTGTTTGTTTTTCGCTTTTCTTGTGCCTCGGTTCTACCGAGTCACAAGATGGCTGCCAACACTTCCTGGATTGAAGTGTTGACAGCCAATTAGCATGTCCTCCGTGCCTCTAGATATCACTATCTATATTTCTTAATTTCTCAAAAACTACTAAACGGATTTACACCATTTTTAAAAAGGTCACTTTCTGAGCCAAGCAGTACCTTTTTGCCAAATTTGGTGTAATTCCGTTCAGCAGTTTTTGCTACAACAGTGTCTAAAGTTTCCTATGGGAAAATGATTTTTTCACTACTATTTTTTTAATTTCTCTGGAACTACTGAATGGATTTACACCATTTAAAAAAAAAAGGGCGCTTTCTGAACCAAGGGTTACCCTTTTGCAAAATTTGGTGTAATTCCGTTTAGCAGTTCGGGCTGTAGCCGTGTCTAAAATTTCCTATGGGAAATAACATGGGGAAAACGCGTTTTGGGACCCCCCTTTTTTCTCGGCCCCCGCTTGACGAATCACCCCCAAACTTTCAGGATAGGAGCTGACCGGAACGGGCCGTTAGTTTTGAACATTTTGTGAAGATTCGTCAACCGGCGCCAAAGTTATTGGGAATAGAATGTTACGATTTTCCTATGGATAATAGGTCCTAACTAGAACTACCTACTGGCGACCGCCAGTAGGTAATATCTATAAATATATATATATATATAATCTACTGGCGGTCGCCAGTAGATAGTTATAGTTAGGACCTATTATCCATAGGAAATCCGCAACATTCTATTCCCAATAAGTCTGGCGCCGGTTGACGAATCCTCGCGAAATTTTCAAAACTAACGGCCCGTTCCGGTCTGCTCCTATCCTGAAAGTTTGGGGGTGATTCGTCAAGCGGGGTCCGATAAACAAGGGGGGTCCCAAAACGCGTTTTTCCCATGCAATTTCCCATAGGATCTGTTGTCGCAGCTACAGCCCGAACCGCTGAACGGAATGACACCAAATTTGGCAAAGAGGTAGTCCTCAGTTCAGACTCGTGCCTTTTGCATAAATGGTGTGAATCCGTTCAGTAGTTCCTGAGAAAATTAGAGTTAAAAGTATATAAATATCTATGGCCGGGGAGGATCCGCGGATCCTACCCGCACCCTCCCCGAACCGAGCGCGCACCCTCCCAATCGCGCGCTGAATGCTAATTGGCTGTCGAGTGTCTGTCTACATTCGAAACCAGGAACTGTTGGCGGCCATTTTCTGCCTCGGTTGAAGCAAGGCTGAAGAAGCAAGGGGAAAAAGTGTGTAAAACATATAAAGGGGGCAAAGTAGAAATACTCAATCAAGAAATTTGTAAAGCACGCTACTCACCCGGAGGGTCTCAAGGCGCTAGGGGGAGTGGGGTCTGCTACTGCTCGAACAGCCAGGTCTTGAGTTGTTTCCTGAAGGAGAGGTGGTCTCTCAGGTGTCCGGAGATGTGGTTGTGGCGGGGGATGTCCAGGATGAGACGTGCGGAGGCGTTCTGGATGCGTTGGAGTCTCTTCTGAAGTTTGGCTGTGGTTCCGGTGTAGAGGGTGTTTCCGTAGTCCAGTCGACTGGTGACGAGTGCCTGTGTGACCGTCTTCCTGGTTCCGGTGGGGATCCATCGGAAGATCTTCCGGAGCATGCGCAGAATGTTGAAGCACGAGGACGAAACGGCTTTTACTTGTCTGGTCATCGAGAGGGAGGAGTCCAGGATGAAGCCCAGGTTGCGTGCGTGGTCCGTAGGTTTGGGAGCGCTGCCCAGGGCAGGGGGCCACCAGGAGTCGTCCCAGGCGGAGGAAGATGGTCCCAGGATGAGGACTTCCGTCTTGTCTGAGTTGAGCTTCAGGCGGCTGGTCCTCATCCACTCGGCTACTTCTTTCAACCCATCGTGTAGGTTGGTTCTGGCGGTGGCTGGGTCGTTGGTGAGGGAGAGGATCAGCTGAGTGTCGTCGGCGTAGGAGATGATGTTGAGGTTGTGTTGGCGTGCGATGGTCGCGAGGGGGCTCATGTAGATGTTGAAGAGGGTGGGACTGAGTGATCCTTGTGGTACGCCGCAGATGACTTCGGTGGCCTCGGATCTGAACGGGGGGAGGCGGACTCTCTGGGTTCTTCCGGCGAGGAACGAGATGATCCACTCCAGAGCCTTCTCTCGGATTCCAATGTTGCTGAGGCGTTGAACTAGGGTGCGGTGGCAGACCGTGTCAAACGCTGCGGAGAAATCCAGGAGGATGAGGGCAGCTGTTTCCCCGTTGTCGAGCAGGGCTCAGATGTCGTCATTGGCTGCGAGGAGGGCAGTCTCGGTGCTGTGGTTGGCTCGGAAGCCAGACTGCGAGGGGTCGAGGGATCCGTTCGTCTCGAGGAAGGCGGCAAGCTGTCGGTTGACGGTCTTCTCGATGACTTTGGCAGGAAACGGGAGGAGCGAGATGAGGCGGTAGTTCTTGAGGTCGGTGGGGTCAGCTGATGGTTTCTTCAAGAGGGCGCTGAGTTCGGCATGCTTCCATCTCTCCGGGAAGGTGGCGGTATTGAAGGAGCCGTTGATGACGTCTCGGAGATGGGGTGCGATGGCGGAGGCGGCCTTGTTGAAGATGTGGTGGGGGCATGGGTCGGTTGGTGATCCGGAGTGGATGGTGTTAATCGTGTGGATAGTGTCTTCGGTGCTGATCGGGGTCCAGGCGCGGAGGGTGATGGTGGGAGTCATCGGTTCGGTGGTTGGGTGCGTGGGCTGTGTGCCGAAGCTGTTGTGTATGTCGGCGATCTTGCTGTGAAAGAACGAGGCGAGTGAGTCGCAGAGTTCTTGCGAGGGGGTGATGTCGTTGGATCCAGCATTGGGGTTCGAGAGCTCTTTGACTATGTTGAAGAGTTCTTTGCTGTTGTGTGCGTTGTTGTCTAGTTGTTCCTTGAATGCTGTCTTCTTGGTGGCATGGATCAGCTGGTGGTGTTTGCGGGTGGCGTGCTTGAGGGCGGTCATGTTATCTGTAGTCGGGTCTTTGCGCCAGGCTTTCTCGAGGGTGCGGCAGTTCTTCTTGGAGTTCAGGAGATCGTCGTTGAACCAGGAAGCCTTCTTGCTGCCGGGTCTGCTGGGGTGGTTTTTCAGGGGTGCGAGGTCGTCAGCGCAGTTGGTGATCCACTGTGTGAGGTTGCTGGCTGCCTGGTTGGGGTCCGTTGTGCTGGCGGGAGGAATCAGGTTCAGGGATGTGGTGAGCTGGTCGGTGGTGATCTTGTTCTAGCTCCTGCGGGGAGCCTGTTGCGGGTGGTGGTGGGTTGTGGTCCTTTTGAAGCTGAAGTGGACGCAGCTGTGGTCTGTCCAGTGGTGTCCGGTGGAGTGACTGAAGGAGACGTCCTTGCTGGAAGAGAAGACGGGGTCAAGCGTGTGTCCGGCGCGGTGGGTGGGGGTGTTCACCAGTTGCTCGAGTCCGAGGTTGGCGAGGTTGTCCAGCAGGGTGGTGGTGTTGCTGTTCTTGTTGTTCTCCAGGTGGAAGTTGAGGTCCCCTAGGAGGATGTAGTCAGCTGAGGAGAGGGCGTGCGGGCTGATGAATTCTGCGATGTCTTCGCTGAATTGTGTGCGGGGTCCTGGGGGTCTGTAGATGAGGGTGCCTCTGAGTGTGGTTTTGGGGTCGGTGTGTATCTGG
Organism: Triturus cristatus; assembly: GCF_964204655.1. Lineage (NCBI taxonomy): Eukaryota > Metazoa > Chordata > Amphibia > Caudata > Salamandridae > Triturus > Triturus cristatus. The sequence goes on from NC_140579.1 coordinate 1,160,903,124, forward strand.
AAGTGGAGATGTTCGGCGGTTGTGAGGGTGTCATCGGAGTTGGTCGTGATGCGGATGGTGTTCTTGTGGACCCTCCAGGGGTGCTTAGAGGGTCCCAGAAGGACCCCCTGGGGCCCCCTTTTAGAAAGAAAAAAACGGCGAAATGGGCGCACGGTGCGCGCAGTCTACCACGTTGGGTGCGCGGATCCACGGATTTAAAAAAAAAAAAAAGAAGACAAGAAATCATTGGTTGTAAGACTACTTTGTACACTGAAAGGTAGGTTGTGTATTTCTGTTTTTTAAAGGTATGATTCTTATTGGTTAACAAAAACAGATTGTAAGGAACATTATATATGATAAGCGGATATGTTGAAAAGTGAAGCACACTTCCTCTCTTGTTTAGCAACATTGTGTGCTGAACTTCTGACCTGTATGCTCAGTGCAGTGTACCATGACCTGTTTCTATGGTAACAGGCAGAATGCAGATTGGGGGAAGGGTTGAAATGTATTTCAGTTGGAAAGGGTTGAAATGTTTAACCAATAGAAATGTGTGTTTGCTTTTGAGTTTATGTGTGAAGGATTGTGATGTGATGTTTACATGTATATGTGTGGAAAATGAAAGGGAATCTTTTCCATTCTTTTTTTTTGCTGAGAGGTGCACAGTGCAGAGATTCTGTAAAAGAAAATATGGTGAGTGACTGATATACTTCTTAATCTACAAAACAACTTGTAAGATGAGTTATTTAATTGTGAGGGGATGTATGTAGACTATTTTGATTTTAATCAGACTAATGTTTTTCTCCTGCTAAAGTGTAGGGAGTACTTTTTTTTCTCTACAATCTTATTGACAGTGTGTGTGCATGTAGAAACCATTCTGTGATAAGCATTTGTGTTTTTCATGTGTTTGCAGACAGATAACTGCAGTTTTTATATTTTGGTAGAGTTATGTTATGTTTCTATACTAAAATGTAGTACTTCTTCTAGATGAAGAAATGTGTTTTGGTATAGTGCAAGGGATAGTGTTGTTGGTCTAGAATCACACAGTGAGTATGTGTGCATTTGGGAACCACTGTGAGAGACGCATTTGGTAACATTGTGTATTTGCTGACAGATAAATGTTTTAAAATCTGTCTTGTTGTCAAGTTTTAGTAGCATTAGAAGGCAGATTTTGCTTATGCTTTGATTAAATGAGTCAGGCTTTGACACTAAAGTGCAGTCCTGAAATATGTAGATTGTGTGCAGTTCCCTTACCACTTGCACTGTAGTGAATGAGTTTTGGTAAACTCCTAGGGATAGTGGTGTGAGAAGTTGGCCTGGCATATACTGGTCACTAGTTATAGTGGCCACCTTGCACCAGTCCAATTCGACTCTTATGGTAGATAGGTTTAAGACAACATTTTAAAGAAAGCTTTCCTAGTGGTAGCTGTGGAGAGCAGCCTTCAGGCTAAGTCTCTGAGGAATGTAAAGCAGCTTGTTTTACTTTATAATCTCTTGAATTACCAAATGAAAACGACACCACACAGGTATATATATCAAATATATATGTATTTATTTCTAGACACACTCTACTAATCTCGTTATGAGATTAGAACCCAGATACACATTCAAATGTCAACAGTTCTCAATAAATTAAGCACAAATATGGCTGGAGCCCTAGGGGCGTACCAGACAATATACTAAAAAAATGGGTTAACAAAGGCGACTTGCAAAATGACAAAGCCTAGGGCCTTGGGAATCGCTGGGGCTTCACTACTGCAGTGTTAGCAGGTAAGTAACAAGCCCACGGGAGACGCGTGCAGTGTCTAAACACAGCCACGGGTTTCCTATAGGTTACAATGGAGCAAGTCGCGGTTTGTATTTTAAAGTTTTAGGGCACTTCGAAGAAGTCAACAAGCAAGCCACTTACAAGGTAAGTATTTCGAGGGCCAACACACACTTTGGCACTGGAGTGCACGAGTTGCCTCACCCAGGGCAGCCGGGTGCATAGGTGTCTTTTGGTGTCGGGTCGCGATGCTGTTTTCAATGGAGACCAATGAAGACTTGCTGCTTGAGACGACTGAAGCGGTGTCCACTGGAATCCGAAGGTGAATTGAAGATGACGAGGACCTGAAAATTGAAGGGACAGTGTTCAAAGTCACTTGCCAGTAACCGGTGGCCAGCAAGATGGATGACCACAGATGTTGCGTCGCTTCAGGTCATCGATGGTGTTTTGTCTCTTCGCTCACGATGACCAGCGGCTGGATTCGGAGTGTCCCATGACGTCTGCAGCTGATGACGGTGTCGGCAACCGGATTGGGGCCAACAAGCCTTGGCAACTGCAAGTCTTGTGTGGACTGAAGATAGTCGGTGATGCAGACCAGCAAGGTCTGATGGACTTACCCAGCGAGGGTAAGTGAGGGCAGGCCCAGAGCAACCAGCAGAGCCCTTTGAATCATTGAGAAAGTCTTCGGGGGACCCACTAGCCAACGGGCAAGTGATCGCGAAGACGCCGCCACAGGAAAAGTTTCACAGGAGCCCACGGTCACTCTGGATGGGGTAGGCCGCAGATTTTTGGAACAAGACCTGCTGGGGACTTGGGCCACAAATGGTCCAAAGCACAAGTTCTTAGAACGTTGTTTAGGGTTTGCACTCGAAATCAGTGCATGGTTCCCAGGTATTGCAGTTCCTCGTCACTCGTGGAGTCCAGATGCCACAGCTTCGCTGGAGACTCAAAATGGCCGTCGAGAGGTCAGGAAATCCACTTCTGGGGCCGCAGGGACTTCGGACTCCGGCGGGAGCGGTGAAGTTTGCAACCGTTGATTGAGGTTATTGGTGCCTGCCAAGCAGGGGAGTCACTCCTTGACTCCAAGGGAGATTCTTCACTCTTCCAAAGATAGTGGAACGTCGAAGGGCCAGGATTCTTCTTCGTATAGCGTCATCCAGGGTAATCTGAATTGCATTGGCAATGCTTGCTATCTTATAGTGAAGATAGGGGAGGGACTAGCTCTATGACCACTCCTCTAGGAGGGTCAGGGTAGTGGGTGGTTACACCCACTTCCCTTTGTCCAGTTTCACGCCAGAGCAGGGGCAGGTAGCCCCTGAACCGGTTTGAGCTGGCATATGCACAGAGGAGCCTACTGCTCCCCCAGTGCAGGACTTCAAAGCACTCTAGGAGTGCACCCACCCAGCTCCAATACACTAATTCCTGTCTGGAAGGTGGTGACACCTCCCTGTGACAGGATGCCTTTTGTTGGGCTTCCTCCACTGCGAGTTTCGGTCAGCAGCAGGAGGGCAGCCCAGTGTCTGTGCTGGTGGCATCCATTTTGTGATGCCAGGGCTCTTGGAGATTTCTACCGTTTAGTACAGTGGGTACATGTCATCCCCTCTAGAAGGGTGGGATCATACTCCCACACCAGTTACTGGTGTGGGGGTATGATTCCAAGTTGTTTGACACCAAACACGACATGTTTTGATGCAGTCATTCCAAAGTTAGCATTTACCGCGAGGTTATAATGCACTTAAGAGTATATTGTTTAACCGCATCCACAAACAGCAGCAGAGAATAGACTCTGCCAGCTGCAGAGGGGTCCTGCTCATGCAGGAGCACCCCCTCACATAGTAAACCAAGCACCCTGCCCTCAGGATTGATAGGGCCTGCAATAGGGGTGGCTGATAGGTTTATATGTGTGTGTATGGTGAGATATAGGAACCTATACCTCAGTGAGGAGTGCTAACACTACCTCACACAGGCTGCAATAGCAGGCCTGTGGTGTCAGATTGAAAATGCTTCCCAGGGGTGGCATAATACATACTGCAGCCCCTGGTAGGCCTGTGAAGTACCAATGCCCTAGGTACCTAAGGTACCATATACTAGGGGCTCATAAGGTACCACAGTATCCAATCACTAGTGCATCTAATATGCACACCAAGTTGTTTATAGAGATCAGTGAGACTGGGGCCCTGATTAGCAGGGACCCAGCCAGACTATAGCCAGAAACCAGTGTATACATAAAAAAAAAAAGTGGGGGCAACATAAGTGCAGATCCTACTCTCCTGGTGCTTGTCTAGAATCACACTGTGAGTTATTGTGTATTTGGGATCACTGTGAGAGAAGCATTTGGTAACATCCTGTATTTTCTGACAGATAACTTTTTTAAAACCGGTCATGTGGTCAAGTTTTAGTAGAATTAGAAACCAATTTTTGCTTATGCTTTTATTAAATGAGTCAGGCTTTGACAGAAAAGTGCAGTCCTGAAATATGTAGATTGTGTGCAGTTGCCTTATCAGTTCCACAGTAGTTAATGATTTTTGGTAACGTCCTAGGTATAGTGGTTGTTGTCTAGAATTACACTGAGTCTGTGTGCATTTGGGAACCACTGTGAGAGAAGCATTTGGTATTATCGTGTATATTTTAGCAGATAACTCTTTTAAAACCTGTCATGTTGTCAAGTTTTAGTAGCATTAGAAGCCAGTCTTTGGTTATGCATTGATAAAATGATTCTTGCTTTGACACTAAAGTGCAGTACTGAAATATGTAGATTGTGTGCAGTTCCCTTACCACTTGCACTGTAGTGAATGAGTTTTGGTAAACTCCTAGGGATAGTGGTGCTTGTCTAGAATCACACTGAGTCTGTGTGTATTTGGGAACCACTGTGAGAGAAGCATTTGGTAACATCGTGTATTTGCTGACAGATAACTGTTTTAACCTGTCAAGTTGTGAAGTTTTAGTAGCATTAGAAGACAGTTATTGCTTATGCTTTGATTAAATGAGTCAGGCTTTGACAGAAAAGTGCAGTCCTGAAATATGTAGATTGTGTGCAGTTCCCTTACCACTTCCATAGTAGTGAATACGTTTTGGTAAACTCCTAGGGATAGTGGTTGTTGTCTAGAATCACACTGTGAGTCTGTGTGCATTCGGGAATCACTGTGAGAGAAGCATTTGGTAACATCGTGTATTTGCTGCCAGATAACTGTTTTAACCTGTCATGTTGTGAAGCTTTAGTAGCATTAGAAGACAGTTATGGCTTATGCTTTGATTAAATGAGTTGGGATTTGACACAAAAGTGCAGTCCTGAAATATGTAGATTGTGTGCAGTTCCCTTACCACTTGCACTGTAGTGAATGAGTTTTGGAGTTTTGGTAAACTGCTAGGGATAGTGGTGCTTGTCTAGAATCACACTGAGTTAGTGTGTATTTGGGATCACTGTGATAGAAGCATTTGGTAACATCATGTATTTGTTGACAGATAACGGTTTTAAAACCTGTCATGTTGTCAAGTTTTAGTAGGATTAGAAGCCAGTCTTTGCTTATGCGTTGATTAAATGAGGCTTTGACACAAAAGTGCAGTCCTGAAATATGTAGATTGTGTGTAGTACCATTAACTCTTCTAGACTAGTGAATGAGTTTTGGTAAACTGCTAGGGATAGTGTTGCTTGTCTAAAATCACACTGTGAGTCTGTGTACATTTGGGTAAGGATTGTGAGAGAGGCATTTGGTAACATAGTGTATTTGATGACAGATAACGGTTTTAAAATCGGTCATGTTGTCAAATTTTAGTACCTTTACAAGCTATTCTTTGCTTATGCATTGATAAAATCAGTCAGGGTTTGACACTAAAGTGCAGTACCATGTACTATTCTATTCACTGTGCCAGAACTGAAAATGTAAAAGTTTTACCCAGGCACTAACCTAGTAGTAGTCTGATGATTTAGTCAGTTTCCAAGTACTCATGTTGTGAACCATACATTATCACATAGATTGTTTCAAATGTCTATGCAGTATGCATGCAGTCTTCTAAACTACTACTATACACTTGTCTTTCACATTTTCAATTCGCTAGTCAGTATCCATACACTTCCAGGAAACACCCTGTAACTCCCTTTGCAGTCCTCTAGTGACCCATTCAGCATCATGTACTAATCCATTCACTGTGCGAAAACTCAAACACTTATAAATTCACCAAGATAGTATCTTTGCAGTACTCTAATCATTCAGTCAGTGCCTAAGTATTCATGCACTGAGCCAGGCGTTAGCACATTGACTGCTTCAAACCCCTATCCACTATGTATGCAGTCTTCTAACCACCTAGACACTTGTCTTTCACACTTTCAATTCCCTAGTCAGTATCCGTACAGTCCAGCAAACATCCTGTCACTGCCTTTGCACTCCTCTAGTGACCCATTCAGTACCAAGTACTAATCCATTCCCTGTGCGAAAAGCCTATCACTTATAAATTCACCTAGGCACTCTCTTTGCTGTATTCTAATCATTCAGTCAGTACCAAAGTAGTCATGCAGTGAGCCAGGCCTTACCACATGGACTGCTTTAAATGCCTATTCACTATGCATGCAGGCCTCTAATCACCTACACAGTTGTGTTTCATACCTTCAATTCCCTAGTTAGTATTCATACACTTCTAGCAAACACCCTGTCACTTACCCAGTGTGTCTCCTTATAGTACTGTAATCATTTAGTCAGTTAGCATGTAGTGTTTTAGTGAGGTAGGCTTTAGGGCATGAACTGCTTCAAAGTAGTATGCACTATGCATGTAGTGTTTTAACCATCGTTACACTTGTGGTTCAGGGCTATAGTTTCTTAGTCAGTATTTATATAAAATGTGTTTGTACAGTAATGGAATAGTATAAATTTGAAAGTTATTAATATACATTTATTTGTGATTCTTTTTTACAGGTACAGAACAGGAGTGTTTCTCATCTGTTTGCACTCTTCTCGTGCAAGATTGTTTGGATGAAGGGTCCTTCAGTGTTTCATCATACTTGCTGTGCCGCTCGAGTCTTTAAATCTTGCGCGTAACAAAGGTGGCATGGGTCTTTGTTTGCCCCTCGAGAAAAGTAGAAAATTTCCACATCACGGAAGGAAAACGTTGTGGGCGTCGTGCATCCTCCAAAAATTCATCCTTTGATTCGGTGAATATTTTAAAGCGACAACATTAACTTAGAAAATGTTGTTAGCTGTAAGCATTTCATATATCTGTGATTTGTATCTTGTGGTATTTTGTTGAGAATAGCATGTTGTTTTTTCTTTAACAATCTTTGTGATTGTTTTTTTTTTTGCCCGCCGTTAAGTGATGAGTACGATTGAAATCACTATTTTTAGTGAAATATAATATATTCTGAGAACAGCAAAAAAGGCAAAAAAATTACTTTGTGGAAATTATGCTGTGTTGTAAAAAAATGTATTATTACATGTTATAATTTTTTTTTCCTTTTCTTTCACAGATCCAAATTTTAAAATAAGCAATTCTTAAGAATTTAGATTGGAATGGAAATGTGAAAAAAATGTGTACCATTTTTTATTCCTATTACTGTGAAGGTAAGTTTAAATAAGTCTCAATATGCAGAATGAGGAGGTCTGCAAGAAGCTACTAAGTGGAAACATGTTTCTAAAAACACTCTGTTTATACCTATGTAGTTTTGAAATCTGACCATAATCAGATATCATGTGACCTGCAAAAAAAGAGATTTGAGGGGTTCATAATATTTCCTATTTTAGCTATTGAAGGACCGCAATTATTTCAATCATTCTTCTTTGAACATCTTTGCAGACAAAACTCTGTGCTTACCTTTTATCATTCACAAGGAATTTTAAAAACGGAAATATGTCACTTTTTGTAACATAGTTATTGTGTAAGATACTCTTTCATATTTACAAAGAGAGGAAAAGGCACTCTGTGCACTTTTTATGCTCCATGTAAATACAACCTCATCATGCAGACCACTTTGTTTTGAAAGGGTGTTCTATAAGTGTTGTGCATGATTGCACTGAATACTCTTAGAACAAGACACATGTCTAGATTTATCATAAATCTCGATATGTGTGTGAATGGTGCACCATTCTAAAATTGGTGTAGGAAAGCACAACAAGGAGAATTGTTTTCATTTCTCCACATTTTTATATCTTCAATGCATGCTGAAATGTTCAGCATACATTGAAGGAGAAAAATGCATTTTCTCATTGTTTTTGTGCAGGAAGTTGTGTCTTCCTGCAGAAAAACAAACAGCACATGACACAGATATCCTTGCACTACGGTGCAAGGGTGCCTGTGTCACCACATGGCTGCAGTTTAAGCAGCCGTGCAGACAGAAGCATAGATTTGCAACATATTTATGTACATATGTTGCATCCCTGTGCTTCGGAAGTACTACAGCACACTGCAGTTAAAGAGGTTACTGTGTGATGCTGCAGTACTTCCTCATAGTTCTGCACTTATACATTCACCATACGCTACTAACGCATTCATTCAGTCAATTACGTACTACACATACATACATCTAAACTAACAAAGAAATTTAGCTCTTTTTTTAAACCAGGAAAGTTAGTTCTTACAAGAACTTTTTTTTTTCTTCTTTTATAATTTTTTGGGGGTTTTCTGAACAATTTTTAATTTTTTTTGGTTTTTCTGCAAAAAAAACTAGCAAATGTGACTTTCTTGGTGGCGGCAGATCAGATCGATCGACTGCTCACCATAGCACAAAGTCGTATTGCACTTAGTGCAGAGCACTTTTAAAAATTAAAAATTGAGGACGGATGTCCAAGGTGTGGGCTGATGGATGCACTCTTGATGTGCTCGACTGCGATGAGGTGGATGGCGCAGGAGTGTTTATCATCCGTCTGCACTCTTCTCATGCAAGATTGTTCGGATGAAGGGTCCTCATGTGCTTCATCATACTTGCCGTGCCGAAAGAGAATTTCTTGTTAGGATCCCCTCGCGACAGGACTCTTTTGCAAATCTTGCACGTGACCAAGGTGGCATTGGTCTTATTCTGCCCCTCGGGAAAAGTAAAAAATGTCCACACCACTGAAGAAAAACGTTTTTTGGGTGGTGCCTCCGCCAAAAATTCATCCTCAGAAGTATGAGGTGATGCAGGTGATGCCTGCTGCCCTGAAGCCATTTTTGGTTGAAAAAAGTTAGAGCTAAGTGTAAACTTAGTCTAAAAAATCTTCTTCTCTCCAAAGAGATGGTGCTCTAAAGAAGGTCAAAGAAGAATGATTGAAATGGGTGGGGTCTTTCAATAGTTAGAAGAGGAAGTGTAATGAACCAATCAAATCTATTTTTTGCAGGTCACATGGGATCTGCGCACCCTGCGCTTACGCAGCACGCACCCAGCGCACATCCGCGAAATTGAATAAAAAATAATTATAGGATTAGATGTAAAAATATATTAGTTTTAAGACTAGTTTAGAATTTGTCTTCAATTAATATTCACATGAAATACATACATATGTTTTTTAAAATGTTAAAAACTTCGCGGGAACCGCGCACCTACCGCGTCATAGACGCAGATGACGCATCGCGGAAGTGCGTAAACGCCGCGTTACGTACATCGAACGTGTCGCGTATAGGCTGGGAGTCGCGTACCGGTCGCATTGCGATCGCGCACTAAACACGTACCCGACGCATACCATGCGCGGATGCTATCACGTAGGGATCGGGAAAGGTGCGCGGATCCAAAAACATTGAAAAAAATATATAAAATAAAGTTTTGCACATATAGTTAAAAACATATTTTGAAAAATATAAAAAATATGTTTGAAAAACCCATTAAGTTCAAATAATATTTTTTAATTTTTAAAAGAATTAGTTGAAAAAATAAGTTTAAAAAATGGTGATAAGAAAGTATTTAAAAAAAAATGTAATTAATAAAATTGACACACTGAATTTGAAAAATATACGAATCCAATCAAAATCATTAAACATGATATCTTCAGAGATAAGTTATAGATAGGAATTAGCATTTAAAAAACCTTTGAAATTCACTGAAAAAACCATAGGTTTCATGCACGTTATAGTTAGGTATTGGCATTTAAAAAACCTTTGAAATTCACTGAAAAAGCCAAAGGTTTCAGGGGCGTTATAGTTAGGAATTGGCATTTAAAGAACCTTAGAAATTAACTGAAAAAACCATAGGTTTCAGGGGCATTATAGTTAGCTGGACATTTCCCTCATACAAAACCCTAGAAATTCCCCTGTTATAGTTAGTTCATCGAACTATAACTCGCGCCCCCGCAATGCACTGCTGATGACGTCACATATTACATCACTCATGACATGGTCAGTGACATCACTGATGACATCTCAAATGACATCACTGATGACATCACTGATGACGTCATCTAGTGACTGTGTTTCTGTAAAATTTAAATATGTTTTATATATTTATAGTGAAAGGCCTGTGGAAGAATGAGTGGCTGTACAAGTGTGTGAATGGATGATTTTCTAGGTGCGTAACTGACTCTATAAGTGAGTCATTAAATGTATCTTACTGCAGACTAGTGACTAAACTGTGTGAATGTCTGTATGTTTCTGTCTGTTGGTGTATAAGTGGCTGCATGGTTTTGTGAATAGCTTTATGAGTGTCTTTATGGGTTATTGATTGGTTGTCTGAGTATCTGTATGGGTGCCTGAGTGTTTGTGTGGGTAGGGTGTGTGTGACTCTGTGCATAGATGTGTGAGTGGGTGATTCTATGGGTGCATGGTTTTAAGAGTGCATCTGTGATGAACTGTATGGTTGAGTGAGTGTATGTATGGGTGTGTTAGGGATTGAATGTATATCTCAGTGGTACATTTGTGACTAACTACATATGTGAAAGGCAGTATATATGCGTGTAAGAGTATATAAGTGGGTATATGTGAGAGTGTGTGATTGTGAGAGTGGCTGTATGGATGAGTGTGTGCTTGTATCAATGATCGTATAAGAGCGTAAGAATGTGGTACTATTTTTATGAGTAAGTGAACTTGAGTGTGTATAACTGCATAGGTGAGTAAATGGGAGTGTAATTAATTATTTGCATGACTGACTAGGTGTGAGAGTACCTCTATGGATGATTGGTGGTGTGTGAGTGTCTATGTAGGTGTATAAATGCAGATGATATTCTTGTACGGAGTGACTGTAAGTATGAGTGACTGTACAGGTGAATGAGTGGAGGTGTATGTCGACCTAAGAGTTAATAAGTGGGTATGTAGTTATTGGTATTTGATTATCTATGGTTTTGAGAATGGAGATCTGAAATTTTGAGTTGATGTATCAACGGTTAAATTAGAGTGTGAGAAGATGCAGTAATTTATCACATGGATGTCATCAGTGATGTCATCAGTGATGTCATTTGTGATGTCATCAGTGATGTCATCAGTGATGTCACTGACCATGTCATGAGTGATGTAATATGTGACGTCATCAGCAGTGCATTGCGGGGGCGCGAGTTATAGTTAGCTGAACTAACTATAACAGGGGAATTTCTAGGGTTTTGTACGAGGGAAATGTCCAGCTAACTATAACGCCCCTGAAACCTATGTTTTTTTCAGTGTATATATATATATATATATATATATATATATATATATATATATATACCTATCCTCACTTTATGTGATCTATCTGTGTATACTTGCAGTTATAAATGTTTTTGAAAGCCCCCAATATTACTCCTTGTACAGTTGTTTAGGACTTTGCTAGTAATCAGTGCAACATTGTGGTATTATCTCTGCCGAAGTGTCCAACATAGAAACTGCATGTTTGTTTCCCACCGTCAGAGCGGAGCCAGCATATTATTCCACATTGTGTGCTTATGGCTCATGCCTGCAGTATTACCACACATGAAGTACTACTGCAGTTGTTCACAGAAGTACTTTACATTGGTTAATACAGCACATATGCATTACTTGCTTAGAGGACCATTGTTGACTGCAGAAAGAAGGAGCCGTTGGAAACCTAAGAGCATACCTTCTACTCGCCCTGTGACCACCCCTGTCCTCCCTATTTGACCACCACCCTTCAGAAGCATTGCAGTGCCATAAGAAAAGCAACTGACTGTTGCCTGTCCTTTGTACCTTTGTCTACCAATTCAACAGCTGGAACACTATTTAAAAATGAGTTCACGGAGGCTGAACTTCACATCCTAATCAATGAAGTCACAAAAGATCTAAACTGGTTGCTTGGCTTACTTGGTCCCATAATCTCCTCTTTAACATGCTATAGTCTCCATAAGAGGCCATAATCAACGAGGTAAGCACAATTACATCTGTGAAGCACGATACAAAAGACTTCTAAAATGAGCAAGCAACCTCAGGAATATTTTTGAGGGGCTTTCCCAGCCGCCTACAGCTTTGTCATGTTGTGGGTGGCAATGCCCATTCCCTGATGATCCAACAAAGCAGGAGGTAGGCGGGAAAGACCTCAACATTCCACTATTGGTGGGATTCCAGTGTGTGGAAACAGCAGGACAACCTAATGGAGACAACAACGTAATACACAGCACAAATTCATGCACATATATGAGCAGGCAATCAAAGCACTCCTCAATAAAGGCGACACACATGTAGTTGTATGGCCAAATAATTACCTCTGCACTTCTACAGATAAAGTGATACAACACTGACACAGAAGAAAAGCAGCAATACCAGTTACTGCTGGATAGATGATACCCATATCAAATAAGCTGGTGATCTACCCCCATCAGCACAAAACAACAAACCAAAGTGTCTAACGAAAAACAGTTTTTGTGTAAGAATATATGCCTGTGGTGTGAGATTGCATGTTAAAATGTACTGTACAGTTGCAGTCATAGATGATATATTGATGATTTGGTCAGTTACAGAAGATTCACTTAGAGCATAGCATGATTATTTTAATGACAATATATTGTATATATAACTTTGATCTTTAGCAGAAAGTACATCAATTACTTGGATGTTCAGTCATACCATAAGAACGTCAGTGTGCATGGTTGAATGTACAGGAGAAAGACTGCTTGTACATTCATACTGCATGCCTTTAGTACACATCCAAAATCACAGATAGAGTTAACTCCTTTTGGTTAAGTGATCTGACTACGAAGAAACTGCTGTGATGATGCTGAATATACTAAGGGCCTCAATGACTTGAAATTTAGATTTCAACATATGGAATGCAATCAGTGTGTTGAGTAAAGGTGCCCCCACAGCAGGTATGATTAATGTAATTTCTTTTATTCAGATTCATGCACTGAAGGCCAACACGTCTATCGCCAACAGGAGTCAGACTGTAACTGACTCAACAACAAAACTTAACGTACAATCATATTTTCTTAAAGGGAAACACGACAGTGTGTCATCAAGAAAGCCACCTGGAGGGAAGGAATTATTAGCAGATCCAGCACAAACAATTGATAAGCGTCATTGCCAAAAAGTTTAGTGTAACCTGTAGGTGACTTAGTGTGATTAAGAACTAGTAATGCCAAAGCGATCTTAGTCACTGACTGGGAGAGGATGCTGATGCCTGCAGAGACACCAATGCCTGCACACATGTCAGCGAGTAGAGCAGGGCAAGGCAGCTCAGCCTGGCGGAGAAGCCTGAGATTCTCGTGCATCAAACCCCACCCCCTTGATTCTCGCTCTAATTTAAGTCAAGATCCTGATGGAGGTCACTTTTTCTATCCATTGTGCCTTCTCCCGTGCACTTGGAGTCTCATATGTGGGTATGTAATCTGTGTGGGTGAGTAGGTGCGTGTGGGAGGCAGGGTGGGTGGTGGTGTGGCATGGTCCAGTTTTGGTTTGACCTCTGATTAGGCTGGTGCAGAAGGGAGGACCCAGGGGTGTGGTGGCCTACTGCAGTTTGCGGGCTTTCATGCAGCCGCCGATGTGCCGCCAACATACATGCGAGGCACAGTTTTGAGGCGGCACCCTCCTAGGGACCCAGGAAGAGAAACCCAAGAAGCCTGGTATAAGGGAAGGAGTTGGTGCCTTTTATTGACTAGCTGTGGTGGCGGCTGCCAGACAGTTTCTGAAAAGAGTTCATTTTTGCCCCGTCCCTTGTTATTTTTCTGCCCCGGACCAGTGCAAGACGTATGTTGCTTAAGTGTCTTTGGAAGTTTCGCGCTAGGTAGCCGTGTACACTGCCCCGACCTGACAGCGTCAAATAAACTCAAGCTAATCGTATTAGTGTTATCCTGTCCCTGTCCTATTCTCTGAATTAGTGTTTTTCACAAAGGTGTGCTCCCCTGTAAAGGCCTGTGTAGCCAAATGTCACTGCACAACCCACCTAGCAAGGGAGGTTTGCAGTGCGCAGGCAGTTTAGAGCTCTCTTATCACCAATTTACAGGCTGAGATAGCACTGCTAATATTTTTAGGAAGGCCCTATCCTGGTGACTTATATGACCAAATCTAACTGGTTAACATTACAGCTAAATTGCAATAATGCCAGCAAATGAACTAAGAAATTTGCGCTCAAACTGCTGACCGAAATTTGGTCCCACGGGTATTCTGGAGGCAGGGAGCTAAATTTACTCAGCCCAATCCATAAGATCTTCCTCAAAAATAGAACTGTCCACCACTGTCCGCTTTATTCAGAAGCAAAACATTTTACAATTTTGGATTCTCCAAAGCAAGTTTCAAATACTGATTCGGACTCTGATAGTCTCTCAGCCCCAGGTTTAGTAGATACAATAACGTAGAGCCACAAATTTGTCTGTAGTTCTCACTGCTTTGTGTACCTGATCCAGGCCACAGTTTGCTGAGAGCTCACCTGGTGTTGAGCCCTCTGAGTCTAGCGGAGCCTTGAGCATGGGAGGTTGCTGTTGCGACATCGTGTTGCGTTCACGGTCTTCACTGCAGGGAGCCAGAAGCCAGGGGCCGGGAGCTCAACAGAATGCCTACAACTCCCACACTTAGCAGCATCCACCCGCCACCTTTCCATCTCGTGCTTGGGGCCAGTGACCAGCGGTGAGGGGCAAGTGCCCAGAGAAGTAGTGTCGTTGGCGGCCCTGCCATTTGCTATTGCCCTTTGCCCATTGCCCATTGCCGAAGTGGTTTCACGGTTAACGTCCCCCAGGGCTATAGGGGCCGAAGAAAAACCGTAAATCTTACAGCCCCCAAACAAAAAAAAACAAAAAAAATCAGCAAACTTGTCTAAAGAGCCCTTTCTCCGGGCTAAGGGCAGGGTTGCCCAAATGAGATCAGGGACAGTCCAACAAGCGGCGATTGGCAAGAAACAAGGTAAAAAAACAAACAAAAAAGCTAAAAATCCAAAATCTAATTCAGCAAAAGAGGAGGACTCTTTACATAATAAATCAGTAAACGGGGCAGGACAAAGGGAGAGGCTGATTTCAGTGTCCACACCAACAAGAGTACAATTGTCAAACTCGAATAACCAAATAGGGATTCGAAAATTCTTCTTATTAAAAGACCCAATGGCGGCAATATACGCCCCTTCAAAAGAATCGTCCCAGTTACCAAGCCCAATCCAGCCAGATAAACCGGAAGCCATTGCTCTGTGGACCCCTGTAAACTCCATCAATGTATCACAAAAGGAATTACTTGTGGGAAAAAGCACGGTCCATCCAGGTTTTAGGAAATCTGTGACAATAACAGCTCAGGTGCATCAGGCAGCCCCCATAACTCCCGTCACAACTTTTACAACAAAATCCGAAGCACCTGCCAAAACCCCCACTTAGAGCGGTACAAAGACAAATACAATTGCAGACCCTGCGGAAACGTCTGTGATCTACGTTGGGGGAAACATTGAGCGCGAAAAACTTAACTACAGTTGCACTCTTCTTAAAGTAGCACCGAAAAGAGACTCCACTACTACGGCCCCAAAGGTCGGCAAACAACTACCTAGTCTTAAGGAAGCAGGCCAACCTGATATTAAATGGACCAAATACGAAAAAATAAATCTAATTAAACTTGCAGCTAACGCAGTGCCTAAGGATTCAGTGTGCAGTAAATTATTCACCAACATAAATGATTCAAACCTGACAGAAATTTTGGAATTACTAGAATCTAACCGCCAGGACAAAGTCTGTTTTAGCCCAGGTTCAAGTAAAAAAAAAAAACGCAAAGGAGATCCAAGCTTGTTTCATCTACACCGTTAAGCCCTCAGGGCGAAAAAAATCCCCAGTATCCAGAATTAGTGGAGACCAGCCATTGCTCCACAACGATTAAGCAACAATCAAAAGGTCCAAACCTCTCATTACCAATAACAATTTCATCTGAAAGCGGATCAGACCTCGGGCTAGAGGCCCTGGTGCAGCATTTTGAAGATCACTCCCATATGCAATGGGCGCAAACTCTGATTCAGACCCTCGAACAAGCTATAAGGGTTTTAAACTATCAGTCAGATAAAATGGACGTCCAAATTGATCTTGTAAATCTTATTGCCAGTCACATTTCAGGCGTAAACAGCAAAATAGATTTAATAACCACCCTCCTTTCAAGAAGGGAAAATCTGGAGCAACAAAGACATACAAATAAAAATAAGTCAACCTGCTGTTGCAGTCCAATAATTGAGAAACTGGCAACCCTCCCCGAAATTTTAAAAGACGTCCTAGGGGCAGTAAAACGATCGTGCACTAGCAAGCACCTTACAAACCCCCCCCAAAAAAGGCGTAGTTCAAGAGAAAAGTGCAAATCAAACAAAAAAATAATACAAGAATTAAGCGATATTAACGACGAATTAGTAAAAACAGAGCTCGAGACTCAATCTAACTTAACAGATGCCCCAGAGAGCCCTGTCAAACAAGTATTTGAGGTTGCGAAACCAACAAAAAGGGAAAGAAAACGCGCAAGAAAGGCCCGGCCTAAATACAACAAACAACCCAGCCTTGCAACGGAAAATCTTTTCCCGTTATTCACAGTAAAATCATCTAGGGAAAAGAAAAAGAATACCTTCTCCCCGTTTCGGGTGGTTTGCCCCGCAAGTGATCAACCTCAAGATTTTCAGCTGCCCTACCAAAAGCAACAGGGCACTAGTTAATCCTCCTCCTTTCAAACCTCTCCTCAAACTACACAAGGGGCCGGAAACTCCCACCCAAAGGACAAAAGAGTTCAAAAATTCATCTCGATAGCCCAACACCAAGGAGGAAAAACAGGAGGTAATAAAGGAGTGGGTCAAGAAAAATTCTTGTATACCTCGGGAAGTAGTACCCCCGGGGAGAGGTAAAGGTCGGAGCATACAACAATGTGATTTACAACAAGATGAAAGAAATAAAGAGTTAGCACGGGAAAATTATAATCCTCTTCCAGTGAAGATGTTGGATCAGTTAACACCGCCCAAGCCTGAAAACTTGCTAAAATCAATTGCAGTAACGATAAGGGGAAAGTCTCGCCTATGCAAACTTCTCAACCAGGATCAATGGGAGCCGCAAAAAAGGAAAACATTTCAAAAAAGCCCCGGAACTCCGAAATTGAGTACAGAGGCAACAACTTCGGATCCCTCCGTGTATGTTCCGCAACGTGAAAAAAACACCCCATTAACCTTAATAACTGAAGGTGGAAGAAAGGAAAAAGAACCCCTCTTGCATACCGAGTACATCCAACCGGACGAGTTCGAACTGAAATTATCGTTCATACCAGAATATTCGTCTAAGGGAACACAAGACACACTAAACAGAGGAAATCTCTTGAGGCTGTTTAACGAAATCCCAGAATTAAAAGGAACCCGCTCCAGCGACCTAACTTCGGTTGAATTCATAGAAACAACCGGGCTGGGAACAGAAGAGACTTTGACAACTTGTTCCTCAAAGGACCTGGTGAAAAAAATAGTATCAATGAGCGGAAGGTTTGGAGTATGGGGAATTACGTTAAAGGCTCACGAACGACCAAGGTATCCGCACCCCCTTCTCAAAAACCCAAATGAAGTGAACAGATCGGGGAAAATCCATCCAACATGTGTACGTGGAGCACGTGCCAACTCTCCAACAGCTCCCCCCAGCAATAACAGAAATGATACAAGAGAAAGCCCCGATATTACCGAGGGCAGCTCACAGGAATCTAGGGACTGGTCCTGGGTGCCTAGAATATTAAACAATAAGCATCCCTAACCAAGCAAAGATAAGCAAAAAAACAGAGAGGAGGACGGCCCTCAAAGCGGAAGACGCGTGTACAGTCAATATCTCGCTCTGTTCGTGGAACATTCACGGATTTAATGATAAGGGACAAGATCAAGTAACCAAACTATTTTTTACTCGACACGATATTATCCTGCTCCAGGAAACCTGAAACCTGGTTGCAAGTTCAATTCCAGGATTCACAGATCATCACTGCATGGCAGAAAAATATTCACGCTTCGGACATCCGAGAGGGGGCCTATCAACATTTATTTCACACAAACTGAACTGGGCAATGGAAGAATTAGACACTGGGGTCAACTGGATCCAAATGACCAAAGTAAGTAGTAACCAGACGCCCAACGAATCAAACTGGCAACTTCTACTAATCAATGTTTATATTCACCCAGAAAGAAAAAAGCAGAAGGGAAAATACACAATTTTAACCAAATTAATAATATCAATGCAGAGAAGCCATGAGAACTGTCAATTATTGATCTCAGGAGATTTTAACAGCAACCTTTTAGCTAATCAGTGGGGAAGCAAAAGAAAAGCTACTCAGGGAACAAGAGCATTTGTGAGCAATTTAGATACTCTCGACCTGACAATTCCGAATGGAAATGTCATGGGGGACAGCCCAGCAGCCGCAACATATTTGAGTGGAAAAACCTCCTCAACGATAGACTTCATAATTATTAGTAATAACATGCTCCCACAAATTAATAAACTCAGTATTACTCCACGAGCCGAAAGCGACCATTTGCCTCTCGTTTTAAACATGATTAAAAAAGTTAATCATGCACAAAAAATTTAATCCATCGTGCAACCGCCCGAAAAATTTAATCTCCGAAAGCTAAAATGGCGGGGAGTGGTACCCCAAGCCATTCAGGAGATAGTCAAGGTTTTCGTGGCTAAACAGGGCTGCAAATCAGAGAATGATCGTGTTAATACCTGGGAGCATTTGGCTCAGTTTCTAGTTCATAAATTTCGGCCTCCTTGGGACGTAGCACAAGAATGGTGACCAGAAGCGATCCCTGGTTTAACCAAGACCTCAGAAATCAAAAAAGAGCGATCGCAAGAGAAGGGCAACTGCTATTGCAAGCAGAAAAAATAGGATATAAAACAGGAAAAATGAAGCTGTATGTATTGAGGCGCACCTACAGGAGGAACCTGTGGAAAGCTAAAACAGCGCATAGAGGATCCATTTGGCTGAAATTATTATCCGCCAGTAAAAAGCCCGACAGCAGTGAGTTCTGGGGTATAATTAACAAGCTGTCAACTGGTCCAAAACTGCTGCAAGAAGCAGGAATTGGAGCAGACATCTGGACTGAACATGTGCAATCATTGTATAATAAGGCAGGGACGGGACTTGTAGGAAGGTCCCTTGGGGAAGATCATGATCAAAAAGAAATACAAGACTCCACCACCCCAGCTTATGTGGAAGATAGCTCACTACAATTAGCGTCAACCATCTGCGGGACAAATACCCTGACAAATGGGAATGAGCTAAGAGGGCTTATACGGAAACTCAAACCAGAGGGAGCGGCTGGCCCCAACGGTATCCCTAACGCTTTTTTCAAGAATGACCCAGAGTTTTGGTCTTCCTATCTTACTCCACTCTTCAATGGGATCTACAACCAGTCCAACATCCCGGCTTCCTGGAGGGGGAATATCATTCCCCCCATATTTAAAAAGGGAGACCATCGTAAGCCTGGAAATTATAGATTAATTTCACTGATAGACGTGGAAGCAAAACTGTACGCCTCGTGCCTGTTAATTCAGTTGAAATGTTGGATGGAGAAAAAAACCATTATCCCAAAGTTTCAGACAGGATTCAGGCAAGGTATGGGTACCACAACCAATCTCGTAACCCTTGCTCTTTAACAGAAAAAGCGCAAAAAAGGAATCTCCGGTTGTTCGCTTGCTTTATTGACATCAAATCTGCATTTGACAGAGTGAGCAGGAGCCAGCTCTGGAAGAAACTTAAAGAATGGGGTCTGCCAATCACAATGCTCAACGCTATTATTGCATTGCACACGGATACTTGGGCAAGAGTCAAGTTGGGCGATGGTTCGAGTACAACTGTAAGTATTCAGATGCAAAGCGGCTTAAAACAAGGTTGTGTTTTAGCCCCCAGTCTATTCAATCTGTTTTTATCTGACATTGCACCTTACATTGAAAAACCAGAGTCACATCCTCCGAAAATGGTCAACGTGCCAATTGCCATACTACAATATGCGGATGACATAGTTCTGTTGAGCCAAACTCCCATCGGCCTACAGAGATCAATAAATAACCTTGTAGCCTATTTGGACAAGGAACAACTGGAGCTAAACAAAGAGAAAACAAAAATAGTGCGCCTAGTGGATCGCAAGAAACTCAAGTTCAAATGGATGGCTAAGGGGGCAACCGTTGAAGAAGTTAGTTCATATAAATATCTGGGCGTAATAATTGGGCAGGGTGCAACTCATAAAGAACACAAACTGGCACTAAAAGCAAAGGCACATTCATTAATTTATGCATATAAATTACTACATAAAAAGATGGACTGCCCAAACTTCTCTTACTTGCTTAAACTAATGGCCGCCCAAATACAACCCAGAGTGTCCTACGGCTTGGCCTCTTGGTGTGGCAAAGAAGCGCACGTATTGAATAAACTGCAGACAAAGATCTATAAAGCAGTTTTTGACTTGCCAAAATCTGCTTCGCCCTCCCAGGTCAGACTGGAATTCGGCCTCCAGTATCAGAAGTTCCGAGGAATGAGCTGTTTTATTAAACTTTGCTATACACTTCGCTCTTCTGACCCGGATACCTTGAATAGCTTATGCTGGGAAGAAATTAAGCTCCGGGGGATCTAGTAACAC
This sequence comes from Triturus cristatus, assembly GCF_964204655.1. Lineage (NCBI taxonomy): Eukaryota > Metazoa > Chordata > Amphibia > Caudata > Salamandridae > Triturus > Triturus cristatus. The sequence continues at coordinate 1,160,923,766 of NC_140579.1, forward strand.
CGAACTTCTGGGGAAGTTTTTCTGAGAGAGTCCCTGGCCGAGATGGATTTACAAGCAGCATGGGCGAATGGGTTGGACAGAGGAAGCTTTGGTAAAATTGTTAACAGCGCAGCTAAAAAGAAATCTTTTTGGGCTGACAAAAAAGTGCTCACCAAGCGGCGGCACGGGTGGACAGTCATAAATTCTTACAGACTTTTGAGGCCACAAACATATTTATCCGCCCATTTTAGCTCACAGTTAAAAATGAGCTTTTTTAAAGTTTCGAATGGGTGTGCACGAGGCAAAGGACTTATACCCACAGTGGAAAAAGCCATTTAAATCAGAGTCCTGCAGACTATGTGGTTTTAAAAAGGAAACTTTAATCCACCTAATATGTGCCTGTACAGCTGTTCTAGACCAAAGGAGACAGTACTTGAAATCTATCTTCAATGAGCTGAACATTCGCTCCAGCAGGCAAGCGGTGATTTGCTGGCTAGAGGGTACGTCGATCATACTGGCATGCCGTGGAATTAAATACATGAATTTAGTCAGCAGATTCTTACGGCAAGCCGACGGAGATTCTAAATAAGACGAGTATAACGAGATCAATAGTATCCCCAATGGGTTTTTTACTTCAATAATTCTGTTGTTTCAAGTTTAAAGTTGCTAATGCAAGTGTTTTTAAACTTAAATTTTATTGACAAGTGATGTGGATTTTATTCAGAACAACAAGGTTTCAGTTTATGCAATATTTATTTATTTGTTCGGGGGGGGGGGTTGTAAAGATTTTAAGTAATCAAACAATAAAAATGAATGAACATAGAGCCAGGAATGTATTGATGTATGTGGTGATTAGATTTCAAACGTTTCGATTGAGGTTCTAATGACGATTCAGTGCTAATGAAGGATGAAAGTCTGTATTTATTGGTAGTTCACTTATTTTCAGCAGCTGAAAAATCAGTATTTTCAAAAGGTATGCTGCCAATTGATTTATGGGTTCCCAAGATGTAGGGGATGTGCAAAAACTATCTATGCTTGGCATGCTGTCTATGATGCAGACCACATTTCAGGGCACGTTGAAAGCCTTGGTTTTGTCAAATGCACAGCAAAATAATTGTTTTACTTGAGAGTATATGAGCAGGGTTCGATCAACGAATGAAGGAGGTCACAAAGAAGAGTTTGGTAACTGCACTTCACAATCTGGGTTCAAACGATATGGAGTCTACTGAGCCCCAAAACATGTCTCATGCGTACTGCTTTTAGTATACAAATTGGGAGAAAGAAATTGTAAAAATAGGGTATTGTTGAGGTTTAATTTTCTTAACCAATGCTTCGTAAAAAGGAGAGAAATTCCGTCTTGTAAGAAGTCTCCACCGGGTCTTACCCATAGCAAACTACCAACATGTATGTGTATCCAAAGCTCAAGTATATATCATTGTAAATCTCCTTGGCACTAGTGGTAATGCTTTGGAAATCCATTGTCAGAATATGGGCTTCTCATCATTAAGACTTCTATTAGTAAAGCCCACACATCAGTGGCAGAAAAAGTTAAAGCCAACAATAACAAGCATTTGCAATGCAATAGGTCTCGCATTATAAAAGTGTGACCAGTTGGCATTACTAATAATAATGCAACACTAGCTATTGTCATTGTAAATGACAATGGCATTTATTTATGTGTTTGTTTTATAAAATAGATTAAAAAAGGCATTGTCATGAACAATGCCAATAGCTTAAACTTTTGCAAATGCGAGACCTATTGCATTGCAAATGCTTGTTTCAGTACTGCAGGCTTTTTTAAAGTTTTAGTCACTACTCAAAATGAAATCCATTTTATCAGTGTTGCCAGTGCTCCTTTATGTTTAATGCCATAAATGAAACACAATGTTCTAAGCAGATTGCTAAATAGCATCTCCAGCCCCGATCACAATGTCTCACTTCATGCTGGACAGTGGGCACCCTGTTTTCATGCAGCACCAAGATGGGGTGAACTAATGCACAGACTGAGGTCTGTCAGCCTTCGAGGCTCAAAGCATTCCTTGCAACAGTCTGCTGTGTCAAGGTATTGCCATGTGTACAGCACACACTCTGCAACAGCAAGTGGTTTCAAAGTTGGGGGTGACTTCCCAAACTTTCCCGAGGTGTTCATCGTGTTTGGTGACAGCGTATTTATGCTGACAGACCCAAAACCTTTTGTGGTTGTGTGTATGTGTTGTGTGTGGTTGTGTGTGTGTGGTTGTGTGTGTGTGTGTGGTTGTGTGCATTTTTGGTTATGTGTGTGTGTGTGGTTGTGTGTGTGTGTGATTGCGTGTGGTTGTGGTTGTTTGTGTGGTTGTGTGTGCGGTTGTGGTTGTGTGTGTGTGGTTGTGTGTGAGTGGTTGTGTGTGTGTGGTTTTGTGTGTGTGTGGTTGTGGTTGTTTGTGTGGTTGTGGTTTTGTTGTTGTGGTTGTGTGTGTGTGGTTGTGGTTGTGTGTGTGTGTTGTGTTGTGTTTGTGGTTGTGTGTGTGGTTGTGTGTGGTTGTGTATGTGTGGTTGTGTGTGTGGTTGTGTGTGGTTGTGGTTGTGTGTGGTTGTGTGTGTGTGGTTGTGTGTGTGGTTGTGTGTGTGTGTGGTTGTGGTTGTGTGTGTGGTTGTGTGTGTGGTTATGGTTGTGTGTGTGTGTGTGGTTGTGTCTGTGTGGTTGTGTGTGTGTGGTTGTGGTTGTGAGTGGTTGTGGTTGTGTGTGGTTGTGGTTGTGCATGGTTGTGTGTGTGTGGTTGTGGTTGTTTGCGTGGTTGTGTGTGTGACTGTGGTTGTGTATGGTTTGTGTGTGGTTGTGTGTGTGTGTTTGAGATTGTGTGTGTGTGTGTTGTGTGTGTGTTTGTGGCTGTGTGTGTGTGTGGTTGTGGTTGTGTGTGGGTCTGTGTGTGTGGTTGTGTGCGTGTGTGGTTGTGTGTGTTTGGTTGTGTATGTGTGTGGTTGTGTGTGTGTGTTGTTGTGTGCGTGTGTGTTTGTGTGTGTGGTTGTGTAGTTGTGTGTGTGTGGTTGTGTGTGTGGTTGTGTGTATGGTTGTGTGTGGTTGTGTGTGTGGTTGTGTGTGTGTTGTTGTGTTTGTGGTTGTGTGTGTGGTTGTGTGTGGTTGGGTGGTTGGGTGTGTGGCTGTGGTTGTGTGTGTGGTTGGGTGTGTGTGTGTGTTTGTGTGGTTGTGTGTGTTTGTGTGTGTGTGTGGTTGTGTGTGTTTGTGTGTGTGTGGTTGTGTGAGTGGCTGTGGTTGTGTGTGTGGTTGGGTGGTTGTGTGTGGTTGTGTGTGCATGTCGTTGTGTGGTTGTGTGTGGTTGTGATTGTGTGTGTGGTTGTGGTTGTGTGTGTGTGTGGTTGTGGTTTTGTGTGGTTGTGTGTGGTTGTGGTTGTGTGTGTGTGTGTGGTTGTGTGTGTATGTGTGGTTGTGGTTGTGTGTTTGTATAGTTGTTTGTGTGTGGTTGTGTGTGGTTGTGGTTGTGTGGTTGTGTGTGTGGTTGTGGTTGTTTGTGTGGTTGTGTGTGTGGTTGTGTGTGTGTGTGATTGTTCGTGTGTGGTTGTGTGTGTGGTTGTGTGTGTGTTGTGTGTGTGGTTGTTGTGTGTGTGTGGTTGTGTGTGTGTATTTGAGGTTGTGTGTGTCATGTGTGTGTGGTTGTGTGCATGTGTGTTGTGTGTGTGTGGTTGTGTGTGTGGTTGTGTGTGTGTGGTTGTGTGTGTGGTTGTGTGTGTGGTTGTGTGTGTTGTTGTGTGTGTGGTTGTGTGTGTGATTGTGCGTGTTGTTGTGTTTGTGGTTGTGTGTGTGGTTGTGTGGTTGTGTGTGTGTGGTTGTGTGTGGTTGTGTATGTGGTTGCGTGTGTGGTTGGGTGGTTGGATGTGTGTGTCTGTGGTTGTATGTGTGTGTGTGGTTGTGTGTGTGTGTGGTTGTGTGTGTTTGTGTGTGTGTTTGGTTGTGGTTGTGTGTGGTTGTGTGTGTAGCTGTGGTTGTGTGTGTGTGTGGTTGTGTGTGTGTGTGGTTGTGTGTGTGTGGTTGTGTTTGTGTGGTTGTGTGTGGTTTTGTGTGGTTGTGGTTGTTTGTGTGGTTGTGTGTGTGGTTGTGTGTGCGTGTGGTTGTGTGTGTGGTTGTGTGCGTGTTGTTGTGTGTATGGTTGTCTGTGTGTGGTTGTGTGTGTGTGGTTGTGTGTGTTGTGTGTGTGTGTTGTGTGTGTGGTTGTGTGTGGTTGTGTGTGGTTGTGTGTGGTTGTGTGTGTTTGTGGTTTTGTGTAGTGTGTGTGGTTGTGTGTGGTTGTGTGGTTGTGTGCGTGGTTGTATGTGTTGTGTTTGTGGTTGTGTGTGTGTGTGGTTGTGTGTGTGGTTGTGTGTATGTTGCTGTGTTTCTGGTTGTGTGTGTGGTTGTGTGTGGTTGTGTGTGTGGTTGTGTGTGTTGTTGTGCTTGTGGTTGTGTGTGTGGTTGGGTGGTTGGGTGGTTGTGTGTGTTTGTGTGTGTGTGGTTGTGTGTGTATGTGGTTGTGTGTGTGGTTGTGCGTGTGTTGTGTTTGTGGTTGTGTGTGTGGTTGTGTGTGTGTTTGTGTGTGTGGTTGTGTGTGTGGTTGTATGTGTGGTTGTGAGTGTGAATGTGGTTGTGTGTGTGGTTGTGGTTGTGTGTGTTTTGTGTTTGTAGTTGTGTGTGTGGTTGAGTGGTTGGGTGTGTGTGTGGTTGTGTGTGTGTGGTTGGGTGTGTGTGTGGTTGTGTGTGTGTGGTTGTGTGTGTTTGTGTGTGTGTGTGGTTGTGTGTGGTTGTGTGTCTGTGGTTGTGTGTGTGGTTGTGTGTGTGTGTGGTTGTGTGTGTGGTTGGGTGTGGTTGTGTGCATTTTTGTGTGTGTGGTTGTGTGTGTACGCTTGCATCACACCCCTGATAACCAGCTGCTGAAACTCACTCTTGGTTCATGGTAGGAGCCTCAACCGGGTGAGTGTGCACGCCTATGATGGGGAGCATTGGCACGGAAAATATCACTGGAACAAAATACACATTGCAGCAAAGGGTGTACCACGCTAATGGGAAGGTCTCCCGTATTTATAGCATGTGAAACTAAGAATTTGGAAATGAGCACAGATTCCGGAGTAGAGGTTCAGTGACAACCCCCACCTAACATGTTTATTACTCTCCCAACACATCTCAAGTCTCCAGCTGTGTCAATACTGCAACACTCTGAATGCCGTTTGTACATTTAGAAACCAATGTTAATTCAGTTACTTATTGGCCTATTTCCCCTGATGCTTGATCATCACAGGGTGCTGACCTGCGAGAAGCCTTGTTTTTATGGCTAATAGCCAAAGTATTATGCGTGAAGGCATGACACACATCAGCTTGCACGGACATGCCAGTGTATGTGTGGATTAAAAGCATTGCGTGTGCAACGCATCTGCGATTTCCACCGTGACGCAAGAATGTGTAGGCGTTTGTAAAGCAAACAAATCTAATGGCGCCAACAGGTGTTTAAATAATACCCTTTATTATTATCCTACTCAACAGCATAATAGTTAATGCGAGGCATTTTTATATTTTTGTAAACGATGCCAGGGGCTTAAATATACACGTTGTTATACGCCAAAACCGGCAAAAGGGTGTAGAGCACTGTGTTTGCCCATGGCGCTGCAAGTGTGGTCGACTTAGCCAATGGAGTGGTTTTTTGGGGGGTTAGGGGGTCCCTCAGAGTGTGCTCATATTTGCATCCTTCACCTTCGCACATTATTGAGGCATTAAAAAACAAGTGTAAGTAAATATGCCACGTAAAACAAGCTGATCGCAGCAAAAAGAAGTGGATGCATGCTTGTTTGCTGTCAGTTCCCCCGGGGCACAAGCAGGCATCCACTTCTGTCTGGACAGCTAATCGCAGCGAAAATGACAGAAGTGGATGCCTGCTTGTGCCCCGAGGGGACTGACAAAAAAAAAACGAGGGCGAGAGAGGCAGGGGAGTGAGAGTAGAGCAATATAAACAAGCGCACGTGGTGACTTTAATTACAAACAGATGGCCCCTTTCTATAGGTCACTCCTAGAGCAGCGAATCGAGCAGAGCATCAAAGGGCTGGGTGAGAAGGGAGGGGGGAATGGAAGGAGCAGTGGAGCAGAGCGCCTAAAGTGAAAGAAAGCTAGAATCGAGCAGAGCATCAAAGGGCTGGGTGAGAAGGGAGGGGGGAATGGAAGGAGCAGTGGAGCAGAGCGGCTAAAGTGAAAGAAAGCTAGAAGGGAGGGGGGAGTGGGAGCAGCTGTGCACGTGCATGTGATCGTGCACTCAAGGTTTAGGCCAGCCAAAACTGTGGGTAGCACTTTGAAATTCCCACATATAAAATGTCTCTTCGAGCCTTTGGCTCGCGAGACCTAAAAAGGGAGAATTACAAAGGAGGGTGTACATAAAAATTCAGATCAGAGAAAAAAGACATCCCTTTGTTCAGAGGAGCACAGACTTTCTCTCTTTTAGTCACAGAAGAAGGGAAAGCATGAATCTAATCTTCACCCCCAGAACAGGTCTAAGTTCTTAAGCAGCTTTTCAAGCCACTTAGAACTTAAAAGAAGTTGGCTCAACAGATCTGAACTTAGTGGGTTATTGAGTGGTTGAAAGCTGTGACAAGAGTTGAACTTCATTCTAAATTTGTGGCATCCGAAATTCAGAAAGCAAGGGGAGAGGTATGCTCTCTACCTATCGAGCTATGTGAAGGCCCTTTGGAGATAGAAAACAAGAAATTAGTCTGTTCCATGCAAACTCCTTCACTTTTAACCAAACATGATGGCATGGCTTCTACCCTGGTCGAATTGCCTAACTCCCTACGAAATAAGTCCTGGAATAATAAGAAAGAACCACATGGATGGACAGACCAACCTAGAAGTGAGGCAACCATTTCAATATGAAATTAGTTATTTGAAAATACATCGTATCAGACTACTTTCTTTCATAGGTCTAACACTTGTTATAATAGTAGCTCAAGGGGTCTAGGTGTGGTTAGTGAGTTATGTTAGGTAAACGGGCAATCTGCAAACTGAAGCATCCTGATCTGGAATGTTCACAGTTTTAAGACCTTACTTAATTACACATTTCAAGAAACACATTTAGAGAAATTTTCGATCTTGTTTTTTAACGTGGTTGTGGGAGAGCCCTACATTTGATGGCTATGTGTAAAAAGTGTTAAATCATATAATACAGGTTGCCCTCAGGTGGTCACATGATTCTGGTGTCAGTATTCTTTGCAAAGAAAGTTTTAATGTTGTAAACAACTGGTAATTGATTGTTCGCATATTTTTGTAGTGACTTTTATTCAATAGTTTGTCTGAATATTAACATACCCCCAAATGTATCATCCTTTGAGGAAGAACTAAAGAAACTTGATTGTTTGATTTGCAATGTCATTTTCCAACATCGATATTCCTTATGGCAGGTGATTTTAAATTTAGAAATGTCTCTTTGTCAATTTGATGAAGTTTTACAAGATGAACATCTAATGTATGGTGTACCTAACGCAGCATCAGCCATAGGGACTATCTCTGGTAGAACTAACCAGGTTCAATCGACCTTAACCCCTTCAGTGCCCGCCCCTTTCCCCGCCCAGTGCCGGCCGTTGCATTAGCGGGCGGGGTCTATGACGAGCTGGACTCGTCATGGGCACAGCGCCACCGCGGCCCATGACGAGTCCAGCTCGTCATGGGCACTGAAGGGGTTAATTCAGCACAATTTTATTAATCTTAAAGGTCGCTTCCCAAGTGATTGCCCAGCTGCAGCTTCATTTAGACATGGACAGTGATTAACCCTGATTGACTACTCGTTTGTATCATTTGATCAGTTAAAACAAATTAATGACTTTAAGGAGTTCGGCGCTGGAGCTTGTGATCACCTTGCTGTGGAGATTACTTGAATGGGTCAATACTCAAAAAGAGGCAAAACCTACTTTATAGTTCGATTTGATCTGTAGTCCCAGAATTTGAGTTATAGTTATTAAAGACAACCTCCAGGGATGATTTAAAAATAAACTGACAATTTATTGGTGAATCCCCACAGTCTCTGTTATGTTGAATGGTGTAATCAGTTTCTAAAAAGAGCTTGCTTTGCACTGTTTGAAAACTGATATCAATGCTTGAAACACCCGTGGTGCAGATAAAATGAGGCCTTCAATGGGGTGGTTCAACCAGGAGTGTTTCATCCTAAGAAAGAAACTAAATAGGATGTGTCACAAATTAATTAAGCACTGAGTTTACAGGAAACAAATCGGTCTTGTTCCTAATGACCGTCAAGTCTGATACGCGTTCAAATCTCCCCATTAGTTTAAGGGCTAAAGCAGATCCCACCACAGCATCCACTAGATAGATCAAGGTATCAGTGTACAAGGAAATAGTATGTTCTTGTCCTCATATAGACAACCCATTCCCTCACCGCCCTGCCTAAACACGGCTAATGGTCCATTTGCCAGGGCAAACAGGAATGGCAATAAGGGACAACCCTGTCTGTTACCTTGGAAAAATTCGTATTGAAGGTACACTGTCCTACCTGTCTGAACCCGCGCTGTGGGGCCCCCATAAAGCATTTTCATCCACTGCAACCAATCACTCCCAAGTCCCATTCGCCCCATGGCCTCCAACAGATAGTCCCACCTCACGGTGTCAAAGGCCTTCTCCAGGTCTATCGATAGAAAGGCCACCTGTGGGAGGGCCTGGACCTCCAGATGGAACAACACTGTATACAATCTCTGCAAATTAAAGGACATATTCCGGGAAGTGATAAACTCGTTCTGGTCTGTATGAATTAGAGTAGACCTATACAGGAGAAGCCATGATCGTACTGAGTAGTTTGAAATCCATGTTGAGCATGGAGAGCGGACTTACGTCCGCTGTGCAGGCCCCCACAGCTGTAGTCTTGGGGAGCGGAATTACTACTGCGTCGCATGTAGAGTCAAGGAGCCACCCAAGCCGCAAAGATTCAGCATAGAAGGCCACCAATTGAGGGGCCACTGCCGGGGCATAGACAGTGTAAAATTCTTCTGGGAGGCCGTCTGGGCCAAGGGATTCCCCAGCAGCCATACTTTTAATAGCAGCACAGACTTCCTGCTCTGTCCCTTGCCTGGGGTCCAGCACCCAAAGCTGCAACGCGTTCAGGAAGTCCCACTGATCCCTCAATGGGACTGTACAAGCTCCTGTAATAGTCACAGAACAGGGCATTAATTGCCTCTGGGTCGTAAACAGATTCACTGCACCCATTCCTCACATGCGTGATCGGGGTCCCACGTGAGTCCAGCTGAACCAGCCACGCCAACAGTCTGCCAGGCCTCCCCTCCTCCTCCTATTCTTTTGTGAGGTACCCTCTATAGTCGTGGCTTTGTACCCGCTCAAGGGCCTTGCTGTAAAGTGCATGAGCCTCCCACAGACCCTCCAGGTTCTCAGCCTCCATTCCTTGCACATTGCCCAATTGGTGTAGCCGATCCTGCAGTGCCCTCAATTCTAGATGTAATTCCCGTTGTACGCCTAACAATAGTCCTTGGCAATGTCCACGCACTACAGTCTTAAACGCCTCCAACTCCACAAGTCCATTGGACGCCGATTGCGCATTGTCAGAAAAATAATTGTCAATGCCGGCCACTAGGGTTTTCCTGAAGCAGACATCTTCCAAAACCCATGGATTGAGCCACCATAAGGGGAACAGGAGAACGAGTCCCCAGCGGCTTGAACTCGAGCAGCATAGGACTATGGTCTGATATTGTGTGTCCTAAATATTCAAAGTCGGGAATGGTAATGCTATAGGCATGGGAGCACAAAAAGGCATCTAGGCTTGTGTGTAGCTGGTATATGGGAGAGTAAAAGGAGTAGTCCCTTGTGTCTATATAATGCGTCCCCCAGATATTCTCCAATCCCCAATGTCCCATCCAATCCCACAACTGAACAGCGCTATGGTGGGCCTGAACCCCAGGTAACGGGGGTTGAGCGGTCCAGTGTAACATAAGACAGACTGTTAAAATCTCTCCCAAGTAGTATATCCACCGCTGCTAGATCAGCCAATGGGGCTGAGAGCCTATGTAGGAAAGGGACTTGATTTAGATTGGGGGCATACACGCTACCGAGGGTGACCTCCCGACCACACAGCCATCTTAATTTGTGAGTGTACGCTGAGGCTCAAAGGGGACACCCGCCCTCAGCCAGATCAGCACCCCCCTGGCGTATGCAGAAAAAGAGGTAGCGAATATCTGTCCTCTCCATCTCGGGTGCAGTTTCTCCACATCACTCTGAATAAGATGCGTCTCCTGCAGCAAAGCTATCAGCACTCTCCTTCTCCATAAATATCTGTGCACATTATGCAGTTTAGCCATGTAACCCATTCCCCTAATGTTCCACGTCATAAATTGTACTGAGTGATGAATTGTGGCCATAGCAGAGCATTTACTGTCGACCCACCCATCTCCCCACCGCCACACCCCTACAATAAGAAAATGCAAAACCACCCATGCATATAAAACAAACTGAAACTGAACAAAATTAAAAACACCCCCAAACATTAGATCCTCTTCCCAAGAGCAACCTGGCAACAGCCAGCCACCCAAACCATTAGTAAATCATCGGCTCTTATTAGAAGACTCATATCAGGTTTAGGCGCGGCCTCCCAAGAGGGGGTAGGCTATAGTCCAAAGGCGCCAGTTTCCACATCGGCTGCGCCAGTCCTGGCCCTCAACGGGTGTTTATGAAATCTTCCCAGTTCAAAGTCAGAATTATGCATGATCAGGTGGGTGCTGCCAATCTCTATTGGCATCCTGTCAAATTATATCATCCGCCATCCCCGGGGTAACATCTGACAACTGGGTGCTGTCCGCCAGCGAGGAGTCCAATTCCAAATCTCCCGTCCCTTTCACAGATGGGGAGCCAACCTTCGAGACACCCTCCATCCCCTTCATAATCGTCACCAATGCCTGGAGGGCAGCGGCCTTCTCCCTCTCAGTTTGAGAAAGACTGGGTTTCTTCGGGACCTCTTCCTCAGTGTCCATTCCTGTAGGGCAGCAGCAGAGTCCCTCCCCTGAGGCCGCACCCCAAATCCTTTAGCCTCGATCCACTCCCAGGCCGCCGCTGGGTCATCACAAAAGTGAGCCGTTTCCTCTGATAATATTCGGAGTCAGGAAAGGAACATATAGGAGTACTGCAGGTCCTCCTCCCTCAAATCCCTCTTGACCTCGAGGTTCTCCTCCTTTGCACCTATATTGTGTAGTCAGAATATGGAGACCATACTATTGTTGAGTACAAATGGACCTGCAATTCTGGCCTTGTGCAGCAGAGCATCTTTATCCTTGAAGTGGAGGAGCTACGGCATCACCGGGTGCGGTGGACGACCCGGCACCAGTAGGCGGCCTGGCACTCTATGCATTCGTTCTAGTGTATAAAAGGCTGAGAGACCCTCCGGGGCCACCACCGTTTAAAGCCAATGTTCCAAGTAGGCAATCATATCCAGATTCTCCGCCCCTTCAGGCAGCTCAACCACCCTCAGCGTCCTGCGCTCAAGCGCACAGTCTCTATCTGTGAGCTCCGTGACCTGGAGAGATGTCGTTCTCTATGCAGGGCGTAGGTGGACAGGAAAGGACCCTCTCCACACGTTTGTGGTGTTCCGTCTGAAGCTGCCCCAGCCCCACTGACACTGTGCTGAGCCCTGGTCTAAGGTGTCTTTAGTGTCGGCGGATGCTTCTAGTATTTTAGTGAGTTGTAGTTGCACTGGATCTTCCAAGGACCCCGGACCCTGCCTCTCCTGCCTCTGTTCATTGGCAAGATGGGCGACCTAGGAGGCTTGGGTAATGTACAAGTTATGGTAAAGACGGCCTCAAAGGATTCTTTTTGAGATCTAAGTTAGGTTGATTATCGTAATGACGGTGATATGAGTTATCTGATGGCTGATCACTATCTGTATCAGAGTTGGTGCCTGAAAAGATGATTCTCTTGACAGCACTGTTATTTGGACCTTGTGGAAGGTAGAAATCTTTCCTAAGATAAGTATATGTCCGTTCTTTGCTATTTTTTTTATATCTTTTTGCAATCCTCCCACTGCTCCACTCTTCCACCAAACCCCACATGCTCCCCCATGTCATAGTGAGAGTCTCGCACTTACACCAACTCCTTGCACGCCACCCAACCTCATCCCCCAGCAACCTCGTCAACAAAATACCAGTTTACAGGTAAACAAGAAGGACAATCTGCCTAGGAATTATACCAGCCAGAAATATATTCAATACCATAGCTATATTTCTGCAAATGAGATGCAAGTCTTGCTAATCCTTTACCTGCTCCACCTGGTATTAACAATTTGACTAGTGGTGTGTGCTTGGTAGAGTTTAAAGTTCATGCCCACAAGTATGTCCTAAAGTATTCATCACTCCAGGCTGCTGCCATCACCTCACGCTTTATCACAGAATAATTACGTTTTGTTTCCATCAAAGAGCCTCATACAAAAGCCGCAGTATTTGCTGCACCTTTTTGCAACTGGGACAAAACAGCTCCTTTTCCAATGCCACTGACGTCTTCAAGTGATACAGTTTGCAAAGTCATGTTAAATGGAATCAACATCATAGCAGGACCGATTTCTTCCTTAATTTTCTTTCCTCACTGTGAACCTTAACCCTCAGTCTTCACCTCAAAGTTCTCAACAAATTTCAAATTATGTTCAATTATATCCATGAAGGACCTTCATTGTCCTTTCTCTTGAGGTAAGGTAGAAGATCTGATGGCATTGAGAAGATCGGTTAGATCTTACTCCATCCCCAAAATAGTGTGACCTACGTATTTAATTTCCATAACCAAGAAAACACATTTATCCTTACACAAAGTAAGGCCTGCATCAAGTAGTCTGTCCAAAGCCTGTTCTTGCACTGTTGCCCCAAAGATCAGTATATCATCTTGGAAATAGATGATATTGGACAAACCCTTGAAAATCTGAGACATCATCTGTTTGGAAGACTGTTGCTGCCGCCGACAATCCAAGCGGCATTAGAGTAAATTTGAATGTTCCTTCAATGGTATTGAACGCTGCTAGATTCTTTGAGTCTTCATGCAAACAAATCTGAATATAGGCGCTCTTTAAATACAATTTTGATAAGAATTTACCACCACTCAACAACAAGATTAATTCATTAGTATTGGGTTGGGTAACATTATCAGTGACCATTTTCTGATTGACACTTCTCAATTTTACACAAAGTCATAGCCACGCTTTAGTCATTACCTCACACGTTTTTACAACGCATGTCTTTACCATGCATTACTTTACAATGTTTTTTAGATCTAGACTTTCAGCATGCATGTGTGTACCACTAGTGTCAACCACACATTTTGTTTACTACTAGTGACATTACTACTTTTTGTTTTACTACTAGTGCTATGACCACACATTTTATAACCACTAGTGTCATTATTCACTTCATTTTTACCACTAGTGTCATTATCACAAATGTCTTTACCACGCATTAATATGTAAGCATATGGGTAAGTATATAAGTAAGTATATGTTATATATATTTGGTAAATATTAATTTTATAATTATTTTATGTTATTTGTTTTTTAAATCATAACTATTAGGGATGGGATGCAACGGATATATACTAGTATTGGGTAAAGAAGTATATTTAATACTTTAGTATTTATATTTTAACGTAATTTATGTTATTTCATGTTAATAGTTAAAAGAAATTTTAGCAACTGTAATACAATATTTTAGGGATAGGATGCAAGGGATATAGGGGTTTTGGGTGGGAAAGTGTATTAATACTAATGGGCTCATTACGATGGCTGAGGGACCGTCACCGCCAGCCATGCGGTGGCGGGCCCTCCGCCATCTGGCAGCAGATTTGCCCCTGCCAGATTATGATGGTGGTGGGAATCCTCAGAGAAGTGTGGGGGACACAAAGACCATCCGCCTTGGTTCCGCAAGGCGGTCCTTCTCCGCCCGCCTTGCGGAACCAAAACATGGGCAGCATTGCAGCGGTGCCTAGCAGGCACTGCCGTAGGGATTACGATATCCCTTTCCGCCTGTCTTTTCGCGGCAGTCATCCCACCACGAACAAAGACAGGCGGAAACGGATTTGGGGGCCTGGAAGCGGGCCCCCCTTCTGTTGAGGGGAGGTAGCTGTGCACTGGGGGGGTACCCATGGTACCCCCCTATATTTCCCTGCACTGGGGGGCAGGCACCGCGTGGTGCCTGCCACGTAGTGCAGGGAAATGCACAGCATGGCTATGTAACATTGCATACGGTGCTGCAGCCAGCGGCACCGTCCGCAATGTTAAATGCTCTGGATTTGCCCGCCAGTATGGGGGCCGCAACCTAATTGCAGTGGTGGGATCGCCGCTTGTCTGGTGGGCGGTCCCAAACACTGCAATGATGGGGGGCGGACTCAGGTCCGCACGCCATCGTAATGAGCCCCTAAGTTATTAATTGTAATACTTTAGTATTAAAATGTAAGATTTGTAATTGTTGTGAATTAATAATTATATTACATTTTAAAATATTTTTTAAAATTGTAACATTACTATTTAGAGATGTGATGCAAGGAATATAGTGGTATTGGTTTGGGAAGTGTATTAATAGAAAGGTATTTATTTTTATACTTGAGTATTATTATTTAAGACTTGTAAAAGTTGTGAATTAATAATATTATTAAATGTAAAATTATTTTTTCAAATTGTAACATTACTATTTAGGAATGCAATGCAAGGGAATTTGGGATATTGAGTAAGGAAGTTTATTAAAATATATAGGGCCTTATTAGAGGTTTGGTGGTCTGTGAACCACCATACCTGCAGTTGCGGTCCGACCACCATGAGCTCAGCAGTCCAACCGCCATATTAGGAGTTGTGTGTATTGCTATTGCAAAGACTTCGGCTTAACCGCTGAGGGCGCGGTCTGGGAAAAGCAGCTTCCATAGGGCGTTACAGAGGAGTTTCTTTGCCATCCGTATTATGAGTTGGCTTTTTGACAAGCTGACTGCAATGATGGGACCACCAGCTTCAAGTCGGCAAAAAAAGGATTTGGAGTGTGTACTCACCCCTTTCTTGTTCTTTAGGTCAGAGTTTGACGTGGATCCCTTTCTTCAGGTCCCCCCTTCACAGCAGCATCTTCACCCCGAGGATTACAACCCTGTTTTTGGCGATGTACAGATAAGTCCTTTTTGTACCATATACCCAAGGCCTGGTCTGTCCACATATGGGCCCGACTCTGGTAATGGGTAGGTGGTATTTTTCCACATGTATCATGCATATCTGTGTACTGACACATATGCAGTTGAAATGCTCACACAAGCATTATTAAATATGGAAAAGTAATCACCACTGGTAAAAGATCTCTGCAGCCACACCGCAGGCACTGTGGTAAACTCGTAATACGGCGGTCGGAAGACCGCTGGTGCTGCGGTCTCCTGGCGGCCGCGGTGTTTGGGTGGTTCAACCACCAAACCCGTTATCAGGCTTTAAGTTGGTCATTTGAATACTTGAGTATTAATATTTAAAAAATGTATTGTTGTGAATTAATAATATTACATTTAAAAATATTTTTGAAAATTGTAACATTGTTATTTATGGTGGGATGCAAGGTAGATAGGGATATTGGGCGTGGAAGTTTATTAATACTAAGGTACGGTATTCATTTTAATACTTGAGTATTAATAGTTAAAAGGTAATTTATTTGAATTAACCCCTTCCATGCTCATGACGGAACGATTCCGTCATGAGCATCGGTTGAGCTGTGCTCATGACGGAACCGTTCCGTCATGGCCCCGCCCGCGCTCGAACCCTTCAGCACCGCGGGGGAATCCGCGCAGCGCTGAAGGGGTTAAGGAGCAATAGGCATACTTTATTTAAAATTTTTAAATGGGGGGCGTGGCCATGATGGCGAGCGGGTAAGACGTGTATTGCTTCATCTCGCCGCCCGCCGATGCCCGACTCGGCCCCGAAGTAGCGTATTCCTCCCCCAAAAGGGACCAGGGAGCAGCGGAACTGCCCCCGAGCCGAACCAATGCTTACATGCTGTGATCTTGCGGCTGGGGGCTGATTTTTTGAGCCTTCACTGAGCGGAGCGGTGGAGCAAGCGAGAAGGCCAAGATGGTGCCGGGCCCTGAGCATCGCCGGATCTCTGCTACAAGCACGGCCGGACCGGTCTCTGCCGCCTGCTCCTGCCGAAGGGCGCCAATAGCGGCATCAACGGCGACCCGGAAGATGCCTGAAAGGGGCTCCGATGCCGCAGCTGCCAACGAGCACGCAGGGGGTCTCACGACATCGCCAGCTACACTCGAGGCCCGGGGGGCTACAACGCGGGAGAAGGCCCGGAGTGGCAAGGTGCGGAGGCCTGTGTTCCCTGCAGGCGGCACTGGTTGGCGACGGGCGGCCGGTGAGGAGTAGATGTCTTACTGGTGCTGTGAGTGCGGCCTGCCCTGGGGCCTCTGCACCCATCTACGACCCCAACTGCATCACCCTGAGAGTCGGAGGAGACTGGGAGAGTGGAGGGACGCTGGGGCTTGCGGCAGCCCTCCGTATTGGCGAGAACAACGGTAAGCAGCGCCTTCTTCGGAGGGGGATCCTGCGAGTGGCCTCCCAGAGCATCTGTTATTTTCATGTACATAGACTGAGACTGTCACTGGCGCGAAAAGCCCAGGGGGACTGCATAACACGCAGAGCCTACCAAGAAGTGAGGCGCAGATGAGAGGCTGAGTGGGGCATCTGAATGAGTTGGGACTGCCCCGTGCAGCTGGGTGTATTGGCCAGGGCAAATCGGCTGGCGCTGAGGGGACGTGGAGGCGCTCCATCGGTCGCTGACCCCCCCACAGTTCCCCACGGCGGAGTCCACATTTTGGAGCAGGAACGATCTGCTTACCTGCAGGGGACTATCATCTGAAGCGGGCGGCAGCGAGAGGCCCTCAGCATCGCCTTACGGGGCCCAGCATACGGGAAGGGGGGAGTGCGATTCATTACACTGCCCGATGGCCTTCCTGAAGCTTCCACGTCCTGCACGCCACCCGCTGCGACTGTGAGCTACCACGCAGCTGCACGCACCCTGCAGTCACGGTGGGCCGCGATCTCCTCCGGCACAGGCACTGGCTTGGGCCTAGGCTCAGTACGCATCAGTGGGATCCGAGAGGGGTTGAAGATTCCCTCGAACTAGCACTGCTGGTGCTGACACCCGGCTGGCACCTGTGGGGGAGGGAGGTGACGCAGTTGGGAGGATTGGCGTCCCAGCAGCGAGGAAGTCACCAGCCTGAACCTGATCTTTAACGCTATATGGTTTGGAGGTGGCGCGGCTAGGAACTGTGGGTCCTGAACTGTCGGCGTGGGCCTCCCCATCGTCGCTAAAGGCGGCAAGTGGACCCTGGCTTTGAGCAAAGGGCCTGCGCTCCGAGCATAGGAACCCCTTCATAGGTGGCGGCGGGGGGCTTCGCTGGGGACTGCAACACCGGCTGCCCAGCACCCCCCAAGATCGCAACGTAGACCTTGGTCTGGTTGGTGCTGGGCCTCGTACCAGCCGGCACCTAGTGACCCTTCAGCCCAGGAGACATCATGTCCAACCAAAGGGGTAGGAAGGAGCGCACATTGAAGGAGATGCTCACCAAGGGCCATCCAGCCACTGCAGGAAACGAAGATGAGGGCGCTCCCATAACCAAATCTTTCCTAGAGATACTATTTAACACATGTTAGACTTGGGGGTCTCTAGTTGGCACAGGTATGCACTTGTGACAAATATTGACCCTCACCTCTAGTCAGGGTAAGGGGGTACACTCCTAAAATAACCCCTGCTCACCCCCTTGGTAGCTTGGCACGAGCAGACAGGCTTATCTCAGAGGCAGTGTGTAAAGCATTTGTGAACACATACAGTAACCAAGTGACACACTACAGATGGACACCACACAGGTTTTATATCAGAAATAAGTATTCTTTATATAGATTTACCACAAGACCATTAAACGACAAAAACACACAATACTGTTACTTTAGATGGTAGAATTTTGCTTAGTTCTCTTAAGTTCTTAGATGCGACACTTTAAGTCAATGTACCTTTTAGATGCGACACGCAGGGCAATGAAAGTGTTGCAACGATGTTGATGCGATGAAGTTTTTGGTGCAAAGAAATAAAGACGTGAAGATCTTCCAGATGCTTCTCCGATGTTACGAGAAGACTCGACGCTTCAGCTGCAGTTGCGACACACTTTACGCGATGCGACGACAGCGGCCTTGGCAGCGACACTCTTCTCTGACGTTGCGAGACGCTTCTACTCGATGCGATGCTGCAGCCGAGACACACTTTACGAGATGCGACGACAACAGCTCCGACGGCGGCACGCTTCTCCTTCTTGAGTCGCGCTTCTAGCTCTTTGCGACACGCAGTCCCTCAGAAGGCCCAACAACTGCAGCAGGCACTTCCAAAGAACTCTGGGGAGCTGGGGAGTGAAGTCGGTTGTTCCTGAGACTTCAGCAGGAGGCAAGCTCTTTTCCAAACCCTTGGAGATCCTTCACAAGTTGAGCAAAAGTACACACAAAGTTCCTTTCTCCTCTCTTTGGCAGTAGGCAACCCCTGCAGGCCAATCTCCCAGTTTCAGGGATAGTCTCTCCTCAGTTTCTTCTTAGTTCCTCTCCTCAGCAGAGTTTCTTCTTGTTTCCCAAAGTGATCTAAATTCTTAAGTTCAGGGTCCCAATACTTATACCCCAAAATCCTTTGTCCTCTGAGGGCAGAGGGGCCTTTGCCTTGTTCAAACCAGTTCTAGTCAGTCCTGGAGCACTTTGTTTACCTGACTCCTTCTTTCCTTTCAGAGTGCAGGGCAGAGACATCAGACGCACCACAGGAGGTCGAGCCAGCATTGTGGAGGAAAGGCACAGCCCTATTCAGGTCCCAGGTGCAACTCCTCCCACCCATCTAGATGCAGATCTCTCTATTCACCACTGGGACACCTCACCCTGTCTCCTGGAATTCCCCAGGCCTGTCACTCAAACTCCAGAAAGGGAATAAACAGCCTAGCAGAGGCAGGTTTGAATGGTTAGACAAGAAAATATCTACTTTCTAAAAGTGGTATTTTCAAACACAGACTGTTAAAACCAACTTCACTAAAATATGTATTCTCTCATTCTGAGTTCAGGCATACTAAATTCGAATTTCCACCATGTTCCCTGAGTCAGTTAGGATTATAAAATGTAATAATCAAACTGCCCATTCTGGCCTATGGAGAACAGTTAGCCTTGCAATAGTGAAAAACGAAAATGGCTGTAATTCACTATTAGAACATGCCACACACACCAGGGCATGTCCTACCTTATCCTTACAATGCTCCCTGCCCTTGGGCCTACCATAGGGGTGTCTGATATGAAGAAAAGGGAAGGTTTAGGGACTGGCAAGTGGGTGCACTTGCCCAGTCAGCATGACAGTACCAGACTGCACGCAGGCTCTGCAATGGCAGACCTTAGACACATTTTTACAGGCGGCTTCTGTGGGTGGCATAACCAGTGCTGCAAGCCCACCAGCAGTGTTTGGATTTACAAGCCCTGGGCACTCCTGGTGCACTGTACTAGGGTCTGACAGGTAAACCAAACCAACCAATCATGGAATCACTAATCATACATTAATTTACAATAGGGAGTACTTGCACTGTGGGTGGCACTGGACAGCAGTGGCACAGTGCCCTGAGCAACTAATACCAGCAAAAATACATGAAGCAACAGCGAAAAAATGGAAGGAGACCCACGCCAAGGTGCCAGGTCTAACAACACACTTCGCGAAGACTTTCACAACTTGAAAAGCGAGGTAGCGGGAGAGGTGCGCGAACTCCGGAGGGAGGTAGATACCCTGGGAGACAGGGTGGTGGCTATCGAGGACCAGGAGCGGCCAAAGAAGAAGAAGTCACGCAACTACAACAGGAGGTGATCCACTTGAAGGACCGACAGCTCGACCTGCAGGCCCATGCCGAAGACTTAGAGAACCGCTCTCGGCGCAACAACATCCGAGTCCGGGGGGTACCATCGGATGCAGAAGGGATTGATATCACTGGGTTTCTGCAGAGCTTATTCCGGGACATTCTAGGAGCCCCTTCGGAGATGGAGATCCACATAGACAGAGCTCACAGGGTGGTCCTGTGTCGACGGGCTAACGCGCCACCTCCGGACATACTGGCCTATCTACCGGACTACCCGCTGAAGGAGCGCATTATTAGAGAAGCCAGACTGAAACATCATGTGCAGTATCAAGGCCTGACCATCACTTTGTATCAAGACCTAGCAGCTAGCACCCTGCAGAAAAGAAGAGAATTCAAGGATGTCACGACGCACTTACGGGAGAATGGGGTGGCAAACTCTTGGGGGCACTCCTTCCGCATAATATTCAAGTGGCATGGAAGATTGCATCAACTGCACTCCCTCCTTGAAGCACGCAAACTTTTGGGTCTACCACTCCAGAGTCCGGCGGCGGAGCGCTCAGCTAGCCCACGCTAGTCCCCAGCACGATGGCAGATGGTTGGGGTTAAAGAGTCACAGGAGCTGCGTGAGGGCCTGACCCGGAGACTCTAGTTCAGGAGCATAAAGTGGTGCTTGCAGTTGTGGCCAACGACACGTCCTCCCCGGAAGAACTATGACAGAGTTCAGGAGGATTTTGTTTGCATGTTTTTGTGATATGAGGACCTAGGGAGAAGGCGCGTGGGGCGGGGGACCCTGCTTGGTCACCCGAGTCACAAAATGTCCCAGACTTCAGTAATTCACCACGGGCACACTGCTCGGTACAGTGTGTGCGGGACTATTTAGGGGGGCTGTTCTTTTGGTTGGGGTTAGGGAGGGGAGGGGGTGGAACTGGTGTGCTAATACGGGGATACGGTTCTTAGGCACTTGCGATTCTGGAGGTTGCTGTGGGGGAGGGGGGTTCTGGGTCCCATGCGGTACGGTGGCACTACGAGCCTGGGAGCATGCTGCCCACACTCCGAATTCACCGTCCTCACACTTAATGTTAAGGGCCTCAATAGCCCTAATACTGTCCTATTTAGAGAATTCAGGAGCGGATATCTGTCTGTTACAGGAAACTCATCTGCTTGCACGAGATTGTCATAGAATGAAAGCCAGGGCGTTCCCTTTTCAATATTTTTCCTCTACACTGGACAAGAAGGCGGGGGTAGCAATCCTAATATCACAGGCATTTAGAGGGTAAGTGGGGGACAAGATAGCCGAACTGAGAGGGTGGTTATTAGCATATCGCTTTTGGATTAACGGCCTGGCTTTAACGATTGGGACTGTATACTCACCACACACAGGACAGGAGACATTCCTTAGAAATGCGTTATCAGCAGTACTGGAGTTGCATGACCGCTTCATAATGGTGGGAGGCGATCTGAATTTAGTTATGGATACGGTCGCAGACAGGTCTGGCAGTTGCGGTTCCCAGGTGGGGTAGGTCTCTGAAGCAAGCAAACGATGGCTGGGGGAATGGGGTTTACTTGATCTGTGGAGAGTCGAACCCTCGAGCCTCCTAATTCTCCTACTACTCACACATACACCACACCTATGCTAGATTAGACTACTTTCTTGGCTCCACAGAGGTTCAGGCGGCTATTAAGGACATATACATCACAGCTGCGGCCTTGTCCGATCATGATGCGGGGGTGGTCACTATGAGGGTCCCCCACATAGTTAGGCCAGCCGGCAGTTGGATGTTGAGGGAGAATATGCTCCATAAACAGGTGGTGCAGGAGCAAATCCTCAAATGCATTACAGACTATTTAGATCTCAACGACACCCCGGACACATCTATTACTACACTGTGGGGGGCACTTAAAGCAGTAGTGTGGGGGGAGCTGATTGCTTTATCAGTGGCGGAGAACAAGGAACATAAGGCCAAACGGGAGGAACTTACCGCCAAAGTGCTAGAGTTGGAAAAGGTGCACAGCCGAACGGAAACGCCTCGGGTCTGGCGGCAATTGAAAAATGCATGAGCCCTGCTAGCAGGGCTCGACTTGGACAGGGCAGAATACGCAGCCCTCTGCCTTAAACACTCATACTACATAGGGGGGATAAGACAGGGTGGATACTGGCTAGTAGACTAAGGGCGAGGACTCAACAGTGTAAGGTAAAGGAGATTAAAAGCTCTACTGGTGCCCCTATTACCTATGATTTGGGAATAGCGCAGAGCTTTCGGGATTTTTATGCTACTTTATATGCGGGCAACTCCCCATCCACCCCACATATAGAGGCCTACCTCAGGGACGCACACATGACCGCATTGAACCAGCATAACGGGGAGACACTCGATAACCCCATCAGAATAGAGGAGGTGGTGGGAGCCATCTCCCACCTTAAACACTTGAAATCTCCAGGGCCGGATGGCTTCTTGGTTGGGTTTTATAAACAGTTTTGCTCAGCGATTGCCCCAATACTTACTTGTCTTTTTAATTCCTTCACTGGCCCGGGTACGAACCCACAGGAGATGCTATTAGCTTTGATAGTGGTGCTTCCCAAACCGGGTAAGGATGCCTCACAATGCGGCTCGTATTGGCCAATCTCATTGCTTAATGTCGACCTAAAATTGTTCACGGGTATACTGGCGAAACGCCTGGGTCCCCTTATGCCGGGTATAATCAATCCGGATCAATCTGTTTTTATACAGTCCCGGCAGAGTAGCGATAAAGCTCATCTTTCATCTCATAGACAAGGCTCACCGCACCGAGTTGGACGCTCTCCTCCGGTCAGTGGATGCTGAAAAAGCGTTCGATCAGGTGGATTGGTGCTTCTTAGATAGGACCCTTGTACACTTTGGCTTTGGTGATAGGTTTAGAGCGTGGGTATCGAGCTGCTACACTAACCCCAGGACTTCAATTAGGGTGAACAGGGTAACTTCCACGCCATTTGAAATACAGAGGGGGACCAGACAGGGGTGCCCGCTGTCACCCCTCCTCTTCACCCTTTATATTGAACCGTTGTCCCAGAGGATCAGGGATAATCCGGAGATAGTGGGCATCTCCTTTGGGGGAGAACAACACACCGTTAGTTTATACGCTGATGATATCATCGCTTCTTTGGAGTCCCCAGCTTGATCAGTCCCTGCTTTTATGAAGGAGCTGGAGGACTGTGGTCAGGTCTCGGGTTTGCGAGTTAATGTGGGGAAGTCCTCGATATGTAGGTTCCAGGCAGCCAGTCCAAAGCTTCCCCCCGTAGGCTCGACGTTTGCGGGCATTCCGATTTATTCTTCTATCCCCTGCCTGGGTATTGAACTGGCAGCATCGGTGGCCCAGACGCTCCACCTCAATTATTCTGAATTCCTCCAACGGTCCACAAAAGATCTAAATGAATGGAAGCGCCACTCGCTCTCCCTGCTGGGCAGGGTGGCAGCTGTTAAGATGTCTCTCCTACCTAGAGCACTGTACCTCTTTCAGACTATTCCCATCTGGCCGCCCCGTGCACTTTACAAGCTCTTCAGCGAGCAATCAATCATTTCATTTGTGGAGGGAAGAAGGACCGACTACGCAGGGACCTGAGCTATCTGAGACCAGACGAGGGGGGATTGGGGATTCCCAATGTCTTCGAATATTTCCACACAGCACAGTTACGGTATCTTGTGGAGTGGAAACGCCCTGAAAACGAGAAGAGCTGGATCTTCCAAGATAGGGCGATAGCTCAATTGGATCTATGGAAGGTCCCCTTTCTTAAGCGGATACAGACCTCCCAGCCTCCAGGTCTCCCCTACTACGAGGACTTTAATGAGGGCTTGGGATGAGGTGGCAGTTAAAAGGGGCCTGACAACGTTTCCCTCCCCCATGACACCACTATTTGATAATAACGAGTTCTCTCCAGGTGCGGAAAAGAGGGCATTTTTCAGTTTGGAGGGCATCTGCTTGTCGGTCAGCGGGTCATCTGTTTGATCTAGAGGGCATCCTTTCCTTTCAGGACATGAAAACTGAATACGGGCTCCTGGACACAGAACGCTTTCGCTACTTCCAGCTTCGACACTGGCTCCTTCATGCTGACGTTTATCCTGGGGTAGCAAGGAAACTTACTAAGTTCAAGAGTTGGCTGTACACTAAGAATACCGATAAGGCAATGATTTCCGAGCTTTACGATAGGCTTAGAAGGGGGACTCCCAGGGAACACACTGCAGGTCAGCGGAGATGGTAGAGAGAACTAGGGAGCAAAGAATGGTTGGACATCTATTACCGTGCGAATCATACGGCACGCAACATAGCTAGTAGGGAGTCAGCGGTTCAGGTGGCCATGCATTGGCATCTGACCTCGGCCCGCTTGCATACAGGGAATCCTACACGAAGTTCGCTGTGCTGGCGTGGTTGTGGTGAAGATGGCACTCTGACACACGTACTATCGGACTGCAGAGAGCTGCAGACTTATTGGAAAGATGTTTTGGATGATATTGATCGCCAATTCGACACTGAGATACCACGGTTCCCTTTCTGTGTGATTTTGCGATTGCCCAACGCCATAACGTACCCACTTAAGTCCAAACGAGGCAGACTAATGGGGATGGCATTAGGAGCAGCCACACAACATCCTATCACACTGGGGCTCCCCCATAACACCGACCAGATTGGGATGACTACATAAATTATGGTATATTATAGGAATGGAGCGCATACAGGCCTCCGACACGAAATCACATGTCCTAAATATCTCCGCCTTCTTCGTCTCACAAGCTTGGCCCCTGCGCCACAGGCAACGAATACTGACTCATGACTTTACCCTTGTCCCGCTGCACCTTAGTAAAGATCAATGGCACACCAGTTCGGGGGAGGGAGGGGGGAGTTGGGATGGGGGGGTTCTTTTAAATTCATTAAAAGGCAGCAGCTTCCTAGCTTTTAATATCGGTTTGCTGTACAGGGGCAATCCTAGCTGCACACAAGGGTCCTGGTGGTCGCTAAGGTGCTAGATGACCATTACCAGTGGGAGGGGCCATGGTTACGACTCGATGTGCCAGCACCTGACATTTGTCTAATTGAATATAGTTTGTATGACTTTGATGCAATGCCAATGAAAATAAAGTTAATAAAAAAAAAAAACTTAATAAAATTATCATATGTTAAAATTATATTTCTGCACATTATGTGAGGAAATGCCAAAATAAACAAGCATTGGCATAGCCAATAGGTCTCGCCTTTGGGACCTTATAAGTGTTTAGCCATGCAACAGTTGATGTTGTTGCAGGAAGGATATTGTGCTGCACAACTAAATACTTATAAGATCCCAAAGGCGAGACCTATTGGCTATGCCAATGCTTGTTTCTTTCATGGCAATTTTATATAGCGCCGAACTCGACCCGAAGGTATTGTAGCGCTTTACATGAGCACCGCTTACATTACACAAGGACATTTTGGTAGGCACCGGGAAATTAACTGATTAGTCTAGAATGACAGGATGTTGACCCCATGCACAGCCACCCTCTGCCTACGTACATACCTGGTGAGGATGGGGACCCCCAGCTCCTGCCTCTCCCTACATCATCGTGTTTATCTCGCCTGCTCTTGACAAGGGTGAAGAAGACCCCCTCGGGCTCGTACTTGATGAGGATGGACACCCCCACGTCCTTGCAGTTGACGTACACCCGGCTCCATGTCTCGCGGATGATGCGCTTCTGTTCCTCGGGGATGTCCTCGTCCCACTCCCACCTCTCCGTCCTGGACCTTTTCCATGGAGGAAGCGACAAGGGGTGGCGGGGAGCGCAGAGAGCCGTGCGCCCTGCAGGCTGCAGGGGTGCCGGGTATAGTCAGCGCGAGATGAGGGCAGGAGCATGCGCGTTGTGGGGGCGCCCCAGAGATGGAGGCTCCTGAGAATGGGGGGCTTACCAAGAGGTAGGGACTGCTCTGGGTGCGGGGAGCTCTACAATGTGTGTGGGGGGAGGGATGCTGTGGGAGATAGGGGTGATCTGTCCTTCACATAAGGGGGCTGCTTCAGAAACAGGGGGTGCCCTGGACCGTGAGGTGCTCTGATTGGGTACTGTGCGGAAGGTACGAGTGCGGGATGCGCTGCAAGGGGGCTGACAGTGGGGCTCCATCCGTCAGTCTCTCTGAGAGAGGGATGCGTCCCTCTGGGTTTGCTCTCTCTGTTTATGGGCGGGGAGATGCGCTGAAGGCAGGGATGGTGGTCAGAGTGCTTCTCGGTGGCAGTGTGGGTGATGTGGGGGAGTGCAGGCGTGCTCCCGCGTGGTTCTGTGTATGGGGTGGCTGTCTAAGTAGAAATGATGTGTGGGCTTCCCTGTGGCACTCTGGGTTGGTATCTTCTGAGGGGAAGGGGTTCTAAAGATGGGACTGCTTTCCTAGGAGTCACCAGGTGTTTGACAACGCTTGGGTCCTGGTGGGCACCTAGAAATATAAGGGGGGGAGCTTTTCTGTGACCAACGCACTATCTGTGACAATGTCGGCTGATTTCTCTCAGTGGCTTCTCTCGGGATGGGTGACTCCTGGGGGTATTCTAACAGTAGGTGGGGGCTAGGAATGGGCTCTTCCCTCGGGCAGTAGTAGTGTGGGCTTACATCTCCGAGTGCTGCTCAAGAAATGAGAGTCCCTCTAGAGGCGGGCTGCTGTGGAGAGGGGTGCTGCTCTGGGTGGTGGGCGAATGCCTGGCGGCTCTCCAGTCAGCAGATGTGCCCTCACCCAGACCTCCCCACCCAAAGCACACTGCCCTCGGCTAGCCCTGCAGTGTGCGCGCTCTGGAAAACTGAGCAAAAAGTGCTGGCCCCCCAGAGCCTTTAAGGGCTGCCTGAGCTCCGGCTGTGGCGCGTGGTGCTTTTCCACCCTGCCTTCATCACCCCTCCACCTTTAGGGCACCCTGCGCTCTCCAGAGGGGTGGGAAGGGCCTTGGGTTGCGCAGCTCCCTCGCCCCACATTTCGAAAACCACCCGGGAGTGGGACAGTTCACAAACTTGGATAAAGAGGAAATAAAACAGCCCAGTTCATGTATTGTATTGTAATTGCTTTATTTAAAGCGCTTCACACCCCTCACGAGGTGCTGAAGTGCATGAGGGGAGGCGTGGCAGGCTTCATTTCGAGGGAGTGAGGCTTGGTTCGAAGAGTGTAGGTGGAAGGAATCTTATGGTGTTTGCATGGCCAGAGCGCCCTTGTGCAGTTTTAGGTCGCAGCGCTTATGAGCGTAATGATGCCAAGAGAAGAGCGAGCTAGAATGCAAGCGCTGTATAGCAATTGATTGTTGTGCATTAGTAGAGGTCTTCAGAGGGACAGCTCACAGCTCGCGCTGGAAACAGGTACTTAACACGGACTTAAACCCCAGAGCAAAAGGCGAGTCCCAGCGGACTAAACAAGTTTGACGAGAGGCAGCAGGGGGAGGGAGAGAGGAGGGGGCCTGCACCTGTTTCCCTTGCGGGAGCAAGCAGGAACCATATGTTAATTAAAACCAGATGGTTTTAAAGCTCGCTTCCACAAGGGAATCACCAAATGTGTACGCGTTGCCATTAAAAGCAATGCAACGCGTGCATGTTTTTGGGACACAAACTGAATCGATTGCTAAAGGTCTTTTTATGCACTGCATGCGCGCTGCGTAGGCGAGACCTAAAAAGAGTGTAATATTTTGCATATTTAAAAAATATTTTAGAAGTATTTTCCCATGGGTTTCTATTGACTTTAGTGGCAAATATTGTCCTTTTTCTGTTGTGTTTGACGCATGCGGTTGTATGTCTGTTTCTACAGTTGGTGGAGTTACGTGGTCAACATCAGAAGCAAGATAGAGGTGCGGTCAGGTAAGAAAAATGGCTTTAACATTACTAGGGCCTTATTACAAGTTTGGTGGTCCTCTTGTTGGCCCGCCAGCGACACTCCAACAGGTGGACTGCCTGCTGGGTTATGAGTGTAGTCCAGGGCTGGCGAGCGGTGCTGCGGCGGTCTCACGACAGCAGCTTTGTAAGCTTCATAGGAGAGCATCAACAGCAGACTGCCGCCATGACATTGCCTTCAACAACTGTGCAGGAACGGAGGTGCTGTTCCAGGGGGGCACATGTGCCCCCCGCATGCACCGCCAGGCCCAGATCCAGCCAGGGGCACTGTTAGGGCCCCCTTTCCTGCATGTCCGACACCCTTTCCATGAAAAGGGCGGTGGATATGTAGGTCGTAATATGCTTGGCGGTGCCGGCATTAGCCCCGGCAGCATACTGAGGCTGGTGGCAGACCGCCGGCACAGCTGGAGCCTTGATCTCTGCGCAGCCTGTGGACCTGCAGTGGTGGTAGTGGTGGTCCTGAGGACCACCGTACTCGTAATAAGGCCCTAAATATATAAGTGGCTATGTTTATTGTAATGTACAAGGGAACGGTAGTTCGATTTTTACCACTGTTCCATTCCCATGCAGGTTGTGTTTATATGCTCACGTCGGGGCAGTTGTTTTTTTTTCTTCAAAGTACGTTTAGAAAAGTTGAAAGATAACATTTTATGACTTTTTAAAATCTATTTGAAACAAAAGCAACATTTGAAATTTTTTAGCTATGTGTTTTTTATACTGTGTGGAGAATATGGGACGAAGGTCACGAGGCTGCAGGAGGAAGATATCTATTGTTTATCTACTATTACAGTGTTGTTTTGGGGATATTTCTATTTCAAAACTGTTCATGTTTATGGTTATAATTAACAGAGTTTCCCATATGCATGTTCCTTTTGTGGATTTCTTCCATCCACATGTATGTTTTACAACTGACTTTTTTTGGATATCATGTTTTTTTTCTGGTTATTAGATAAAAACTTTTTTACCATTTTAGCCTTGAAAAACTGGATTTTATATTGTCAAATTGTATACTTTATTAATAATTGGGTTGTAGTTGTAGTAGGTTTTACATTTAAAACCAAGCATTTTCCGGGAATTGAATTTTTCTTGTGGATGTTTATTTGCCTATAAGGAATATTGGACTACAGTTGACTCTTAGTAACACGTTGTTTGAAAAAGTCACAAAGAGTTGAAGAAAGAAAACAACTGCAGGTAGGAATCATAAAATTCGCTTAATTCACTAAAAATAATTTTGAAAAATGCCAGTTGAATTGTATATTATTATTAAGACAGGCAAGTAATTTAGGGAACTATTAGTGAGAATTAGTAATTTAATATGTGTGCAATACTGTCCAGGTAGTATGAAGTCACCATTAACCAAAATTGTTGAATTTTGAGCCAGTAGTCTCGAAGATATTTCTTTACTTTTTGTTTATATACGTGGGTTCAGGATACCTGGCAGTGACTGTTCAAGTCTCATTTCTTGGAAACTTCATTCCTTCTTTAAAATGTCTAAATAATTATATACGTTTGGGTGAAGTTTGCCGATTGATTTACTGAAGGAATTGTGCCATCCCTCAATGGCATTGTTGGTCTTTGCACCTCCCTTTAAGCAGGTCGTGTAACAGTTCCACCATTCAATGGCAACATTTGACTTGCTCCTCTGACCAGACCTGCTTAGTTGGCCAATCTATGTATCTTCAAAATAATTTAATACGGGTCCAATTTCTCTTCATTTTGGGTAAAATTGCTGTGCAGAACTCACCTACACTGTCAGGAGGTACAAAGCATAAGGCAGGTAGTTTTCATAATAAAGTTTACTCTTTGATAAGTAATCCTCAATTAAGGATGAATTTTGAATTTTTCGCCAGTATGCCTGTGAAAAGTGAAAAAGAATACTTGAATTTGGGTTGTCGGGTAAATCGTTGCAATTGTGTTTATCATTCATAATGCAAAGTCAATTATTACTTTTCTATGACTTTTATTCATTGTTTTCGATTTTATAACTGTTAACCCCTTCGATGCTCATGACGGAGCGGTTCCGTCATGAGCATCGGTTGGGCTGTGCTCATGACGGAACCGCTCCGTCATGAGGACAGCCCCTGGGGGAAGCGCTGGCGCTCCCCCCCTGGGGCATCGATCGTGCCCCCACAGACGGGGATGGCAGCGGAAGAGTTTCCGCTGCCACCCCCGAGCCCCCCCACGCTTCCTGGTGACGTCAGCGCGCACAGCGCGCGCCGGCATCATCAGGAAGCGCTCGGACGCCTGGAGGCCATTTGCTTCCAGGCGTCCACAGAGGGAGGGTGAGTGTTGTTTGCTCCGGTGGGGCGGCGGGGGCCTTTTGGAGTGTATTGAGGCATCGGGGGAGAGGAAAGAGTATTTCCTCTCCCCTGATGTCTCAATACAGGGCATTCCTGCTCCACGATCGCGCACAGCATCGTGATCGTGGAGCAGGGATGCCCCACTAGACACCAGGGATGTGTATTTTTTTTTATTTTGGAAGTGACCCCTTGGGTAAGGGTCGCTTCCTGGGCCCATAAATTATTTGAAGACTTTTCTGCCCCCTCTGGGGGCAGATCGGTGTTTTTTTTTCGCCGTTTCTGCTCCCAGGATGGGCAGAAAAGCCCACTAGACACCAGGGATATAAATATTATTGTAGGAAGCGACCCCTTGGGCAAGGGTCGCTTCCTTTGGCCCATAAATTATTTGAAGACTTTTCTGCCCCCTCTGGGGGCAGATCGGTTTTATTTTTTCGCCGTTTCTGCTCCCAGGGGGGGCAGAAAAGCCCACTAGACACCAGGGATCCGATTATCATTGTAGGAAGCGACCCCTTGGGCAAGGGTCGCTTCCTGGGCCCCCTAATTCTTTTGAAGACTTTTCTGCCCCCTCTGGGGGCAGATCGGTTTTATTTTTTCGCCGTTTCTGCTCCCAGGGGGGGGCAGAAAAGCCCACTAGACACCAGGGAATTAGTTCAATTAAAAATAGAAGTGACCCCTCGCTTCCAGGGTGCAATTTGTTATATGTATTTGGCTCACCCGCCCCGGGACTGAGTAGCCTTTTTTTTCCTGCTGTTTTCTGCCCCACCTGGCACACAACCCGATTGACCATTTGGGTAGTGACATAGCATGTTATAATGTTTATTGTTATATTTTTTGTGAATTGCAATTGTAATGTTTTTTTTTTTTACTTTTTTGTTCTAGGTGAAGGCTTTTCCTCTTTTCAGTTTGCCGTTTTGTTACTGGTGGTTCTGCTGTTTGTGTAGTTTGGTAAGAGACTTTTTTTTGTACAATGTAAATGTGTTTGATTTCTCTGCCTGGTTTTTTTTTGCAAATGGTGTAATAATAGCAGTATGTTTGGTTTTTGAGTGTCAAAAACTTTTTGCATTGGTGCTCGATGTGTATTTTGTTGTCTTGTGAGTAATTTGTTTTTTTTTCTTCTTTCTAGTTTGATATCGTTGGTTTTTGCTGTGTCACTGCAGAGTTGGTTTCTGGTGAGTGCAGCTGTCTCTTGTAATTGGATTGTATAGTTTTTGAGTACATTGATCTTTGTGATAAAGGTACACATTTCTTTACTTACTTGGTTTGCACATTGTTGGTTGTTGTTGACTTGTTTGTGCAGTCTTCTATGTTAGTAAGTATAATGGCTAGCCGCAGGATTACTGCTCAGCAGGTTGTTGGTTTGCTGTTTGAGTCTTCCTCTGACCATGGTTCAGAGACTGATTCTGCATCTGAGGGAGAGGAGGCAGGGGACGATTCTGGCAGTGAGTTTTCTCTCCGTATGGGGTCATCGGATGATGAAGATACTCTTAGTGCGGATGAAGTGCCTGTGTTAGAGGAGGAGACTGATGTGCCGATAGTGCGGCAAGAGGCATCTGGGCTGCAGCCTGGGGCTGCAAGGCTTCCCGTTGGTGTAGTGCGGCAAGAGGCATCTGGGCTGCAGCCTGGGGCTGCAAGGCTTCCCGTTGGTGTAGTGCGGCAAGAGGCATCTGGGCTGCAGGCTGGGGCTGCAAGGCTTCCCGTTGGTGTAGTGCGGCAAGAGGCATCTGGGCTGCAGGCTGGGGCTGCAAGGCTTCCCTTTGAAAGTGATGACCTCTGGGTTGCCCCTGGCATGGTGCAGCCAGCATTGCCAGAGTTTACTGGTGTTTCAGGGTCTAGAGTGAATACTGAAAACTTTTTGCCGGTAAATTTTTTTCAGTTGTTTATGGACGATGTGTTTTTGGCAGAGATTGTTGAGCAGACTAATTTGTATGCCGAACAGTTTTTGAGGGACAACAGTGCCAGTCTTAAGCCACACTCTAGAGCTACCCGTTGGACTCCCACAAATGTTGAAGAGATGAAGAAGTTCTTGGGTTTAACTTTTTTGATGGGCTTGCTAAGGAAGCCATCAATGTCTTCATATTGGTCTAGCAGTCCCTTGATGGCAACGTCTATTTTTCCAGCAGTCATGACTCGTGACTGGTATTTGCTTCTACTTCGGATGATGCATTTTGTTGATAATGGTTTAGCGTTGCCACGAGATCACCCTGACTGTGACCGTCTTTTTAAGATTAGGCCTGTCCTTGATCACTTTGTTGATCGATTTTCTGAGATTTATGCCCCTGGGAAAGAAATTGCAGTGGATGAGTCTTTGGTGTTGTTCAAGGGCCGCTTGATTTTTAGGCAGTACATTCCTAGTAAGAGGGCACGCTATGGAATAAAGCTGTATATGCTGTGTGACAGTAGGACTGGATACGTCTCTAATTTCAGGGTGTACACCGGTAAGGAATCTAGGATTAACCCCCCTGGTTGTCCGTCCACTTTTGGAGTGACTGAGAAAATTGTTTGGGAACTTGGTAGAGGATTTTTTAACAAAGGCCACCATTTATATGTAGATAACTTCTACACTGGTGTGCGGTTGTTCAGGGAATTGGCCAAAGGGGACACTCTTGCTTGTGGCACAATCCGCTCTAACCGTAAAGGTTTCCCGAAAGAACTTGTTTGTCAAAAGCTTGGGCAGGGACAGTGCAGTGCGTTGCGTTGCCAGGAGCTTCTTGCTGTGAAGTTTACAGACAGGAGAGATGTCTACATGCTGACTACCATCCATGATGAAAGCACTGCACCTGGGACTGTTTGGGGTCAGGTCGCTGAAGCGCGCAAACCTGTGTGCATTTTAGACTACAATAGGCACATGGGTGGTGTTGACAGAGTAGATCAGAGGTTGGAACCTTACACTGCTCTTCGTAAGGCTTACATTTGGTACAAGAAGTTGGCTATCCATCTTTTCCACTTGGCAATGTTTAATGCTTTTGTTGTGTTCCAGGATTCTTGCCCTGAGTCAAAGATGACTTTTGCTAAGTTTCAGGAGTCTGTAATAGGCAGCCTTGTTGTAGTGGAACAGGCAAGTGTTCCTAGAGTTGGAGTGGTGGAGGATGTTGCTAGATTGAAAGAACGCCACTTTCCAGATCACATTCCTCCCACACCCGCAAAAGATTTTCCCAATAGGAGATGTAGAGTCTGTTGGCGAAGAGGTTCACGGAAGGAGAGTCGTATGTACTGCCCCGACTGTCCTTCTCATCCTGCACTGTGTCTCCCTGCTTGTTTTAGAGCGTACCACACGCGAAAGAATTTTTGGGAGCATTCATGAGTGGTAAGTGAACTGCCCGGTCTGTATTCTTTGGATAATTTGATTCTGTTTCAAGGTTGGTGTTAGTGCAATGTATTTAGTTGCTGATTTTCTGTTAGAAGATTTGTATCTATTTGCGATTTGTTTTTGTTTTTATTTTTTTCTAAAAAAATCCTAAATGTGATGGCGGTGTGTGTAGGCTTGCGCTTGGCTGTTGGTGTGTGTGGACTGGCACTTGGTTGGTGGTGTGCGTGGAATGGTGCTTGGCTGGCGGTGTGCGTGGTCTGGCGGTGTGCATGGACTGGTGGTCTGCGTGGACTGGTGGTCTGCGTGGACTGGAGCTTGGCTGGCGGTGTGCGTGGAATGGTGCTTGGCTGGCGGTGTGCGTGGACTGGTACTTGGCTGGCGGTGTGCGTGGACTGGTGGTGTGTGTGGACTGGTGCTTGGCTGGTGGTGTCCGTGGACTGGAGCTTGGCTGGTGGTGTGCGTGGACTGGAGCTTGGCTGGCGGTGTGCGTGGAATGGTGCTTGGCTGGCGGTGTGCATGGACTGGTACTTGGCTGGCAGTGTGCGTGGACTGGTGGTGTGTGCGGACTGGTGCTTGGCTGGTGGTGTCCATGGACTGGAGCTTGGCTGGCGGTGTGCGTGGAATGGCAATTGCCTGCCGGTGTGCCTGGACTGGCGATTGGCTGGCGGTGTGCCTGGACTGGCGATTGGCTGGTGGTGTGCCTGGACTGGCGCTTGGCTAGCGGTGTGCGTGGACTGGTGTTTGCCTAGCGGTGTGTGTGGACTGGTGCTCGGCTGGCTGTGTGTGAGTAGTGACTTCCTGCTGGTCACTACACACACTGCTAGCTGAGTGCCACTCCACGCAATCCATCAGCCTGTGTAGTTGCTGTGTCTGGATTGTGGGCGTGTGAAAGTGATGGGCCCTTGAATGGCGCTGTGTGCTGGTGTGAGTTTTGTTATGTGATGGGCCCGCGGCTGGCGGTGTGAATGGTTTTGTATGTCTCACACGTATGAAAGGTGTATGAATGGCCTGTAAAGAGGTTGGTGCCTTGTCATGGCTTTACAGCTCACGAGCTGTGAGTCAATGGTTCAGTTTTTCGCCCTTTCAATTATTACCAGTGCATTTCATTTATGTGAAATCACTTGCTAATACAATTGTATCTACTGAACCATCACTCACCCTCGTGCCAAATCCAACCAGTATGTGTGTGTGCTTGCGGATTAGATGGCTGTGCAGTAATATTTGTCTTTCTGAAGCAGGGTGTACCTTGTCCCTTTTTGGTGAATTTTGTAATGTGTTGCTTTTGTGCCTGGTGGTGCGAATGGTCTTGTTTGTATCACGTATGAAAGGTGTGTGAATGGCCTGTAAAGTGGTTGGTGCCTTGACGTGGCTTTACAGCTCACGAGCTGCGAGTCATTGGTTTGGTTTTTTGTGAATTTAATTATTGACAGTGCATTTCATTTTTGTGAAATCTCTTGTTAATAAAATTTAATACACTGAACCATGACTCGCCCTCGTGCCAAATCCAACCAGTATGTGTGTGTGTTTGAGGAATAGATGGTTGTGCAGGAATCTTTGTCTTTAGTTTCTCTGCCAAGGTACACTTTCCATGCAAGAATAACCCACCAACTGTAGATATTGTCGAAAACCCATGGGAGTTCATGGTGATGTCTCTCTTGTGAATTCCAAATTTTTTTTTATCCCCAATGTCCTGCAAACCTCAAAATGTCTGCCACATTTTCTTTGCAATATTATTCCAAAATTCTCACGCTGTAGGAACAATAGTTAATCTGGTTTTGCAAGGGGGGTCACTTTGGTTTTTGGCCCGGTGCTCGGCGGCCATCTAGGGAAACCTACCAAACCCACACATTTATGAAAACTAGACACCCGGCGGCTTCCAAGGAAGTATGGCTTGCGTGGATCCCCCAACGTTTCCTTACCCAGAATCCCCTGCAAACCTCAATTTTAGCTGAAAAAATCACTTTTTTCACACATTTTGGGGTGGGAAAGTTGTGGCATCACCGGGCTCACACAAATGTACCACCACCCAGCGTTCCCCCAGGTCTCCCGGTAAAAATGGTGCCTCACTTGTGTGGGAGGCCCAAGTACCCGCGGCAGGCAAGGGCCCAAAACGTAGTGATGCGACATTTGGGATAGGCAATGTTGATGTCGCCTCACTACGTTTTGGGCCCTTGCCTGCCGCGGGTACTTGGGCCTCCCACACAAGTGAGGCACCATTTTTACCAGGGGATTCTGGGTAAGGAAACGTGGGGGGATCCACGCAAGCCATAGCTCCCTGGAAGCCGCCGGGTGTCTAGTTTTCAGAAATGCGTGGGTTTGGTAGGTTTCACTAGATGGCCGCCGAGCACCGGGCCAAAAACCAAAGTGACCCCCCTTTCAAAACCAGGTGGTTTTGCGATAGGCCATTTTGATGTCGCCTCACTACGTTTTGGGCCCTTGCCTGCCGCGGGTACTTGGGCCTCCCACACAAGTGAGGCACCATTTTTACCGGGAGACCTGGGGGAACGCTGGGTGGTGGTAAATTTGTGTGAGCCCGGTGATGCCACAACTTTCCCACCCCAAAATGTGTGAAAAAGATTTTTTCAGCTAAAATTGAGGTTTGCAGGGGATTCTGGGTAGGGAAAAGTTGGGGGATCCACGCAAGCCATACCTCCCTGGAAGCCGCCGGGTGTCTAGTTTTCAGAAATGCGTGGGTTTGTTAGGTTTCCCTAGATGGCCGCCGAGCACCGGGCCAAAAACCAAAGTGACCCCCCCTTGCAAAACCAGGTGGTTTTGCGATAGGCCATTTTGATGTCGCCTCACTACGTTTTGGGCCCTTGCCTGCCGCGGGTACTTGGGCCTCCCACACAAGTGAGACACCATTTTTACCGGGAGACCTGGGGGAACGCTGGGTGGTGGTAAATTTGTGTGAGCCCGGTGATGCCACAACTTTCCCACCCCAAAATGTGTGAAAAAAGTGATTTTTTCAGCTAAAATTGAGGTTTGCAGGGGATTCTGGGTAAGGAAACGTGGGGGGATCCCCGCAAGCCATACCTCCCTGGAAGCCCCCGGGTGTCTAGTTTTCAGAAATGTCTGGGTTTGGTAGGTTTCCCTAGCTGCCGGCAGGGCTAGGGTTCAAAAACTACAGCTAGTCACTTTGCCAAAAACGGGTAATTTTTGACTGCAAAATTGAGGTGTGACCACGTTGCGTTTTGCGCCGTTTCCTGTCGCGGGCTCTAGGCCGACCCGCACAAGTGAGGTACCATTTTTCTTGTAAGACTTTGGGGAACGCGGGGTGGGTGGAAATTTGTGGATCCACGCAGATTCCAGAACTTTCCATCACAAAAATGTTGGGAAAATGTGTTTTTTTTGTCATTTTTTTACGTTTGCAAGGGATTCTGGGTAACAGACCATGGTGGGAGGCAGTCAAGTCACCCCATCCTGGATTCCCCTGGGTGTCTAGTTTTCAAAAATGTATAGGTTTGCTAGGTTTCCCTAGGTGCCGGCAGTGCTAGGGTTCAAAAACTACAGCTAGTCACTTTGCCAAAAAAGGGTAATTTTTGACTGCAAAATTGAGGTGTGACCACGTTGCGTTTTGCGCCGTTTCCTGTCGCGGGCACTAGGCCGACCCGCACAAGTGAGGTACCATTTTTCTCGTAGGACTTTGGGGAACGCGGGGTGGGTGGAAATTTGTGGATCCACGCAGATTCCAGAACTTTCCATCCCAGAAATGTGGGGAAAATGTGTTTTTTTTGTCATTTTTTTACGTTTGCAAGGGATTCTGGGTAACAGACCATGGTGGGAGGCAGTCAAGTCACCCCATCCTGGATTCCCCTGGGTGTCTAGTTTTCAAAAATGTATAGGTTTGCTAGGTTTCCCTAGGTGCCGGCAGGGCTAGGGTTCAAAAACTACAGCTAGTCACTTTGCCAAAAAAGGGTCATTTTTCACTGCAAAATTGAGGTGTGACCACGTTGCGTTTTGCACCGTTTCCTGTTGCGGGCACTATGTCGACCCGCACAAGTGAGGTACCATTTTTCTCGTAAGACTTTGGGGAACGTGGGGTGGGTGGAAATTTGTGGATCCACGCAGATTCCAGAACTTTCCATCCCAGAAATGTGGGGAAAATGTGTTTTTTTTGTCATTTTTTTACGTTTGAAAGGGATTCTGGGTAACAGACCATGGTGGGAGGCAGTCAAGTCACCCCATCCTGGATTCCCCTGGGTGTCTAGTTTTCAAAAATGTATAGGTTTGCTAGGTTTCCCTAGGTGCCGGCAGTGCTAGGGTTCAAAAACTACAGCTAGTCACTTTGCCAAAAAAGGGTAATTTTTGACTGCAAAATTGAGGTGTGACCACGTTGCGTTTTGCGCCGTTTCCTGTCGCGGGCACTAGGCCGACCCGCACAAGTGAGGTACCATTTTTCTCGTAGGACTTTGGGGAACGCGGGGTGGGTGGAAATTTGTGGATCCACGCAGATTCCAGAACTTTCCATCCCAGAAATGTGGGGAAAATGTGTTTTTTTGTCATTTTTTTACGTTTGCAAGGGATTCTGGGTAACAGACCATGGTGGGAGGCAGTCAAGTCACCCCATCCTGGATTCCCCTGGGTGTCTAGTTTTCAAAAATGTATAGGTTTGCTAGGTTTCCCTAGGTGCCGGCAGGGCTAGGGTTCAAAAACTACAGCTAGTCACTTTGCCAAAAAAGGGTCATTTTTCACTGCAAAATTGAGGTGTGACCACGTTGCGTTTTGCACCGTTTCCTGTTGCGGGCACTATGTCGACCCGCACAAGTGAGGTACCATTTTTCTCGTAAGACTTTGGGGAACGTGGGGTGGGTGGAAATTGGTGGATCCACGCAGATTCCAGAACTTTCCATCCCAGAAATGTGGGGAAAATGTGTTTTTTTTGTCTTTTTTTACGTTTGAAAGGGATTCTGGGTAACAGACCATGGTGGGAGGCAGTCAAGTCACCCCATCCTGGATTCCCCTGGGTGTCTAGTTTTCAAAAATGTATAGGTTTGCTAGGTTTCCCTAGGTGCCGGCAGGGCTAGGGTTCAAAAACTGCAGCTAGTCACTTTGCCAAAAAGGGGTCATTTTTCACTCCAAAATTGAGGTGTGACCACCTTGCGTTTTGCGCCGTTTCCTGTCGCGGGCACTAGGCCGACCCGCACAAGTGAGGTACCATTTTTCTCGTAGGACTTTGGGGAACGCGAGATGGGTGGAAATTTGTGGATCCACGCAGATTCCAGAACTTTCCATCCCAGAAATGTGGGGAAAATGTGTTTTTTTTGTCATTTTTTTACGTTTGCAAGGGATTCTGGGTAACAGACCATGGTGGGAGGCAGTCAAGTCACCCCATCCTGGATTCCCCTGGGTGTCTAGTTTTCAAAAATGTATAGGTTTGCTAGGTTTCCCTAGGTGCCGGCAGGGCTAGGGTTCAAAAACTGCAGCTAGTCACTTTGCCAAAAAGGGGTCATTTTTCACTCCAAAATTGAGGTGTGACCACCTTGCGTTTTGCGCCGTTTCCTGTCGCGGGCACTAGGCCGACCCGCACAAGTGAGGTACCATTTTTCTCGTAGGACTTTGGGGAACGCGAGATGGGTGGAAATTTGTGGATCCACGCAGATTCCAGAACTTTCCATCCCAGAAATGTGGGGAAAATGTGTTTTTTTTGTCATTTTTTTACGTTTGCAAGGGATTCTGGGTAACAGACCATGGTGGGAGGCAGTCAAGTCACCCCATCCTGGATTCCCCTGGGTGTCTAGTTTTCAAAAATGTATAGGTTTGCTAGGTTTCCCTAAATGCCGGCAGCGCTAGGGTTCAAAAACTACAGCTAGACTCTTCGCAAAAAAAGTGTAAATTTTCAGTGTGAAAATGTGGTGTGTTCAGCTTAGGTTTTGAGCCACTTCCTGTCGTGGGCACTATGCCTACCCACACAAGTGAGGTACCATTTTTATCGGGAGACTTAGGGTAGTTCAGATTTGTAAAGCAACTGTTATTACCTATTGATTTTGGATGTATTTCTCCCTTCCAAATGAAAGACATTGTGTAAAAAAAAAAGTCATTTTGAAAAATGACCAATAATTGTCATGCAAGTATGAGTATTCCCAATTTCGAAAATGTGCAAATATGCACTGTTTCTAAACTCTGTAATTTGTTCCCATTTCAGAAATACATAGGTGTCTTTCATACCGATTTTTCCATGTATACATTTTCCCACAATAATTGCTATATACCCGGAACAAAAAAAAAAAACATTACAAAATGCTGCTCAGTTTTTCACTCTGGGTTAGTTGGGCTCTTGGTGAACCTACAAGTCCTATATATCCCCACAACCAGGAAGGTCCAGTGGATGCAACGGTACATTGCTTTCTAAGAGATGTGATAATTAGAAGAAGTTACAGGTGAAAACGTTAACTCAAAAGGTTGCTTTTTTCAACTAATTTTTAATTTTTCCTATATTTAACTGGTAGTTTCTATAAAGAAACCTTGATGGATCTACACAAATGACCCCTTGCTGAATTCAGAACTTTGTCTACTTTTTAAAAATGTATAGCTTTCCAGGATCCATTATTGTTTTTGTACCCATTTCTACCATTAACTGGAAGGAGGTTGAAAGCACAAAAAATAGCAAAAATAGGGTATGTCCCAGAAAAATGCCAAAACTGTAAACAATGTTGGTTTTCGAACAAAATTCTGTCATTCCCTAAAAGCTGGAGAAATGGTGATTTCAGCCCCACAAACCCTTTTTTGATACCATTTGCAGAGAAAAACCCAGAAGCTTTCATTTGCAGCCCGTTTTTCTCATTTTTCACCAAAAAAAACAAAATGTTGCTGTATTTTGACTAATTTCTGGGAACCCTCTAGGAGAATCCACAAACCCTGGGTACCTTTAGAATCCCCAAGATGTTGGAAGAAAAGGACGCAAATTTGGCGTGGATACCTAATGTGGTCAAAAAGTTACAGGGGCCTAAGCGCGCACTACCCCAAATAGCCCAAAAAAGGCTTAGCACAGGAGGGGAAAAGGCCTAGCAGCGAAGGGGTTAATAATTCAGTGTATGTTGAGGATTGCTTATCAGGGAGTACACTATAAATTAATGGGACAGTTGTGTTATTATTGTTAGCGTGAATAGTGTAAATCTGGGCAAATCGATGAGTTGTTGATTTAAAAGTATCATCCATCATCCATCTGTCACTATTCTTAAGTGTTAAAAGGTTATGGGTTGTGCTAAATATTAGTATTCTTTTCTGAGGGTTTTCGTTGTCGTACAATAGGAAAGGTTGATCAGAGAA
Organism: Triturus cristatus; assembly: GCF_964204655.1. Classification (NCBI taxonomy): domain Eukaryota; kingdom Metazoa; phylum Chordata; class Amphibia; order Caudata; family Salamandridae; genus Triturus; species Triturus cristatus. The sequence goes on from NC_140579.1 coordinate 1,160,964,329, forward strand.
AGTAACAGTTAATTTAGGGGGGGTGTTACTCATTGGGGATTACAGGTCTGTTCTTGTGTTTGTACCATTCTCCTAATATTGGGAATTGTGGGCATATTACTAGCTACATGAATGGGAATGGTTTCGGATACCCGTCTCAGAACGGAGCCGCAGGGCTCATTGGAGGTGGATTCAAGTTCTTTAGTTTTTTGGTTGTTTTTACGCACTTCAATCTCCATTGCAGAATGGTTATGCTCAGTTGCTCTAACTACGGTGTCTTCCAGACTAACCGCTCTGCCTGTGCAATGGGATGAAAAGTACTCCACACACCTCCAATGACACCTGGGCTCAGTTAACCTTTCCTTACAATAAAGGTAGCCAGCATACTTTAAGAGTCTGTTGCCTCTCCAGGATTTGACGTAACTTGCTTCATTAGCTGATGCCATTGATGTTGGCTCTGTTAAAAAAAAAAAAAAAAAAAATAGGAAAAAAAGTATAGGTTCACTTTGTTCAGTTTTATTCATTTTTGTTTTCTGTTTATTTGCCTGGTAAAAGAATGAAGAAATGTTGTGTTCATTTTGTATTGCTGTGGAGAAAGAACATTTTTAGATGCTCTGTTGAAAAGAGAATATTTACTGTTTAATTTTTTAACTGGACATATTTTTTTTATTTTAGAAAAAATAGTAATGTTTAGTTTTTTCACCTGGAAATTGGTGTGGTGTTTGTTTTTGAATGAGACAGTTGGTAGTAGGTGTTTCTATTTCTTCAGGAAAATTGTTCTTTCTTTCTTTATGTTCTTGTCTGTTAAAAAGAGAAAGATTGTATTTATTATTTATTGATTGAGATTTATGGTGTTTTTCTTATTATTTACTATTGTTTTTACAATACTTACGTGGAAATTGTTTTTTGGGCATAGGATGTGTTTTGCAGTTTGATGTATTTTAAGTGCTTTTTTACATAGATACATCTGCTTTAATGAGAAAGAAAATACATGTTATTTCTTTTTCAGTTCAAATAAGCTTTATTCGACAATACATGTCAATACAGCATTGTTACATAGAATGTAATTTAAGAGAATATAACAATGGATAAAAATATTTTTAAAAACGTGCAAATAATCGTAAGAGAGAATCAATTCATCCTAGTATGTTAAAAAGACAAATTCATGGGATGAAAGCAGCAACAGAGGTAGTTACAAGTGGGTAACAAAAGCATCAATGGGTGGGCATAATTCCAAGTTCAATGGTTCGCAGTCAGTAGTTGTGATCTTATAGTCCACATCCATCTCAAGAACTTGGCTACCGGGATTGCATAACGGGGTGATGGATCAGTACTCAAAATTCTCAGGGCTACACTACTTTGCATGATACCCAAGTTCCTGCAGGTCTTCCCGAGTCATACTTTACGGGGCCAGCGTAGGTGGGGCAAACAAACAATACGTGAGAGTAGGTTTCTTCTTGATCGGTGCAAGTAGGCCATTTGTTGTCACTTAATGTGGCCCAATTAGCGGTAAAATACTTCAATGGTAGGGATCAAAAGGTTTTGAAATTGCGTCCCAGTAATGCTCGAGGCTTGGCCCGGATTTAAATGTTAAAAAACTTCCCATCAGCATTGTACTGTCACTTTTTCTGATAGTGTTTTGTTCAACCAGTTCCCAGTATCTTTCCTTGATATCTCTTGATGGGAACAGGGTACTAGATGGGGTTTCCCACAGATTCGGCAGACCCATGCTGACCAGGCCACCTCTGATATCACTTAGTCAGCTGATTTTATGGAAATGATCCGCCTCGATAACATCCCTAAGACCATCTGCAAAAGTGGCCAGTTCCGGGGTGCACCAGATTCTGCGCCAATATAAAATAGGGCGTAGACTAGCTAAATCTATGAGTGCTTTCCTGCCTAGGTCATTCAGCAGGGGTAGCAAATGAATGCTTTGTGGTAAGCTGGTGATCATTCTGAGAAACCTGTTTTACGCTATGGCTATTCGTGTGTTTCTCAAAGCCCCACAGTTTTGCCCCATAAAGGACCGAGCTCACTACTTTCGCATTATAAAACTGTAGCATCGGATTAACTGACTTTGTCAGGGATGTTTTAAATTAATTGTTTAGAGCGCCAGCTAATTGACGATGTTTTAATGTCATAGTATCAATGTGTGGCCTCCAACTTACTTCCTTCTGCAGGGTAATTCCTTGGTAGGTAAATGCGTCTACCTGTTCTAGGGGTATCCCATCCAAAATTATTCTATTCCTGAATGTTCTGTGCTGTTTAAAAGTTATAAACTTAGTCTTTGCTGCGTTGATTTTAAGCCTCGTAGAGAACAAAAGTCTTCAAAACGTAGCAGCGCACGCTGTAGGCCACTAGGAGTTTTTGAAATAAGCGGGTCGTCGGCAAACATTAAAATTGGGATAGTTTTACCTGCTAAAATCGGTGCGTCAGTGGGGTTGGTGGTTAAAAAGTTAGCTCAATTAATAAAAAGGTGTGGGTGCCAGTACACACCCTTGACTCACTCCCTGACTCACTCCCTTCTCTACAGGAAAAGGATCAGTTACATTCCCCTGTGACCTCCATCGTATTTGTACAAAATCTTTCTTGTGAAGGCGGGCAATGAGGGACAGCAGATCCGTGGGCATCCCCAGCTTCTGTAGCACCACCCAGAGTTTGTTGCGCGAGACCAGGTCAAAAGCTGACTTAAGGTCGACAAAGGCAGCATACATGCTGCCCTTGCCAAGGACTACGGCCCACCAGTATATTAAGATAAATCGGAAGAGCTGGTCGATGGTGCTAATATGTGCCCAAAAGCCCGCCTGGATTGTGGTTAAGATATCGTTAGCAGCTATCCACTCTTTAACCTTTGCCAAGACAAGGCGGGCTACCACCTTTTGGATAGAATCAATTAGGCTTATTGGCCTGTAGTTCCCTCGCAAAGTCTTATCACCTTTTTTATATACTGGGATAATCTCCACCCCCCTCCAGGTGTGTGGGAAAGGGGCACCATGGACAATGGCATTTACCAAAAACGTTATATACCTGATCCATTTGACTTTGTCATGTAAAAGGATATCTGCGGGAATACTGTCAATGCCTGTCGCTCTCCCACCTGCAATGACACTAAGGGCAGCTCTTACGTCAGCAAGGGCAAAAACCTTGTCAGTTAAGTAAATGTGGGCGGGGAAAGGCTCACTGACCTCTTCATCATCATTGGCATATTGTGTGACGAAGTGGTTAACCCAGGAGTCTGGTGTTAGATGGTTTCGGGTGGGGGGGGGGGGGGGGCAGTAAGACACCTCCCCTACCCCATTTTACCAAGTTCCAGAAACGTTGGGGATTATTCCTGGTGCATGCTAGTTAAAGATCCTGCCATCTATTTTCACCACATATTTTGTTAGCGTTTTCCAGCACCTTCTTATAGATTTTCCTGGCATTCTGTACTCTGCTCGAACCTCCTGATCGGATGGCCTCCCCTAAAAATCTGCGGGCTTGCTTGCATTCTTTATTAAACCAGTGGTGCTGGGACTTAATACAGTTCTCCCTAGACCTGTGGGGTCTTTGAAAGTGTGAGCGCATTTTGGCGAAGAGTGTATTATGAATCATTATTTCATTAAGTGGCTGAGAGTTAAGGAGGGAAGCCTCCATCTCTGCTAGTGTGTTTGCTGCATCACTGGCAATAGTGGGCATGGACCATTTAAGTCGCTGCATATCATGGGTGGTTTGCAAGTCTCTGGTGGTGGTTAAATTATGGGGTTGTGTTGGTTCGTGTAGGTCACTAATTTCGAATACAGAGCATATTGGAATTTGATCGCTCTCCACACGGTTCAACACGGCTATGTCCTCAAGGGCGTGCCATAGTTTTAGGTTAATTAGAAGATAGTCAATACAGCTTGAATGGTAGCCGTTACTGAATGTATTGGCCCCTTGCCTATCAGAGATGGTTCTTCCATTGGCCACCCTTAAGCCTTTTTCTAGGCAGATAGCTTTACGTTGGATAGCTGCTTCTGTCCATCTTGTAATTGGTGATATTCAAAGGCATGGAATACCCCATTGCGCATCTTCCTCCCACTCCAGGTCGTTTTCCTCGCTATCAAGAGGCTCAAAAGTCACATTAAAATCCCCCGCTATGACAACTGAAGTGGCCCAAGAGAGGTTGTCTAGGAGTGCATCTAGGGCCATTATAGTTTCAGACCTCCGCCCCCCAACTATGCTCTCTCGCATATACATTATAAATGTTGATGTTACCATAGGGACCGGTCACAAACCGGATGGCAAGAATATCATTACTCTGGGTCAGGAGTTCCTGTATCTTAAGGCCAATGTCCTGGCAAGCCCAGATTGATAGCCCCCCGATGGACGACCCTTTCTACCATGAGTTGACGGGATGTAATAGATTAAATACCCTAGATGATAAAGTGGATCTACGATCCATGTTTCCTAGAATGCGCAAATGTTGTACCATTCGACAAAGCTGTTCCAGTTAGGGGAGGCGCCCTTAGACCTCAACCCAGCGATTTTCAATGACAAAAGCACTATTCCACGTGATGTTGAGTGTAGTTCTAGTATCATCTTATTCCGAGGATCTAAGGTCCCTGATGTGCAACCCGCCTTGCTCTTTGTGTTAGTGGGGTAAGGCAACTCTAGGGGAGATTTTACTATTGGAAAGGGGTGCAGAAAGCTCACTGGTGGGTGCTGGCGTCGTGACCTGGGTACAACCAACAGGGGGTAGAAATAACCTTCAATCTATCTCTCGTGAGGGAGACGCACCATTGTGAGATGGTATAAGATGAGCTGGTTTAGAATGTGAGGCCGTTTCCAGGGGGTTATATTTAAAATGTATGTTGGTTTTGGTGAGGTATTTGGTGCGATGTCTAAGGCCACCGGGTTCTCGACTAGGTCTCGGTGTAAGAACGTAAGTGCATTGAAATCAAGGACGGCTCCCGGAGGGGAGTATCTTTTGGCCCCTGTGACGTCGTCCCTTATTATAGACCGGCACCCCCTTACATCTTGGATGCATTGGGTGCACTTATTTATAAGGGATCCCTCCTCTTCTTTAGGTAGGCTAATAGAAAGCTTTAGTACATTTGTCATATATACTATACTTCTCATATCTGAGGCCCTTACGGCACTTCGTGGTGCTTGAGTCGTATCTGCCTATGAGGGGGATGGGGCCTAGTAAAGGGCCTAGGGCCGCAGTGGGATTGGCAGATTGCCGATGGTTTACCCTATTTTGATCTGCCCAGCTAGGTTGTGTAGGGTCTGGGAAATCAGTATTAGTGTGCATTGATGCGTTTTCCCTGCCTGCTCTATTCATACTATGTCTTGCACTGCCCCTGTTATTACCAGAGTGCTGTCTTACGTGGTCCATGACCCCTTGAGCATTAGCTGTATAAATTGCGTGAGTTCCCAATAGTTTTTTTACTTGTTGCACACCTAAAGGTACCTTACTTAGGGAATTGGAGAGACCACGGACAGTTGCTTTGAGAGCTCTAATTTCCCGCACCAGGTCTGTTATCTGCAGGGTGAGTGGTCTTTGAGAGGGTTCCTTGGTGGACAGGACATTAGTATGGTTTGGTTGCCTGTCACTTCTATTGGTGTCTAGGCTATTTAGGTGTAAAACTGGGCACACTGCTAATTGGACATCTCTTGTATTGCACGTGCTAGCCTCTGTGCCCTCCCTATGCTCCTGGCTCCCTTGGCTAGTGGGGGTATCAGGTGGTTCTGCATGGCCTCAGAGTGGTGAAAATCTATTACTACAGGGAAAACAGCCAGATCAGCCACTGTCGCTTGCGCTGTAGTATCCCCGCTTGCAGGTCTCCTTGATGGTACATTTGAGGCTTCTGACGGCTGATTCCTGCTAGCTGCCCTTTTAAACATAGCTGGTATACGCCCAGTGTGTATAGGGCTTCTGGGTGCCTGTGGATTGCTGTGCTTAGATAAGATGTTGGTGGTGGTTGTTTCAAGCAGTTCCTTGCATTCTGATAGTAAACTATCTAGATGGTCCAATACACCGGCCTCAGCAGCCGGGCTTAGAGTCAGGGCTTTCTTTTTTGCCTTCTTCTTATGAGCTTCACCCGAACCTCCCTCAAAGACTTTCCCCTTTCCCATTACAGTAAAAAAAAAAAAAGGGAAAGGAGAAGAGACTCTACCAGCAGGTAGCCTCCAGGGGGGCTATGATAGTAATTTCAAGGAAGCGCTTTCTGAATACAGTACCTTTTTCTTATTGTAAATGTCGCAGATGTCAACACGTAGTCCTCTGGAGCTGGATGTCAGGGTGGTGGCCCAGCCCAACCTCTTCCGGTGCAGACGGGCCTGTCCTTGGCCCGGGCTTTGTCTGTGTGTGGCTGGGCGCTCCCGGGCACGTCCCGCGCTGCGGGAGAGTTTCAGCACCTTTATGGCGCATCAAGGGCTTAGCCCTGCCCCTTCCAGTCGTCGAGTTACGTTGGGGGACCGAATCCTCCCCCAGCAAGGAGGAAGCAGCAGAAAACAGGACCAGGCAGAGGGCAGCAGGGAAGTTGGGGCCTCCACTAGCCCAGACAGACGTCCCACGCTGCGGGAGTGTTCTAGCCCCTTTATGGGGTGCCAAGTGCCATCAATTACTGTGAATCACTCTGCGTCTGCTGGAATCTGTCAGGGCTCGTGCCAGCCTCGGGCAGTGCTTTGATGCGCCTGCGTGCCTCCTCCCTTCGTTCACGTCCTCAGCGAGGAGCCGATAAATGTGAGAAGGGACACCTGCTCCGAGGTCACAGTCTGGGTGAGCTCTTCTCTGTAACCCATATCGAGAACTCTTCAAAACACAGCATTCAAGCTTCCGGTTTCCTTCTTTTTTGTTCTATCAACCTGGCCATCACTGAGCAACGTCTGTGAGTTAAGTCATTGGTGAAGTTATACCACTAAATTTGCACCCTACTTTGGGGCTGATTAAGTTGTTGGTCGGACTGCAACCGACAGCCTGTCGGTTACTGTCCAAACAACATCTTGCTATGCAGTCCGACCACTGCATTATAGTGTGGCAGTCAGAGGCAGGGGGTGGAGGGACAGACTGCTGCTTTTCCGATGGGCTCAAGGAGCCCGTCGGGGCAGTGGTCACAAAGTAATCCCTTGCAATGGGGCAGTGCCCGCTCAGGCAACCACCGTAGGGATTACGATGTCCCTTTCAGGTAGCCTTTCAATGGTCGTCCGACCGGCATTGAAAGGCTGTCGGAAACTGACTTTGTGGGCCCCTGTCCCTCCATGGCCTCCGCTAAGAGGCCTGGGGGCAAAACATCCATACCCCGCATGACCGGCACCATCTGGTGCCTGGCACACAGTGCATGGATGTTTGTAAACATACATTTTTCTAAAGCAAGTTGTGCAGCGGCCCTTTTACGGCTGCTGCACAAGCCGCAAAGAAGAAATGGATGTTGTGGTCGCATCTAAATTCGTCAGAAGGAACCGCTGACTACTTGGCGGTCAGTTTCCATTCCGACATGATACTGGTCAGCCGCCTATCCATCTGGCATCGCAATCAGAGCCTTAATATTCAGCACCTTTCCTGATACAAGTACCTGATAGACTTACAATAGCGATTTTACCCTTAGCCACTTTGCAGCATTTTTTATGAGTTTTTGGTGAAATTAGAATACCACTATTGCCTCCCAGCCACTGTCCACCTCCTTCCCTGAGGTGAGTAACTGGTGGAGTTAGAATAGTACATTTTCCCCCGCAGCAACTGTTCAGCACATTCCCTGACATAAGTAACTGGTGGACTTGGAATAGTAATTTTGCCCCCCTGTCACTGCCCAGAACCTGCCCTGAGGTGAGTACCTGGTGGAGTTATAATAATTTTGACCTCAGTCACTGTACAGTACCTTTGTTGAGGTAAGTAACTGGTGGAGTTAGAATAGTAATTTCCCCCCTAGTTACTGTCTAGCACCTGCCCTGAGGTAAGTACTTTCCGGAGTTAGAATAGTAATTTTGCCTCCCAGCCACTGTCCATCATTTTCCCTGACATAAGTACCTGGTGGAGTTAGAATAGTAATTTTGTCCCCTCGTCACTGTCCAGCACCTGCCCTGAGGTAAGTACTCGGAGGGGTTAAAATAGTAATTTTGATCCCAGTTACTGTCCAACGCCTGCCCTGAGGTAAGTACCTGGCAGAGTTAGAATAGTAATTTTACCCCACCCCATTGTCCAACACATACCCTGAGGTAAGTACTTGGTGGAGTTAGAAAAGTAATTTTGCTTCATAATCACTATCCAGCACCTGCACTGAGGTACGTAGCTGGTGGAGTTCGAATAGTAATTTTGACCCTGGTCACTGTCCAACACCTACCCTGGGATAAGTACCCAGCGGAGTTAGAATTGTAATTTTACCCCCTAGTCACTGTCCAACATATGCTCTGAAGATAAGTATTTGGTGTAGTTAGAATAGTCATTTTGCCCCCTAGTCACTATCCAGCACCTGCAGTTAATAAAGTATGTTACATGTCAGAAAAATTTCATTTTATACTGCAATAATAATTCATATAAATTAATTAAAAAATATACAAAACCAGTTAGTGTTTTGGGGCACACTTTAGCCAATTTTGTGGAAGAGATCTGTAAGTTTAGGAAAAATAAATTCATTGATGCTTAATATAATCTATTGGTAGAAATACAAGTACGTTGTTTTTAAAGTTCTACTCACTTGGACGGGTAGATGGTAGCCTGCGAGATTAAAGTTCAGTTCAATAACAATCTCTGTTAGCTGTGGGGTCATGAATGGATCAGTGTACCAGTGAATGCAAAATGGAGGGTGGCCGATTTTATATGTGTTTGGTTTGGTAGATGCAAATTTAAACAAAGATATGTTTTGGAATGTTCATTTTGAAGTGAGTTGTACTGTGGATGTATGTTTTATAATTTTTTTCAGATAAGGAAAACATTTATTCCACTTGTTGTACAATGAGAGCCATTCTAATTTGGGAGAAGCCGAAAATAAGAGATTAAAATAAAGGAAAGACTAAGTTTCAAACTCAGTTTGTGGATGCATATATTGTCTCATGTTTTATTTATAATGTTTTTTTGGAGAATATGTTTTGGAAAACATTCATTTGCAAATTTTGTATTGGTATTATTATAGAGATGCATACATTTTTGTAACATATTGCTGAATTGAGGCTCACCTGTTGTTCTTCCTGGTCCAGAGGGGCCGCAACGCTGTTCCGTGCTCCTGCCACCTGATTGTGCAAGAACGGTCCGAGGGGACCGCAACAACCGTCATCCCCCTCGTGGCGCACGGCCACCCACATCATCTGGAGGCACCAGGTGGCGCCTAAAAAGTCCCGTTTTGCCTTGGCCGCTGAGTTGAGGCTCCCCTGTTGTTCTTCCCGGTCCAGAGGGGCCGCGGCGCTGTTCCCTGCTCCTGCCGCCTGATTCTCAAGAACGGTCAGAGGGGACCGCAACAACCGTCATCCCCCTCATGGTGCACGGCCACCCACGTCATCTGGCGCCTGAAAAGCGGGACGCGCGCGGGCCAAGGGTGGGCCCGTCTGCGCCTGGAGGATGCTGGGCAATCCCTTTAACATCGCGCCCCCTGAGTTATTGACGTGGCAATGTACTGACAGACAAAGGTATTGTGCAGCCCTAAGTAAATCATTGTTTTGCTTGCCCTAACAACTGGAAGTTAATATAACATGAAAAAAGCAAGGGGGTTGCGGGCATGCTAGATGCTTTTTTGGTTAGGTCTGAGTCATTACTGATGCATGAGATAGAACTAACTGAGTGACGCCTCTCCCTGGACCCATCTATTTTTCAGAATCATCAATCAGCGGGCATTCAGCTTGATGGGACAGATGGAACAGGGGACTGTGCACAAGAGTATTTGTCCACTTCTTCTATTAATGCCTTACCTACACCCTCTCCTTCCCCTTCCATACCAGATCCAAATTCATTTACACCAGTAGCTTCCGGCAGAGTCACTAGAACCAGGGTCCTGAAGAATGTGGTAGCACGGAAAATGAAAGATCTGCCAGTAAAAAGAAAACGGGGGGCACCTGCAAAAAAAAAAACAAGCCTGTGAAGGGCTGTCAAACAACTGACTGTACAAATATAGTCCATAATGTAAATATGTTTCCACCAAAAATCAGCTCTGTTGGTACACAGACTGACACGGTCCTAGTGCCCTATGTTTTCAGAGACGCTAACACCAAGGATGTCACTACTGAAATTGATGCCGCCTTTAACGAACCAACTCTAGGTGTAATGATAACCCATGTCCAAGAACTGTTTGAGAAAAACTTTGCACAACTTTGGGATAATTTGAATCAATTGGACATTGATATAAAAAACTTACACTATAATATGATGGGTAGTAAAACAAATGGGCCACAAAGGGAAGACTTAGGGAGGAGGGTGGATAGATGTCAACCCGCAGTTTATGATGGGAAAGCAAAGGGAGGCAACGTGACCTACTCTACTTGCAATAGCATGGGAGACAGGTATCAGGGGGCACTCAATAGCTCGAAATTTCCAGGCACACAAAATAGCTGTACAACATGATCAGATGTAGGCAGGACATCAAGTGCCCCGAGTTCGAACCTAAGAAGAGATCTAACTAATGACTCTTTGAAACCCAATATAGATGTACTGAGTTTACCTCCAGCTTCATGCCCATATACCTTAATATTGGCTGGCGTACCCGCTCTTAGGGCAGACAAGAGAGAAAATTGGGATGACCTACAGAACAAAACTGTGAATTGGCTGGCAAAACATAAAAGGGACTATCCCTCAGATACTAAGGAGATATTAATGGTCCATATAGTAGGGTGGGTAGGCGAATCCTCTAAGACTATAAAAGGTGATTGTATAGTGGTTAATTTTCGAAGGCCACAGATGGTCCGCTAGCTTTTAAATCACTGTGAGACAACCTATACCTTCAATACTAGTTTTTGTGCACTTCCATTAGGGTTTTTTTATAAACCACAGTTGGGGCCTTTGGACAACAGGCCCACCTTAGTAACAACGTCTAATAGGTTTCACGTATTGTCGGACTTGGATGCCCAAGACTGATAACTACCTATACCCCAACTAGATAGACCACTGCTAGCTGGATTACAGGCCCCTACATTCAAGTCCCCTGTAAGTGACCGCAAATTAAGAACGATTGCTGACAAAGCTGAAGCTGGAATTGCCTTTAGTATCTCAACAAAGGTGGTAGGAAGACCAGATCCAAATAATAGCTACCAGAACCAGACATGTAATTCTAAAGATAGGGAGAGGGCCATATTACAAGATAATGATGACGACCTATCGTTACTCTTGGTGGAGGAGAATGGGCTGAATGAGGAGCTAGTCCACTTACCCCAGAATCGTGGGAGGGATACCAGAAATAAAAGCCTTATCCATAATTCCGTTAAACCCTGCGAGGAAACGCTAAGAAAGAGACATTAAGCAGAGGAAGTAGATAATGAAGAAAATAAGGAAGAATGTCGAGCAGAGATAAAACTAACTTCCTGGAATATTGCAGGGCTTAAAAGGAACATGGGAGATGTTGTATGGCAGGAATACATTGGACAGAGCGATATAATTCTGTTACAAGAAACTTGGGCTTTGAAAACCCCCTATAAAGTAGGCTTTAAAACCTTTAGCATAGATGCCATTCCTTCTGCTAGAGGGAGGCCCTCAGGAGGCCTTTCTATTTGGGTAAAAGTCACCTTAGGTAAAGACATAAAACTGGTAGAAATCCCAATGCATGATATTCTGGGAATAAAGTTTATTACACCTGACAAAAAGGAAGTCTACATAATAAATATATATTGTAGACCAAATTCTACAAGTAAGGAATCTGAGGTTATTGAATACTTAGATAACTTCTTAACCTCAATTAATCCAAAGGCTATGATAATTCTGGGGGGCGACTTCAATTGCAAATTTGAACCTGTGGTTGAATTTGAAAACATCTTCGAAGAAGAAGATGTGGCTAACAACATCCCCCTATTGGAAAGTACCCCTGTAGTATCTTGTACAACTGCTGTTGCGCAGTTGTTAAGATTGGTTTCGGGGCACGGTCCACTCCCTTCTGACAGTCCAAATGCTCCCACATTTAGTAGGAACAACTCGAAGAGTTACATAGACTACATATTAGTTTCAATTGAATTGTGGCCAACGGTTCATGACTTAGTAGTCGATGATAGATCTGAGAGTGATCACTACCCACTATGTTTGACACTGGCTGTTCACCTCTTTCAGTTAGTTGCTTTGAGGGCTAGAGATATCAATAGCAATGAGAGGAGCCATTACTGAGTAATAATCGTAGAGCCTTAAAATGGCCCTTGATAAAGGGAAATGAAGTAGCAATTAAGCAGATCTACGATATTTTTGCAAATATGGTTTCCCCGTATGTAGATCTACCCGCCTCAGAGATCCCAATTCTGTAAATTCACTATAGACTGGTAAAAGATCTGACGCCTATACTAAGTAAGATCCCGAAGGAACGTAAAAATGGGATAACAGAAGCGAGTCAGTTGAAAAGTCCTTGGTACAATAAAGAATGTCGTAATGCAAAAAAGGAGCTCATTTTGGCAACTAAAAACTAAAAATATAGTGGCCTTAAGGGACAAAAGGGCTCAATATAAGAGATAATTAACCAAAACTAGAAAAGAATGGGACGACAATATTTGGACTGAATTAATTATTGCAACCAAAGCAAAAGACCAATTGGGCTTTTGGCGCTGGTTATCTAAAGGTAACAAGAACAAGAGATGTAGTAAAGACCTTTTTTTAGACGCAAACATTTGGGTAAGAAATTTCTCCCGCCTCTATTCTACATCTATGAATGACATTGAGTACAGTCCCCAAGACGATGAAATAGCTCAAGTACTGCCCCATTATCATTTAGTTTGGAAGAAACAATGGCAGCAATAGACGCAGTAAAACCATGGAAGGCACCTGGTCTTGACAATATAACAGGCAATCTATGGAGACATGACAAAAAGGTTTGGGGCCCTTATATTAATCTTTTGTGTAACTCGGTCGCACCCATACCGGAAACATGGAAAGGGGCTGAGATCACAACTAGTTTTAACAAGCATTTGCAATGCAATATGTCTCGCATTAGGAAAGTTTGAGCTTTTTGTAATGTAAATTGACAAATTGTTTTATTTATGTGTTGGTATTGAAAATATTGAAATTACTAGCTTTCTCATGTACAATGTCAATAGTTTTAACTGTTGCAAATGTGACACCTATAGCATTTGTAATGCACTATGTGTTGTATTTGCGTGACTTAGATGTATTGATATTACAAATAACAATGGCTTTTAATTTTTGCAAATAATTAATACTTAAATAAAAGTTAATGTAAATTATAATGGCAATCGTTTAAACTTTTGTTAATAACTCTTGTGAAGATTATGTTTAGTGTATTTAATTGCGCCTAAAATCCAAGAACAGAAGTTAAATATTATCATTTTTTTGTGCCATTTGTAATAAAGCCTAAATATTGTGAGAACATATTAGAGCCAGTTGTTGTTGAATGGTTGTACAGATTGACACTGTGGTGGCGGTGAGTGATGTTGTGGTGGTGTCGAGTGATGCTGTGGCGTTAATTGATGCTGTGGTAGCGCATAGTGATGTAGTGGTGCCCTTGAGTGATGCTGTGGTGGTGCTAAGTGATGCTGTGGTGATGCGATAGATAGAGTGCAATAGTCCGATAGATAGATAGATAGATAGATAGATAGATAGATAGATAGATAGATAGAGAGTGAGGGCGATAGATAGAGTGTAATTATGTAGAATATAATTATGTGGCACTGAGTGGTTTTGTGTGGAGTGTATGTTGATTTTAGTGGCGTGTAATTATGTGGCATTGAGTGTTATTTTGAGTGTATCTTGCATTGTTTGCATTGTAATTAATTGGCACTGAGTTATTTGGAGTGCATGTGGCATTGAGTGTAGTGTAATTATGTGGTGTTGAGTGGTATTTGAAGTGTATGTGGCATTGAGCGCTGTGTAATTATGTGGTGTGTAACTATGTGGCACTGATTGGTTTTTGGAGTCTGTTGTATTGAGTGCATTGTAGCTATGTGGCATGTAATTATGTGGCTCTGAGTGGCATTCGGAGTGTATGTTGCCTTGCCTTGTATTTCTATGGTTCCTTAAACCCTTAGAGGCAATTCTTTTATTTTAACTAAAAGGATGGTAGTTAAATGGTGTTTACGGCAGGATGGTCGTTAAATGGTGGCTACGGAGAAGCTGTGTGCTGAAAGGCAAAGAGAACACGGGCATGAAAGTGAAAGCGAGGATGAAAATGGAATGAGTGTGGCAGGATGGTCGTTAAATGGTGGCTACGGAGAAGCTGTGTGCTGAAAGGCAAAGAGAACACGGGCATGAAAGTGAAAGCGAGGATGAAAATGGAATGAGTGTGGCAGGATGGTCGTTAAATGGTGGCTACGGAGAAGCTGTGTGCTGAAAGGCAAAGAGAACACGGGCATGAAAGTGAAAGCGAGGATGAAAATGGAATGAGTGTGGCAGGATGTTAATTAAATGGTGGTTACGAGGAAGCTGAGTGCTGAAAGGCAAAGAGAACACGGGCCAAAGCTGGAAGAAAACACGAGATGCATGTGTGTGTGGCAAACACTGGTGGGGCTCAGAGCATTCTGTTGCTGCCATGATGCCTGTGTGTGTGAGCAGTGGGGCTGTGTGTGTGAAGTGCCTAAAGTTGCAAGAAAACATATGGTTATTTAAATCCTTAGACGCAGAATTAATGGAGCTAATGTTATCGACCTTAGAAGGATGAAAAGGGAATGAGCGCGGCATATGTTTAACTTTGTAAGCGCAGAAAGCGTGCAGGGCAAATATACAATGTTTAAGAAGGGCCACCTGTACATCGCCTTTGTGGATTTAAAGGCAGCGTTCAACCTCATCCCTAGAAATCTCCTCTGGAAATCCCTAAAAACCAGGGGGTACCGGGGGAAATCCTCTTGCAGATAATAAGATTGCACGAGGATAATTTCGCACGGGTTAGATGGGGTCCAATGGGCAAACTTACTGATCCTATTCAGATAAAAAGGGGTGTAAGGCAGGGATGTGTGTTGGCACATACTTTATTTTCACTATATGTTAACGACATCCCTGAATACCTTTTGGGTTGTGAACACGATTCTCCTAAGTTAGGGGGGGGGGTGCCTGTACCGGCACTCCTATTCGCTGATGATACAATTTTAATCTCCCAGACCCCTAAAGGCCTGCAAAGTTTAATAAATATTTTTGGGATATATTGCGAGGCTAAGGGCTTGGAAATAAATTCTAGTAAAACTAAATATATGGCAGGTAATCCACATAAATCCTTTAGAAAAAATGTAACGGTCAATAACCAGAAGACAGAATATGTGCACGATTTTAACTATTTAGGTATTACTTTGGACACTAAAATGACATGGAGACCACAGTTAGAGAAAAGTAAAACTATATTACTCCAAAACTCTCTCCCAATGATAAGAAAATGTGAGAGTAGTTTGTCCAAAGCAGTCTCTCCTGCCCTTGAGGTATATAAATATAGGGCGCAATGAGCATTCCTTATACGGGGCAGAACTGTGGGGCCCCCTGACAAATGATACTTTTAAGGTAGTTGAAAACAAGTTTGAGGAAATTATTAAGCCTTCCGACTTGCACACCGCTAACCCCCACCGCTAACCCCGATTGCAATGGACCTAAACTTTCACTGTACACCGTACAGATCATCAGGCAAACCTACGGCCATTATTGTTCTGAGTCCACCTGTGGTCTACAGATGAACTCATCCATTATAGAGAAGGGCTTGAAGAAATCTTAAGGCTCAAAAGTGGCACTGGTTTGCCTTGGTTGAATTTCATTTCTGGGAGGTCCCCTCTGGATTGACCATGGCTTCAAAGAAGCTTTTGATGCTAACCTTTTGGTCCTTTATTCAAGATACTTCGTCCCACTGCTCAAATTTAGGATCATTGACAACACGGTTCCTCCAAATGAAAACAATCTGGAAGTTTGAGCCATTCTGGACGAAATACGACCACAGTTAGCTAAATCTCTATATTTAAAATTCCGGTATGGTGTTTTGCATATAAATGCAAACACAGTAAAATGGGTCTCAAGGCATGGGGATGTGGGGAGATGTGTCCTATGCGACACAGGCTCAAAAGAGAATGAATTGCACTTACTATTCTTCTGTCCAGCTTATATAAAATATAGGAGGAAATGTATTAAACCCATTTGCCTGCTTTTTGGCACTAGATCTTGCCATGAGGCAGAAAGAATATTGCATTCAGATACCACACAACCAGTGGTTTTTAGTGTCAGCAGGAATCTGTTCGTGTAAGTTTAATAAGAAAAAGGGAAGGCTTGAAATTCTTGGTTGCTACTCCTGAAACTTAATGGGTTTTGCACAAGCACTTTAGGATATAATGAAACCTAAAATTAGTTATAGACTAGTTTTTATACCATATTAAGGAAAAAAGTGTCTTTCCATACACTATTTTAGATTTATGCCTTGAAGCGTTTTATTGAATGCCATGTTATGGTAACCTGAAATGTAATACTCCTCTAATGCATTTTAAAACAAAATTGTTAAACTGAGATTTTATGTAAATATATATTTTTTTAATGTTCAAGAATGGTCTATTACTCTAAGAAGTGTCCAGCGTCCCTGGCGGTACAGTGTTTTTAGCTTGTTATGATATGATGTTGATTATTGTAATGCATTTTTTAATTGTAACCTTTTATGTTTTTTTTTTTTTTAACCGAAATAAAGATTATTGAATTGAACTAAAACTACTTTTCTACATTGGTTATAACGACACATTGTAACGGTATGCATGCTAATGTGATACGTGGCAATGGCATGCGTGGTAATGAAACTTTTAATGAAACTCTATGTATATGCGTGGTAGTGTGTTTCGTGGTGAAAACGTGTGTTGTACTAGTAAGTGAATTGTAAAAAAACGTGTTGTTAAGGTATGCGTGGTAAAGGCTTTCGTTGTTCCGTCATACATCCCATTCACTTCATCTACCACCATTATTTGGCTAAAAGACCTCAATTGATGACAATATGTAAATCGTATTAATGCATCCAACCAAGTATTTGTGGTCTATTCTCCGCAACATAATGTTGTGTAGTTCCTACCAAGACCTGCACCTTATTTGGACAATATAAACTAAGGGCCTGGTGTCAAGACTGATTCCGGATGCCCCCTCAGGATATGTTGGCCTTTAGACCAGCTAGCTCACAGTGCCACTGTAAGCCCCCCTAACCTACCGGGGAGCTAAAGGCTTTTTGGCAACCAATGAACATGACAAACCTGACCCCCTCAGGGTTCGTGGAAACAGTACAGAACCTTTCACTCAGTCACTCGTGCTAACTTATTCTCAGAGAAATATAAAGAGAATACACATTGGGACGTTTTCAAAAATATTTATTGAACCAATGTTATTCTAGCATCAAGTACATGGGCTGCAATGATTAGGAGACAGAAGCAGATAAGAGTGATTACAAGCACCAAAAGCTTAAATAGTAGGTAGAGGGTGCTAAAACAATGTATATAAACGAGGCAGTAATCTAGCGTACTCCTACTATGAAAACCCTACTCTAAGTGTACCTGGAGTGTGTGTGTAGGTGTAGAGCCAAGAATCCCCCCAAGTGACGATCCAACCCTATTACCTGATGGGACAGAGTGAAGGACCCCATCTTGGTCACAAACTGGGCACCCCTCATGAGATGTCAGGCCTCTACGTGGTGATTTCTCAGTATGCAAGGACCTTGAGTGTCAGCGGAAGTGCCTCCTCTACCAATCTATCGAGATGCTCATCTTTTATAATAGAAAGTAGCCTTGTGATGTACGCATAGATTAGTGATGTTATGGATATGTAGATAGTCCTGTCGCCCCGTGGATGAAGACAGTGATGACATTTGTACATAGTGCAGAATGAGACCTTGTACACGATGGTCAAAGCGTTGTGATAATGTTGTGCGAAACTAGATGTAAATACAAGTTTAGTTTCAGAGAAACTAATCTAACATTGTCATGCGTGCAAATGTGTGCAAAAGGTCATAGGTGGAAATGTTATTTGTGAGGACAATGTAAGAAATAAGCTGCTTCGCTATATGGGCCTAACTCAGGAATATAACTCCCACTCCTCATACTAAGGGTCGATATCTCGAAAGCTATCTAAAAAGCCAGCAGACAATTTTAAAAAACGTTAACAGCTACTCTCAGAAGTACCTAAAAGCAGGCTTCCCAATAAAATATGTATTAAAAGTCATTATATTATGTCAGATCCCAAGCTCTCAGAAAGCTATGGTGCCTAGAAGAATAAAAAGCTGTTTTGGTACATTTTGTTGTAAGAAGAGGCCAAATTGTTCTCAAACTGAAAAATCCAATTGTTCATGTGTTCCGAGTGGTAGACGCGACATTGCTGTTGCCCACATCCTCAAACATTCCCAGAGGCGCACCTCATAGCATGTTTATGGAGAAAAGGGGATTCCATCCAGTTCCTACAGCAGCCGCTGAGGGAGGCGTTGTGTCCCACAAGTTGTCCACAGAGCCGTTGTTAACATCACTAGGAGCTGAAGCATCCCAGGGTGGCTCTAAGAATGCATTCATCATCAATGGACAGCAATACGCACGGGCCTTTAAGGGGTCATCAGAACTTCAATGCCCGGCGGCGCAACCAATTCTGATCCGAGACATATATTCAAGACGCATTCGTGGCTGCAAAGCAGGTGGGGAAGACCGGTTGTATGCACTCAAGCGAGACCGGCCTGAATGACAAGAACCAGTGCTCATTTCGTTCATGAAGCCGAGGTGTGCCGAAGCAGTGTATCATGCGCACAGGGCAACGCAGCACTAGCAGTGCTGTATCCATTCCCAAGTTGAACTGGGATGTCCATTGCATAGCAAATAGAATAAAATTAGTATTCCAGTCACAAGCAGCAGGACAAGCGGGAGCCCTCCAAAAAAACGCTTCCCAACACTGAGTGTATGAAAGATGGTATAACTCTGAATATAGTCTGAAAGGTGCTAATCAAACCAGAGCCGATACATTTAAAAAAGTGCACAATCCCTCTCGTATCAGACATGTTAAACATACGATGGACCTTCTGTATTTGCAACATGTAAACTGAAAAATAAAGTTTTAAAAAAAAAAAGGATACGTTGGACCAGCTCCCCAAAATGTAGTGGGAAGTTAGTGTTGAGTAGTGTCTGAATCTCAGACATGGACCTTACAACCTGTAGATCAAACGTCTTTTTGGCTGAAGTTAAGGCCCCATCTTTTTGCAAAAGCATGGTTTTAGTAAGCTTAGGGAATCAAATTTAATGTTGGAAACATTTATTGAATGCCATAATGCTGCCTTGTTAACTGTGCGGGCAGGTGGAAACAGTACTTGAGTACAAGTGACTATGGAATTAACCGTCACCAGATAAGCGATACCTGGTTCCATTATGCAGCAACCTTGATCATTCAGCATCAAATAGCTCCCATTCTAGAGCTGCCTGAATACAGGATGAATCACGGCAGCTGGGGAACCCTTCAGATAACAACTCAAGTTCGCCATTGAAGCATTGCATGCCCCATGGATAGAAATGTCCTTGCAAATCAAGGAGCCGCTTCAGGCATCTTTACAGTCGGAGCCACTAAAAGAGACTTCTGTGTCCCCATTCCTGCATCTAAACCTGAACAGTAATTCCCAATACTTGTGCACATATCCTTCCCCTAGCGGTTCATATCTGCCTACCTGTTGGTTTCGGAGACCATATTGGAATTTAAAGGTCCTGACCGGTAGGGTAATGTAACCATGTATTATCCAGTCAGTGGATGGTGTCTCAGCCACAATCTCTACATGCCATTGTCATCTGTCTTTCTGTTAGATCGTATGCTGAAAACAGATTTGTTCTGTTGATGTAACACCATGGCACATGGCCAGAGCGTAACTTTTGTAACGTCCAGCTCAATATTACTATTGACCGTAATTGTGACTGTCCATGTTCTAATATAGACATGTCTTGTTGTTTTATGTCAATTGTGGAAGGCACTATGTTGCCCAGTGAATACATTCTGGATGACAAAGTGGTCATACCGTTGTCAACCACAGCCAAAACCTTTTCTAGATTAACCCTATAAATCTTGCACAATCTCTCAGCAGCTTCCTGTTGAGGAATGCTCCACAGCTCGTTGTATATTCCATGCAAAAAGTGCTTTTGAAGTGGACTCCGGGGACCTAGGAAAAAATCCCCAAGATCCATGTCATCAGAAAGAAGGGAAAAGTGTTGCTTCACGTGGAAGAGTGTTGAGGTCGTTAGCCAATCTAGGCATAACTTCCCAACAATATATAACGTCACCACCCCAGAGTGTTTTGTTTGTACAAATCGCTGATCAGGCTTATTGATACTAAACCCTTCGTTGTTAACCAGGAATCTAGATTGACACCCGTTTGTGTCCACAGGCCAAACCAACCAACCCTTCCAATTGGGATCTGATGAATTGAAAGAACCATTATGTTTCATGGTATCTAGTGTATCCTCACTAAAGCGTGTAAAATGCAGCCAGTTCTCGAAACGTGAGAAAGTGTGAATAAGTTTTGCATTCAGATCCTTTGTTTTTGCTATACCCAGACATGATGTTTGTTGCACAGTCTTGTTCAGGAAAATCATCTGATGTGGTATAAGGCATGTTCTAAATAAGGCCTCCGTCCCCTGAACCTGCCAACCTTTTGTTCCCCAGATAGACTTTGAGTTGTCGTGTAGTTCCTATAAACCTGTATAGGATCTGCGCGTTTAGACAACGTAGACTGTGGGATTGGTGTCCAGACTGATTCCAGACACCCCCACCAGGTATGTTTGCCTGTATACCAGCTTGCTCACAGTGCCACTGTAAACTCCTCTTACCAAGGAGAGAATAGTTCTTGGCAACTATCGAATGTGACAACCCTGTCCCATCTGGGATCGTGGAAACAGTACAGCACTTTTCGCTCAGTCACTCGTGCTCACTTTGTCTCAGAGATTTACGTAGAATAAACGGTGGGGATGTTTTCAGTAAGCATTTATTGAACCAGTGTCATTCTAGTGTGAAATAGGTGTGCTGAATTAACCATAAGACAGAAACAGATATAAATGATTAAAAGCACCAATAGAGTAAATGGATGGTAGATGTCTACCATAGTGCTAAAAACAATTAATACAGGCAGGTATATAAATACATGGCAATAATAATGCGTACTCCTACGATGCAACCCTAACTAGATGTACCTAAGTGTACCTAGCATGTATGTAGGTGTAGAGCCAAGAATTCACCTAGGCTGAGGCCAACCCCATTACCTGAAGTGAGAGACTGTGGGACCCCGTCTTGGTCTCAAGATGGACACCCTGCGAAGGATGTCAGACCACTGCAAGCTGGAGAGTCTGCTTGCAGGAACCTCAGCGTCTCGCATCAGTGTGTCAGCATGGAAGTCTTTCTCTTTTTTCTGCCCTGGCAAAGACATGGTGTATATATACCGAAAAGGTACCCTCAGGGGATTCTACCTTGCTGTGTCATGTTGGCCGAGGATGACCGAAGGGATGACCCTTATTCATAGTTATTATGCAAAAGATGGTAATCCTGCTGTGATTCTGAGAATCTTCATGCATAATTAATGAGGCTAGTTTTCCGGAAAACCACACAACATTTTATGCAGCGCTTAACTAGGTAAAAGGTCAATACCAACACCCTTTATGTAGTGTAATGGTACTGTAGTTTAATGTTACGGTAAATGTAGGTGAACGGTTGGGAGAATACTCAGGCCTATATTGGGATAACCTATGAAACATAACACCCACTCCTCATCTGACCGGACGACATACTAAAAATGGAATGCCCTTCTAAACAAGCATGTAGACATTGTTAAAAAGGCATTTGATTTTTTTTTTTAAGTTCATAAAATTTCAAAAAAATAAATTCTAATAGTCCTTTAAAATATGTTCATATATATTGTCTCAGCCCCTGAATACGTCTGAAAGCCATGGTGCTCAGTAATAGTATAAAAAAGGGAAATAAATTGTTTATAATTCCAATTTTGATTATTTTGAAAAAGCCAAATTTTTCCCAGCACACAGAGTGCCAAATATTTGTGTCCTATGTGGGAGACGCAACATCAATGCTGATTGCCTTCTCAGACAACGGTTCCTGTAACACATCGCAGATTATGTCGAACGGGCAAAGATGTTCAGCCGATGCTGAGGAAGTAGTGGAAACATCCAAAGCCTGTGTGCCTGTAGAGGAGCCGGTATCCCTTCCAACAGGAGCTGAAGCACTCATGGTGGATCTAAGAATGTCGACATCAACATTGGAATATACGCTGGGGACTCTGCAGTACGTCGGCTGTTAACTGGTCCAGCAATGCATTCACGTCCGGTGGCGCAACCGATGGAAGTGTTAGACAGAGGTCCAACACGCATTCTTGTCCGCAGAATAGGCAGCAGAGAACAGGTAGAACACAGTCAATCCAGACTGGTCGAAATGATGGGAACCAAGACTCGCTTAGCTCCAAAATTTGAGGTGTGCCAAGATGTAGTAGCATGCGATCACTTTAATAAGCATTTTTTCCATTTCCTTGGTGACTTGGGGCGTCCATTGCGTAGCAGCAATATTAAAATCAGGATTCCCGCTATCAGTAGCAGGATTAGCGGAAGCCCTCCAAAAATGCTTCCGAATACAGAGTGTATGAACGCTGGAATAACTCTGAAGACTGTCTGTTAAGGTGCTTAACAGTCCAGAACCTATGGTCTTAAATAGGTGTACTATACCCTTCATATCAGACACGTTAAAGATACGTTGTACCATTTCTCCGAAATGGAAAGGGCAATTTGTTTGTACCAGTGCCTGTATCTCAGTGGAGGACCTTGCAACCTGGAGATCAAAAGTCTCTCGGGCTGAGGTTAAGGGCTCATCTTTTTGTAAAAGCATGGATTTCATTCAACTCAGAGTAATCAAGCCGTATAAAGGAAACTTTAAATGAAGGCCATAACAGCTCCTCCCTGACTGTGCGGGTCGGTGGAAACAATACTTGCATACAACAAATAACCCTGGAATTTACAATGAGAAGATATGCGATGCCTGGAAGCATCCCGCAACAACCTTGATCATTCAGCATTAAGTAAGTCCCATTCGTGAGCAGCCTGAATACTGGATTAATCACGGCAGCTGGGGAACCTTTCAAGTGACAGGATAAGTTTGCTACTGAACCATTACAGGCCCCGTAAAGCATAATGTCCTGGCAAAGGAGAGATCCAATTCTTGCAGTCTGTACTGCTGAGAAACACTTCATTGTACCAGTTTCTGCATCTAAATCTATACTGTAATTACCAAGATTCCTGGATAAATTCCCTACCCATTGCTTCATACCTGCCTACCTGGTAGTGTTCTAGGCAATAATGAAACTTGAAAGTTGTTATTGGCAATGTTATATGGACATGAATTAACCATTCTGTGGACGGTGACTCTGCCACGGTAAAAGGTAATTTGTCTAACTGTTTAATGCGCAGTCTGCATCCGTTTGTGCTGTTATCTGCTTTTCAGTCAAATTATATGCAGAGAACAGAGACGTACTATTGATATATCGCCAGGGCACATGGCCAGAGCTCAGGGATTGTAGCGTCTAGCTTAATAACATAATAGAACATAACTGTGATTGTCCGTGTTATAAGATGGACAGATACTGTTCCAATATATCTGTAGCAGAAGATACAATGTTGCAGAGTGAGTAAATTCTGGATGTTAGTGTGGTCATGTCATTGTCCACCACAGCCAAAGATTTTTCCAAGTTAACTCTGTCAATTTCACCCAATCTCTCCACAGCTTCCTGTTGAGAGATTTCCAAATGAAATGCCCTGTATGATGTCTTCTAGTGTACCCTCACCATTTTCAGTGTAATTTCACCAGACCTCGAATTGTGAACAGGAGGGGATGCGAGGTATGTTCAAGTGCTTAATCTTGGCTAACCCAAAACAGGAAGTTTGTTGCACAGTGTCGTTCAGGAAAATCATTTGTTGTGGTATTAGGCATGCTCTAGTGCCTCAGATCCCTGTACTTGCCATTCTTTAGTCCCCCAGACCGATTTAGTGTCTATAATGTCCTATCATAAGTAAAAACATTGTTCAGACAGTTGGGCAATAAAGGATGCAGAGTATACCTGGTTTGTGTTAGTGAGCATAATTTTCTTTGCACATAAAGTTGCAAGCATATAATAATATGAGCGTGGATCAGATGTATTGAATCCAGAAAAATAAGCAAACGTTTGTGCAAATGTTTGTGAAATACCTTTCGGTGGTGTTTGGCAATGTTCCCATTGGTGGTATGTGAAAACAGTACGTGGTGCACTCGTTTTATGCAAAATGTGATGACCATAGTGTTAATAACAGTACATTTCATTGAAATCAGAGTATTTCATTTGTTAAAAATGCTGCAGCCAGTTCTAAATCAGACAACATATTATTAACAGTGTCAAAATCACAATTGTCAGACTATGTACTTGAGGTGATGATCATTTAAGGAAATTTTGAATATATGTGGTATTTTTTAAAGTTCAGTGGGACCAAATACATCAAATGAAACCATATCCCAAACTGTTCCGTCAGAAACTGGAACCACTGTAATATTCACATAGGATAGGTCTCTTTGTTCACGATAAGATGACGTTTAAGGTTTCGATACCAAGTTCACTTTTGATACTTCAGAGCGTTCTGGGAGATAGTGTCCATTCACGAGTAAGGAAGATACAGTCACTAAACCTATCCAAAATAGTAGGAACAGTATTCCTGTTATTATCCAGAGCTGTAGCCATGGTGATACTAGGTATGTCATTTTCAGAAAAATGAAAAAATTATGAAGTTTTTTTTGCAGGAAATTGGAGCTGGGGATGGCTCAGATTCACTTGGATCCAGAGAAAAAGTGTCAAAATCGATGAAGTAGCCAGATGCAGTTCGATCGATCTATCTTTGGGAGCACAGCAGGTTTTGATGAACTGGCAGTTGTCTCTTGTAGAGGCATATTGATGTAGATGTCGGTGTTAGGCCGATTTTATATGTTTTTCACTTGAATTTTGTTGTTCTGTTTCAATAGGCACGAGTTCCATTAAATTGTTGGTAACTCCATTGCTACGTATTGTAGACTCTTTGATTGTTCGAAGTCTTTCTGTCTGAACTTCCTGTATGTAGAGAAAGGAGTGAGGCTACCCAGGAGCCCACGTGGCCTGCTATTCAGGATCGGCCACATAGTGTGGTTTGATCGGATCAATTGAGACAAATCTCTTTTCTTTCTTGCCAGACAAGAGGTGGAAGAAGCACTGTATGAAGGGTGGTGCCCTGAAACCGGTCCCAAGATGCTTGTTTCTGGTCCAGGGAGGACCTGGCTTAGCAGTTCGGGCTGGACTGTTCCCACTAGAAACAGGGTCAAGACTGATTTGCATATGGCTGGGTCCAAACTGGGGTGGTGTGGTGAGCAAAAGAATGATGGATTTAACCCAGATCCTTGTGACTGGGGGTGAATAGGATAGGATATAGGTTTTTTTAAAGCGCTCGAATGCCGTAGCGTCTTGGCGCTGGTAAGTGTGGGGGAAAGGTCAGTCTTCAGCGTAAACTCCCTAGAATAACCAGGTTTTTAGAACTTTCCTGAAGCATTGATGGTTATCTACAGATGTTAGAGAGCAAGGAAGCTTATTCCAGAGTCCTGCAGCAAGATTTGAAAAGGCTCTACCTCCCCATCTAGCTCTCCCAATCCTGCTCACCTGGATAAGACTCCGGGTGCTAGACCTTAGCATACGGCTGGGGATATAGGGGGTCAGTATGTTCTGGATATCGTTGGCTCCACCTCCGAAGACAGCTTTGTGGACCAAGCATACGGCCTTGAATTCTACCCTCTGTTGGATGGGGAGCCAGTGTAGGGTTCTAATTCCCGCCGAGACGGATTGATCTCTGGGAATATCCAGAAGTAATCGCGCCGCGGCATTCTGCAGAGCCTGCAGACTATTCAGCTGTGCCTTGTTTATCCCTAACAATAAGGCATTACAATAGTCCAGCTTAGACAGCACGAGCGCCCCCACCACTGTTTTACATAATTCTGGCGTGATAAAGGGGAAGATCTTTCGCAGGGTCTTTATTAAGAAGAAGGAAGATGATACAAGGCTGTTCACATGGGCCAAGAAATTTAACTGACAGTCAAAACAGCACGCCCAGGTTCCTCACCTTGGACACGGGGCAGGGGCACTCACCTGCCTTCGAAGGCCACCAGGAGTTGTTCCACAGGAGATTCCCCTGGCCAAACTCAATGATCTCTGTTTTTTCAGTATTGATCTTCAGGAAGCTCTGATTCATCCAGATCATAATGAATGTTTGCATTGTTCAGCATTCCATCCATCAATTATTTATTTTGCACTTGTTCCTTCGACAGCCAGGACTGGTAAGGATTTCTGTATGATGGCCCAAATTCTTTCTTGTCCACAACTTTTGGGATCCAAGCAGGTCTTGCCAATACTAATTTCACTTCCTCAGTGGCAGTGCGTTTTACTTGCATGTTGCTTTATAGTGCCTGTAATTCATTAAGATCCTGTAAAACTGCCAAACATTTATTGGTATCAAAAGGTTTTTCATCCGCCACTGTGCTTTCATAATTGAGATCAGGTACCCACATACTTGTCCCAAATAGGACCTCATAAGGAGTGACACCTCCTAGGGAACTTCTTGCCATATTATTCAGTGCCCTCTAGACTCCATATAGGTGATTGACCCAACTACCACCCTAATCTAATACCCTTGCTGTTAAAGATTGCCTTAAGTCCCGGGTTTTCATCTCCACAACCGAATTTACCTCGGATTGGTACTGAGAAGAATACGGCAATGCAACACCCAGACTTCCCTGTGGCTTCCTTGTAAGCCTTAGAGGTAAACGCGGGGCCACGGTCAGAATGTAATGTGCCAACTGTGTATGTCCCTATGAAGACTCGCAAATCGTTTATAACAGTCCGAGCGTTAACCCAGTGCTGGAGCCAAACCCACAGGAATCTAGAACAAGAATCCACTGCCACCAAGATGTACTTGTAAGCCCCATCAGATTGTAAGGGGCTGCAGTGGTCCAAATAGACACAAGCGAGAGGTCTGTCTGATATCAGTAATGGTGTTTGTGGTGGGCATGCTACGGTCGAACCCTTCATCTGCTGACCGATGTCGCACTTAAGTACAAACGCTTTTGTCTGTTTGGTTAGACCTGCCCACCAATAGTGTTGTTTTGACAATGAAACAGTTGCAGTAACCCCTGTGTGTGCAGAGCCCGGACCCTCTGGGCAGCTAGAATTAAACCTAATCTGTGATCCATGTTTGGTATTACTCTATCTCCCACTCCTGGAATTTGAGCATACAGAATATTTTTGCATCTAACTTGTAGGAGTACTTGAGAGGAAAGCCTTTCGGCAAGGCTGTGCTGTTTTTGCGTGAAGCAATGACCACTACCATTATCTGTCCGTCTATTCTAGTACTAGAACGAGTGATTGCAACTACGGCGGCAGTTCCAACTGCCCCCTTTGCGGCTTCATCAGCCAATTAATTCTCTTCAATGTGAACGCCATCACGTTGCTGACTCAGTGTGTGTATCAGGTGAGCTCTCAGCAAGTCTTTTTTTCAACTCTGCCACTTGTTCCCAAAGCATTTTGTGCTTTATTGTGCAACCTTTTGAGTCTTTAAACCCATTTTAAACCCAATAGTGAAGATATTAATTGTACGACTGAACCCAGTAATACGAATCGCACACTATAAGTGTGGGGCATTCTTGATCAGTTTTTATTAGTGCCAGTAATCGTGCTTTTAATTCTGCCAGCAGTGCAGTGCAATCTCCTAGAGACTGTGTCTTCGTGCTGCTAGGATGGAACTTGCCGTCTTGCATACGTCCCTTTACAAATCGCACAAGCTGTGGTTTATTGCTGTTTACTACCTATGGCAGGCTGAGCAGAACCATCAGTGTAAGTGATGTGTTCATACTGATCTAGACACATTTTGTTTTGGGGAGGATATTCTTGTTCGTATTTCAGAAATGCTTGTGTTTTTAATGTAGAATCGGATTTGTAGTCTACATCTGTTTCAGTGAGAGAGTTAGCCCATTGTATCCATCTCCGATGTAAAGCTTTAGCATTTGGAATGCTTGCCTTTGTAACAGCCGGTACTGGAGGAACGTAAATTTTTCGTTTCCCCTGAGACATTGCTCTTTCTCTCACTACAGCAGTTGGTACTGTGGTCGGAATTTTTTCTGTAGAAGCAAAACGCATTTCAGCGTTTGTGTACAAGTGTGATTTGTATGCTATTGGTACTGTTTCGCCTTCATTGAAGGTTAAGTAAGTGTACCCTGATTGACCCACGATTACACGGATCACCAAATTTGTGGTATTTACACGTGTTTATAGATGTTTTTAAGCTATCATGTCAGCTTGTAAGGAACAAAGTGTATCTGTGTGTTCCTGTGTTCAGTGTCTAATTGAAAAATCAGGTCTGACCAAATTGTAAAAAGGTTTTACTTTTTCTGCGTAATCCAAAATGTATGTTCTGCTAACATTTAGGAATCCCAATATGGATTGTAAGATTTACAGAGATTTTGGAAGTTGTAGCAGTGCACACTTTTCTAAAATATTAGCTGCTAGGCTTTTCCCTTCACTTGAATGCTCTTATCTCAGGAATAGGACATTGAGGTGCGCTATTTTCGATTTTTTTTAAAGTTGAATTTGTAGCCCTCAGAGGCGTACCCCAAAATTATGTTACTCACCCTGGTCAAATGATCCTTTAAATCATCATATGTTAGATAAATATCATCTACATAGGACAATGCCTCCTCCTCCAAATACCCTAGCTGAGAACAACCCAAAGCTATTTCTTATACCCTTGGGGTAGTTGACAGAATCGACGCTGAGAACTGAGCGCTGAGAATGCTGTCAAATATCTGCTTTCAGGTGCTACATTTTGGCAGAAAAATCCATTTGAGATATCTAGTGTAGTTTTGTATTTTGTTCAGCACATTATTCATTAATGCAGCACTGTATGCATTCTGTACTGCAAATGTCTTTGTTCATATGTCTGTAGTTTAAAACAAGACTAAGAATTGTCAGGTTTCATTACAGGAAACAAATGATTGTTCATTGAAGAGGGGCGAGTTTCTATTACACCTCGGTATTCAAGTTGATCTAAGATCTCCCTCACTTGTTTCTTCACTTCTTGTTTAATAGGGTATTGTCTCTGTGGAGTTGGGGTCATTTTTACTGGGATTACATGGTGAGGTGACTCAGCATCCCACCCTACATGGTTGCGATACAATGCTGGAGCAAGTGCTACCGCCCATTCCTGCACGTACGTATGTGTTAGGTATATTGGAACGACGTCTGAAAAGGCCAGTAAAATCGCTCTTTCTCCCTTTGGGCATTCCATAACAATTTTAGGCAGCCAATCTTTCTTGGCCAAAAAGATGTCATAGCCAAAAGTCAGGTTCTCCCAAAAGAGACCTTTACTTTCCCTGGGTTTGTCCCCCTCAATGTGGAGTATTCTCTCATGTAACCGATGTGGGACACTTACCCTTGTATCAGGTGTTTCCACCGTGATGTGCTGATTCAACTCCGCTGTCACCAGAAATTCCATCAGGTTCTGGCGAGCTGTTGTTACTTCTGCTGCGCTGTCTAGCATCGTCAGAGCCCATTCCCCATTCAGAAGTTGAGTCCTCAGAATTCTAGGCTTGTCTAACTTTAAGACCTGCTACTTCCTTCTTTTTAAATTGAGGTATTGATTTTTGTTTATCTCCTTTTTTGATATTACAGTCCGAAGTATGGTGTGCGTCTCTGGACTTTGTCTGTTCTTACCGTCCTTCCCTCTGAGTTTTTTGATGACCCCTGAAAGGAACGAGAGGAATGTGTATCAGTACCCTGATACCCGTCAGGTCTTTTAATGTTATCACGATTCCCAAAGTTGTACCTCCTTTCGGAGGGCTCCTGTTGAGGAGACCCACCCCTGGATTGTGAACTATTCTCTCTATTCTTCTGTTTTTTATTGTCCCATTTCTTCTTGGAAGAATCAGGGGCTTGCTTGGTGTTGTCCTTTTCAGGACCACCCATGAGTTGAGGTTTTATTGCTCTAGCTCCCAAACTATCTCTACCTAATTCGGCATAGGTATCGTCGATAATCTTAGGTAATTCACGCTCCTGTTGTAAAGGAGTGAAATTCCTCAGGCGTTGGCGTATTGCCACTGCTGCTGCCTCCCCTTTTATGTTTGCTATTTCCTAACAATTTAATCCCAGTGTAGTTCTGCTCCATACTCATTTTATATTTGTCTTAATCCATCTGGTATTACTGCTATTGAAGGGATACCATGTATTCCAGTATATATGACAGTGAAAACTGTACCCCAAGAGGTGCAATTCTCTATCTGGTGAGCTATCTCCATTGGCAAGCAGATTGTTAGCATTTTGTGTTTTTCTTGAATGCTTGTGTGTGGAAACACTGCCTCTAGCTGTGTTATTTTCTGAGCTATTCAAAATGTCATTTGCTCACTTCTAATGGGCATTTTACCCAAACTGCGTGTAGCGTTTGTGGAGTTATTTTAGTTGTGGATACCTGAATTTGTCCTGCTGGTGTAGCTCTTGTTGGCTGAAGTGTAAATGTTCTCATAAAGAACTGTCCCAGGTTTTTGTAAAGTTTTATTTGTTTTTTTGTGTAGCGGACGCCAGTCTGCTACTGGCATTGTGTCAGTGGCTTGGTGCAGTGTGTAAGCTGCTAGGACAGGCCAAGTCGCTCCGTCTCTGCTGAGCGGACCGAGTCTTACTTTTTCTTTTGTGTGGGGAGGGCACCTTTAACCCCTTCAGTGCCCCGCCCTTTCCCCCTCCTGTGCCGGGCATTGTATTAGCGGGCGGGGTCCATGACGAGATAGTCTCGTCATGGGCACAGCGCAACCGCGCTCCATGACGAGACTATCTCGTCATGGGCATAGAAGAGGTTAAACCAGTTTATGTCCTCCTGGTAGGTGAGCGGAACTTCAATGTCCTCATATGGACAGTATTCCTCTGGTGTTTCATCTTCAGTGTAAGAATGAAATGTATTTGTGCGCGCATCTGCTTGTGGGAATTCAACCGATGAATAGAATACCTCAGTTCTATAGGATTTGTGTGCCTCAATCACGAATGTTACTGTCCCACCCCTAGCTGTGACTCCACAGTCTGGTAGTTTTAAAGTTAGGGCAGTTCTGACATTTTCTGAAATGTTTATTTCGCCTTCGTGGTCCCCTTCCTCCACTGCATTCGTACGTAGTGCCGCTGTGATTTCTTTTTCAGTCATTGTTGAAAAAGGAAACTGAGATAAGGTTTTATGCACAATAGGAACTATTTGTCCTTCAAGCTTAAATAAACCTGTAGCGAATACATAGGATCTGCCTACTCCGCTGTGGCAGATTTTTGTCCTCCCAATCCAGACATCTCTGAAATAATGTGAGTAGGGTTCTCTGAGAAAAGCACGACTGAACTACTCAAATTTGACCGTTAAATAAATACCAAACCAACGTTGGGTGCCATGTCGTGTAGTTCCTGTAAAGCTATATAGAATCTGCACGTTTAGATAACATAGACTGTGGGATTGGTATCCAGACAGATTCCAGACATCCCCACTGGGTATGTTCGCCTGTATACCAGCTAGCTCACAGTGCCACTGTAAACTCCCCTTACCAAGGAGAGAATAGTTTTTGGCAACTATCGAACATGACAACCATGTTCCATCAGGGGTCGTGGAAACAGTACAGTACTTTTCGCTCAGTCACTCGTGCTCACTTTGTCTCGGAGAGATACACAGAATAAGCATTGGGACGTTTTTCAATAAGCATTTATTGAACCAGTGTCTATCCTTCTGAATCCAAATAACTGGCTAACCTATCCACCACTCAAATTACTTTCATATTTTACAATACTAACTCAACACTAATCCTTTATGGGTTCCGGAGTAGCATGCTACCCACTGAAAAAGCACTTTGACACCTTGTCAGGGATAGTAAGTGCTATATAAATGCAATTACAATACAATACAATAAATTCTAGTGTAAAATAGGTGTGCTGAAACAACCATAAGACATATGGATATAAATGATTATAAGCACCAACAGAGTAAATGGATGGTAGATTTCTACCATAGTGCTAAGAACAATGAATGCAGGCAGGTATATAAATACATGACAGTAATAATGCGTATTCCTATGATGCAACCCTAACTAGATGTACCGAAGTGTAGGTGTAGAGTCAAGAATCCCCCTAGGCTGATGCCAACCCCATTACCTGAAGTAAGAGACTGTGGAACCCCGTCTTGGTCTCGAGATGGACACCCCACGAAGGATGTCAGACCACTGCGAGTTGGAGTGTCTGCGTGTAGGAACCTCAGCATCTCGCGTCAGTGTGTCAGCATGGAAGTCATTTTCCTCTTTCTGACCTGGCAAAGACATGGTGTATATATACCGAAAAGATATTTATTTATTTATTTATTTATTTTTGCAATTTATTAAGCGCGTACGTATGCCCTTGGGCGTCTTGGCGCTGAGACTTTAACAGAATCCAGAACTTATCATTAATAGAATGGAAAGCTGGTGGTTAGCAATGATTATTGATTAAAGAGCCATGTTTTCAATAATTTCCTAAACTGCAGCAGAGTGTGACTTAATTTAATGTGTAACGGTAGCACATTCCACATTTTTGCGGCCGCTACCACAAAGCGTCTATCTCCCCAAGACACGGTTTTTGTGCGCGGGACCGAAATTTGGAAACTTGTTGTTGATCTCAAGGATCTTGGGGGTTGATATAGAATCAATTGGTCTTGAAAGACTTGTGGACCTTGCTTATTTAAAGCTTTAAACGTAAGACATAAGGTCTTAAATCTAATCCTATTCCTGACAGTAAGCCAGTGAAAGTCCCTAATAGTTTGACTAATGGGATCAAATTTAGATACCTTGGAAAGCAGTCTTGCCGCTGCATTCTGAATCGATTGCAATTTTGCTATCACCCGTATTTGAGCATTAGCAAAAAGACCATTGCAATAATCCAAGGAAGATAGTACTAAAGTGCTCACAACTGTTTTTGCCACATTGTCAGGTAGGAACGGGATGACCTTCTTAATAGTCCTCAATTTCTGGAAAGCAGCTGAAGCGGTCTGATTTGCATGTAAGGCAAAATTGAGTTTATCATCAAAGATGATGCCCAAGTTCCTAACTTTAGATACTGGAGTCGGTAGGGCGCCCAT
This sequence comes from Triturus cristatus, assembly GCF_964204655.1. Classification (NCBI taxonomy): domain Eukaryota; kingdom Metazoa; phylum Chordata; class Amphibia; order Caudata; family Salamandridae; genus Triturus; species Triturus cristatus. Next base: position 1,160,997,545 of record NC_140579.1, read on the forward strand.
GGAAGAAGGCCACCAGACGGAGGACCAATCAGGCACTAGTTTTCCAAAAATGATCACCTCTGTTTTCTCCGAGTTTAATTTGAGGCAATTTCCTGCCATCCAGTCTCTAATTGCGAGCATACCTTCCTGGAACCTTCCTGCTACCTCCTTCCCATCGTTCTTAATGGCAAGCACAAGCTGGGTATCGTCCGCGTAAGAGGTCAGGCTCATCCCATGTTGTTTGATGACCCTAGCCAGATCAGACACATAGATATTAAAGAGTGTCGGGCTTAGGGATGAGCCCTGCGGAACCCCACATGGCAATGCCAGGCTTACAGATTTAAAAGGGCCTATTGTTACCACCTGTGTTCTGCCCGATAAGAAGGAGGTAAGCAGGTCCTTGGCTTTTGCTTGAATGCCTAGATTTCCAACACGGTCAATCAAAATAGAATGATTGACCGTGTCGAATGCTGCAGAGAGGTCCAGTAGTATTAAAACTGCGGTCCCCCCTTGATCTTTGATGACTCTGATTTCATCAGCGGCTTTAATCAAGGCGGTCTCCGTACCGTGTAGCTTCCGAAAACCAAATTGAGTGTCATCAAGCAGATCAAGGCGGTCTCCGTACCGTGTACCCCCAGGGGATTCTATCTTGCTATGTCATTTCGGCCGAGGATGATGGAAGGAATGACCCTCATACATAGTTATTATGTAGAAGATGGTAATCCTGCTGTGATTCTGAGAATCTTCATGCATAATTAATGAGGCTAGTTTTCGCAGAAAACCACACAACCTTTCTTGCAGTGCTTAACTAGGTAAAAGGTCAATACCATCACCCGTTATGTAGTGTAATGGTATGGTAAATGTAGTTGAAATGTTGGGAGAATACTCAGGCCTATATTGGGGTACTTATGAAACATAACAGTGTCTATCACGTCTTTCCAAAAAGTCGAAACTCTGTATAGACAGTTGGAAAATAAAGGAAGCAGAGTATATCAGCTTGGTGTTTGTTAGCATGGTTTTCTTTGCAGGTGTAGGTGCAAGCCTATAGTAATATGAGGCTGGGTCTGATGTTTCAAAACCTGAAAAATAAGCAAACTTTCGGTGGTGTTGGGCAGTGTTCCCATTGTGGCTAATTATAAAGAGCACATGGGATATTAGCTTTATGGAAACAATGGTGACCATAATGCAGGTAACAGAACATGTCTCCAAAATTACTTGTACCATCATACAATTCATCATTAGAAAAAAATGCTGTTGATTGCTCTAAATCTGAAAGAAAATTATGCACAGTTTCAATGTCCCAATCATAAGAGAAAGTACTAAAGGTGATGATATCATTTAAGTAAATTTTAAACAGATAAGGTATTTTAAACGTTCAGTAGGACCATATACATCAAACGATACCCTGTCCCATTCAACTCCTTCAGAAACAGGAACCCCTGTAATAGTGACCACGGACCAGTCTCTTCGTTCATGGTGAGATGATGCATGTGGCTTAAGAACCAAGTTCACAAGTTGTACTGCAGAGCGTTCTATGACAAAGTTTCCTTTCAGAAGTAGGAAAAGACAGTACCATACCAATCCAAAGTACTAGAAAAAGCAATACAATTGTAATCCAAAGATATATCCAGGGAACAACGAAGTAAGTCTTTTTCAGCCAAAGATAGAAAGCATAAACTCGAATCTTGAAAGGGGGAGGTGGTGTCAGCAGCTCAGGTTCACTTGGTTCTAATGAGAAATCTTCATAATGCATAAAGTAGCCAGACGCCATCCGATCTATTTTTGGCAGCTCAGCAGGTTTTGTAGAACTAGTAGATGACTCGATCTGTGGTATGTTGACATAGACGTCATCAATTTTTTTAATTGAAATTTCTGTTGATTGTACAGTTGTAGTTGTTTCAACTGGGAGAAGCATAATTTCATTGTCGGTCACAGCTTCTCCTCAGAAAGTGGAGGATACAGTCGTTATTAAATATTCCATCTGAACTTCCTGTATGGTAGCGAGAGGAGTGTGGCGACTACCCAGGAGCCCACATGGCCTACTGTTGGGAATCGGCCACATAGTGTGGTTTGGTCAGATCAATTGAGACAAACCTTTTGTCTCGGCGACCTGTAAGTGGCGGAAGAAGGACAGTTCTGGTTCCTTCGACAGCTAGGACAGGTACAGGATTTCTGTAAGATTCCCTAATTCTTTCTTGTCCACAATTTTTTCTCTGAACAGGTCTCCAATCTCTGGGACCCAGGCAGGTCTCGCCGTTACCGTTTTCACTTCCCTAGTGGCGGTGCGTTTTACTTAGACGTTACGTTGCAAAGCTCAGTATTCCTTAAGGTCCTGTAAAACATCCAAATGATCATTGAGGTCAAACGGTGTTTCAGCCACCACTATGCTGTCACTATCGAGGTCAGGTACCCACATTCTTACCCCAAACAGGAGCTCATAAGGTGTACGACCCCCCCCGAGGGATTTTCTTGGCATGTTGTTAAATGCTCTCTGGATCCCATATAGGTGATTGACCCAACTGCCATCTAAGCCTAATACCCTTGCTGTTGAGGATTGCTTTAAGTCACGGGTTTTCCTCTCGACTACCAAATTTCCCTCAGGATGATAGGGGGAGGAGCACCACAAGGCCACACCCAAACTTCCCATGGCTTCTTTGTAACCTTGGTCGGAATGTAGTGTGGCAATTGCGTATGTGCTGATAAAGACTCGCAAATCCTTTATAACTGTTTGAACATCAGCCAAGCCCTGGGGCCAAACCCACAGAATGGAGCATTCATCTACTGCCACCAAGATGTACTTGTAAGCCCCATCAGAATGTAAGGGGCCGCAGTGATCTAAATAGACACACGCAAGAGGTTTGTCTGAGATCAATAAAAGTGTTTGCGGTGGACGTGCTTTGGCGGAGCCCTTCATCTTCTGGCAGATGTCTCATTTGAGTACAAACTTCTTAGGCTGCTTAGTCAGACCTGGCCACCAATAGCGCTGCTTTAGTCGTGAAACTATATCAGTAATCCCAGCATGTGTTGAACCCAGACCCTCGTGTGCAGCCAGTATCAATCCCAATCTGTGATCAGCGTTTGGTATTACGCTATCCCCCACTACTGGAATTTGAGAATGTGGAATAATTTGTACATCTAACTTTTAGGAGTACTTGAGTGAAAAGCCTTATGGCAAGGCTGAGCTGTTGCACGTGGCATTGACAGCTATCATAGTTGCTCTGTCTGTTTTATTGTAGCAAAGGCAGCATTGCATACTGTTGCCTTGGCGGCTTCATCTGCCATTGAATTCCCTTCAACATGAATGACAACACATTGATGACATGATCCCGTGGCAGGCCTTCTTTCAGCTTTGGTACCAAAGCATCGTGTGCTTTACAGTGCAACCTTTGGAGTCCCTAAATCCATTCTGGGTCCAATAATGTAAATATTCGTTATAGGACTGGACACAGTAAAATGACTCATACACAATAAGTGTGGGCAATTTACTATACATATTTGTAGTGCCAGTATCAGGGTTTTATCTCTGCCAGCTGCACCGTACAGTCTCCTAGAGACTGTGTGTGTGTTTTTCCAGGAAGAAAACTTCCGTCCTGCATGCGCCCTTTTACAATTGTGCATGCCGCCGAATATTTTTGTTTTGTTCCTATGGCCGGCTGGACAGATCCATTGGTATAAATGATACGTTCATATCAATCCAGAGGCATTATTTAATTCAGTAGAGAATATTCTTGCTTGTACTGCAGGAATGCTTGCGTTTGTAATGTAGAATCAAATCTGTAATCTACATCTGTGACAGTAAGAGAGTTAGCCCATTGAACCCATCTTGGATGTAATGCTTGCCTTTGTAACAGTCTCTACGGTCTGTACCGGGGTCACGACAACTATGCGACTTCCCTGCTCTAGTGCTCTCTCTCTGTCTGTACTGCTGTGAGTATTTTTTCTGTTGGCACAAAACGCATTTCACCGTTTGTGTACAAATGTGATTTGTATGCAATAGGTACTGTATGGCCTTCATTGAAAGTGTTGTAGGTGTACCTTGTAGGTCCAGCTACCACGCGGATCACCAAGTTAGTTGTGTTGACACGTGTGTGTAAATGTCTGGAAGCCATCATGTCAGCTTTTACAGAACGTACAATATCAGTATGTTGCTGTGTCCAATTGTCCATTGATAAATCTGGTCTAATTAAGTCGTTGAAAGATTTCACCCCTTCTCCATAATCCAAAATGTATGTCCTGCCAAAATTCAAGAATCCTTAAATTGATTGTAGTCGTTGGAGGTTGGAGCAGTGCACATTTTTCCAAAAATTGTACTGCCAGGCTTCACTTGACTATTCGGACCCTAGAAATAAGACATTGAGGTGGGCAATTTTAGATTTTTTTACATTAAATTTGTTTCCCAAATGGGCGAACCCAAGAATTATGTGATTCACCCTAGACAAGTGTTCCATTAACTCAATGTCCATCAGATAGATGTCATCTACATAGGACAATGCCTCCTTATCAAAATTTTGAAGTCACTCTGTTACCCTGGCTGAAATCAACCAGGGGCTATTCTTCTACCCCTGGGATAATCAATAATCAATAATATTGGCGTTGAGAGCCTAGCGCTGAGAATGCTGTCAATTATCTGCTCTCAGGCACTATATTTTGGCAGAAAAATAGATTTGAGATATCTAGAGTTGTTTTGTATTTTTTCTGCACAATTTTATTCATTAGTGTGGCACTATGTGCATTCTGTACGGCAAATGTGCATGTGGATGCATTTAAATGTCTAATCTAATACTAGACAATATGAATTATCGGGTTTCATTACTAGAAACAATGGATTATTCATAGGTGAGGTGCAATTCTCTATCATCCCCTGGTATTCAAGTAGATCTAGGATCTCCCTGACTTGTTTCTTTGCCTCATGTTTAATCGGTATTGTCTCTGCGGTTGAGGAATTGATTTTATTAGGATTTTGTCATGAGGTGACTCATCATCCCACCCAACATAATTGAGGTAAAGTGCAGGAGCTAACGCCCACTTCTGCGCGTATTAATTTTTAACTGATTCTGGTACGAGGTCAGAGAAAGCAGGTAAAATACCTTCTTTTCCCATTGGGCAATCCATTAGGAACTCAGGTGGCCAATCCTTTTCAGCCAAAAGAATGTTGTAACCATAGGTCAGCTTCTCCCAAAAGAGACCCTTTAACTTCCTGGGTATATTCCCCTCCATATGGAGCGTTATTTCATATAAACGATGTGGCACACTTACCCTTGTATCAGACGCTGTATCAGGCGCTACTACCTCCAGATAATCCATCAGGTTCTGGCAAGCTATTGTGACTTCTGCCGTGCTGTCCAGCATCGTCACTGCCCAGAGTCCCTAGTAGCCTGAGCATGTCTAATTTTAATCCCAGCTACCTTCTTCTTTTTAAATTAAACTTTTGAAGTATTTGATTTATCTTCTTGTTTAATGATGTAGTGCGAAGTGTGATGGGTCTCCCTTTTCGGCTTGACTCGCCCTTCCGATCTGTACTCTGACCTTCCGTCTCTCTCCGAACACTATTCGGATATCTCCTGAAAGGAATGTATATCAGTATCCTGATACCTGTCAGGTTTTCTAATATTGTCACGGTTTCTCAGATTGTATTTTTAGTTCAGTGTGTTCCTGTTGAGAAGACCCACCCCATGACTGTGTTTTGTTTATTTTTTTATTAGCCCATTTCTTCTTTGAAGAATCAGGTGCTTACTTAGAGTTATCATTCGCAGAATTGCTCTAAACTATTGGTTTCCTAGGTCTGGCTCCCAGATTATTTTTGCCAAGTGAGGCATATGTATCTTCGATAATCTTAGGCAATTCTTTCTCCTGTTGTGCAGGAGTGAACTCCCTCAGGTGTTGGCGTATAGCCACCACTGCTGCCTCCCCTTTTATGTTACTCAACATAATGGCTGATAGTTGGGCAATCAGTTTCATCCCCAGATTTAAGGCAGGCTCTGCCCAGTACCAGTTCTGTATTTGCTTAATACATCTGGTATTACTGCTATTGAAAGGGTATCGTGTGTTCTGGTATATGCAGCAGCGAAGACTGTACCCCGACTGACACAATTTTCTAAAGGGGGAGCCATCCCCATTGGCAAGCAAATTGTCAGTATTCTTTGTTTTTCCTGTGGGCCCGTATGGGAAAAAACTGCTTCAAGCTATGCTGTTTACTGTGCTATCCAGAATGGGATTTGCTCCCGGCTGGTCGGAACCTTTCCCATAACAGCATTTAGTGTTTGTGGGCTAATACCTGTAGTAGCCATGTGAGGTTGTGTAGCCTGAGCATCCCCTGCTGTTTGGACTGTAAATGTTCTCATTACTTATTGAGTAAGATTTCTGTATATTTTTACTAGATCTCTGTAAAGTTTGCGCATTCCTGCTGCTGTTAAAGCAGCAATGTCTGGATGCGGTGTGCGCGATTCTAAGACCGGCCAAGTCGCTCCTTTTCTGCTAAGCGGACCGAGTCTCACGTGTTCGGTTGTATGGTGTAGGGCACCTTTAAACCAATTAATGTGCTCTTTGTATGTTAACCGGACTTCTATGTCCATCTATGGAAAGTACTCATCAGGTGGTTCCTCTTCAATGTATTCATGAAACAATCGCATGTGTGCATCTCCAGCCTGTCTGCAATTTTCTGAAATATTTAGACCAACTATCTGTACACCATTCTTTTCATCTTGTTCGGTCATTGTTAGAGCAGTAGTATTTAGCCAAACTGTTATAGATATTTGGTATGTACAACGTGGGAACTTCTAATCCTCCAAGCTTGACAGCCAATACATAGGGTATACATAATCAGCTGAGGCACATTTGTTTCCCTTGCCACTACGGACGTCTCTGGTTTAAATGTGAGAAAGCACGACTGAACTACTCAGATTCACCATTAACTAAGAGCCTAACCTGCGTTGGATGCACCATGTTGTGTAGATCTTACCAATCCATAGGACCTGTGCATTATTTGGACAACATAAACTAAGGGCCTGGTGTCAAGACTGATACTGGATGCCCCATCAAGGATATGTTGGCCTATGCACCAGCTAGCTCTGAGTACCACCGTAAGCCCCCCTAACCTACCAGGGAGCAAAAGGCTTTATGGCAACCACTGAATATGACAACCCTGACTCCTCAGCGATCGTGGAAACAGTATAGAACCTTTCGCTCAGTCACTCGTGCTTACTTATTCTCAGAGAAATATACACAGAATACACAGTGGGACATTTTCAACAATATTTATTAAACCAACTTTATTCTTGCATAAAATATATGTGCTGCAATGATTAGGAGACAGAGGCAGCTAAGCGCGATTACAAGCACCAAAGGCGTAAATAGTGGGTAGAGTTCACCATGGTGCTAAAACAATGTATAAATGCAGGCATATAAACAAGGCATTAATCTAGCGTACTCCTACGATGCAAACCCTACTCTAAGTGTACCTAGAGTGTTGTAATAAAAGAGCCACTTTTCTGGTTGGGCACCCTATAACGACCTTCAACTACCACCATTTTAACTGACTTTAGTGTGTTATTTTGCCCCTGCCTTGATGTAGGACGGTCCTGCATATGCCTGCTTCCCTTCTTTCCGTTAATCTTGCTGTCTTTCAATGGGAGCTGTCACGGAGTGGAACAGTCTTGCCAAGAGCAGAGCGTGTGGGATGTGCATTTAAAGGCATGAGAGAGAGAGAGAGAGGTGGAATGTGCTTTTTGGTCTCGAGGTGCAGTGTTGTGGGCGGTGGTGCACACATGTGCTCGGTGTTGTACATTGAGAGATAAAGTATGTTATGCTATAAGCAGTTGTGCAGAAATGTGTATGGTGTTGTTTTGGTTATGTGAATTATGAGCTCTGACTATTGGCTTTGACATGGCCTCATGTCTGACTTTGCCTTACTCCTGCGTGCACAGCAGTGCTTGCAAGTTGTTAATTATAGGTGCTTACTATTGGCTTTGACATTGCCTCATGTCTTCTTGCTTTCTGACTCTGCCTTGCTGCTGCGTGCACAGCAGTGCTTGCAAGTTCTTTGGGGTATTGACATTCAAGGTCTTTCTGTTTTTCTAGCGATTGCTTTTGTTTAATGTACTCTGGAATGCCTTGTGGGAGCTTCGTTAAGATAGAGGCTGGAAGATGTGAGAATGGAGGAAGGGACGTGAGAGCTCCTTACTGCCATGGGGATGCTTGCTTGGAACTTGGCCAGTTCTGGTAAAATTCCTCTGGCGCTGGGAGGAGGTCTATCGCGAATCTTCTAATGTGTTTAAAGCGGAGGGCTGCAGACCGAGAAACTGAGAGTTTGAAATCCGAGCGAGGGCGGACGAGTCTATCTCGGAGTGTGGACCCTGGTTGCTGAGCTCTGAACCCCGGCTGTGAAAACTCCCCCGGCCAGAAGTGGGCTAAGATGCAGATTTAGTGTTTGCACCAGATGATGTTTTGAGTTTTGTGGTTATTGCTATTGTGATGTTTAGCCAGTGGCTTTGATCATTTGAGTTGTTTTCTTTGTGGTGTAGGAGGAGCACATCCAGAGTAATCCTCTGCTGTGTGTGTATATATTATCTACTGGCGGTCGCCAGTAGATAGTTATAGTTAGGACCTATTTTCCATAGGAAATCCGCAACATTCTATTGGGAATATCTTTGGCGCCGGTTGACGAATCCTCGCGAAATTTTCCAAACTTTTGGCCAGCTCCGCTCCGCTCCTACCCTGAAAGTTTAGTGGTGATCAGTCAAGCGGGGGCCGAGAAAAAAGGGGGGTCCCAAAACGTGTTTTCCCCATGCAATTTCCCATAGGATCTGTTGTCGCAGCTACAGCCCGAACCGCTGAACGGAATGACAACAAATTTGGCAAAGAGGTAGTCCTCAGTTTGGACTCGTGCCTTTTGCATATATGGTGTGAATCTGTTCAGTAGTTTCCTGAGAAAATTAAGGTAAAAAAGTTAGTGATATCTCTGGCCGGGGAGGATCCGCGGACCGTACCCGCACCGTAAGCGCACCCTCCCCGAACCGAGCCCGCACCCTCCCGATCGCGCGCTGAATGCTAATTGGCTGTCGAGTGTCTCTACATTCGAAACCAGGAACTGTTGGCGGCCATTTTCTGCCTTGGTAGAAGCGAGGCTAAAGAAGCAAGGGGAATAAGTGTGTAAAACATATAAAGGGGCCAGAGTGGAAATACTCTGACCCTCTAGAGGTGCTTAGGGGGTCCCAGAAGGACCCCCTGGGGCCCCCCTTTGTTATTTTTTTAAAACAGCGAAATAAGCGCACGGTGCGCGCATCCTATCGCGTTGGATGCTCGGATCCTCACGCGGTGGGTTCGCGGATCCAAGGGAAAAAAAATTACATTGTTGGGAGATAAAGATTAAGCTTAAGTGTTTTGTTCTTGAGTGGCTCTAAAAAGAGCCGTTGTGTTCATTGAGAGTTTTTGGTACTTATAAGTAAGTACCTATACAGAGTCTAAAGTTGTTGAGGAAGACTCTGTTTCCTTCCTCAGTAAAGTGTACTCCATCTCTCCTATACATCTCTTGCATATGAAAGCTCAGATTGTTATTGTAAATGGACCCCATTCTGTAGTCTCGGAGAAAAGCAGAAACAGATTTATTCACATGTTTCCTAGCTTTCTCAATCTGTGGACAAAAATGATCGGACCAGTTCCATTTCTGCCTTTGGCATATGTTAGAATACACAAAGGCAGTTTTAGGGAAAAGTGAAATCTGTTCTGCAAAGGTGTCCTTCATAAGCATTTCCAGACCTACCCCAGTCAAAGTGCCTAGGTCATTGCCACCACAGTGCACTATTATGAGGTCAGGGTGTTGGATTTGCATGAAGGATTTCACCAATGTTATCAATTGGTGCCACTTTAACCCTCTCTGTCCAATCCATTTAATGTCTACATTTGGCAAACCTAGGTCTTTGTGAATGCCTTTGTTTTCTGCATACCTTTGGCTCCAGAAAATGTAGCTGTGTCCCACAATCCACACTGTAAGCAGGTCTGGATGCACTCAGATGGTCTCTGTAAATGAAATGGCAGTTTGGAAAGTAAGATGTTTCTAAAATGGTGGCTAAGATGCAATTTTGAAAAAAAGACAATAAATCATTGGTTGTTTGACAACCTTCTACACTGAAAGGTAGGGTGCATATTTCTGTTTTTTAAACGCATGATTCTTTTTGGTTAACAAAAACTGATTGTAAGGAACATTATATATGATAAGCTGATATGTTGAGAAGTCAAGCACACTTGCTGTTTTGATTAGCAACATTGTGTGTGCTGAACTTGTGACCTGTGTGCTCAGTACAGTGTTCCATGACCTGTTTCTATGGTAACGGGCAGAAGGCAGATTGGGGGAAGGGTTGAAGTTTATGTCATTTGGAAAGGGTTGAAATGCTTAACCAATAGAAGTGTGTGTTTGCTTTTGAATTTATGTGGGAAGGAATGTGATTTGATGTTTACATGTATATGTGTGGAAAATGAGAGGGAAACTTGGCCATTCTTTGGTTCTGCTGCCAGGTGCACAGTGCAGAGATTCTGTATAAGAAAAGCTGGTGTGTGACTGATATACTTCTTAATCTACAAAACATCTTGGTGAGTTATTTAATTGTGAGGGGATGTATGTAGACTATTTTTATTTTAATCAGACTAATGTATTTCTTCTGCTAAAGTGTAGGGAGTACTTTTTTTTCCCTACAATCTTATTGACAGTGTGTGTGCATGTAGAAACCATTTTGTGATAAGGATTTGTTTTTTTCATGTGTTTGTAGACAGATAACTATGCAGTTTTTATATTTTGGTAGAATTAGAAACCAGTCATTGTTTATGAATTTGTGAAATGAGTTATGTTTCTGCAGTAAAATGTAGTACTCCTTGTAGATGAAGAAATGTGTTTTGGTATAGTGCAAGGGATAGTGTTGTTTGTCTAGAATCACACAGAGAGCCTGTGTGCATTTGGGAACCACTGTGAGAGAAGCATTTAGTAACATTTTGTATTTGTTGACAGATCACTCTTTTAAAACCTGTCATGTTGTCAAGTTTTAGTAGCATGAGAAGCCAGTGTTTGCTTATTCGTTGATTAAATCAGTCAGGAAATGATACAAAAGTGCACTTTTGAAATATGCACATTGTGTGCAGTTCTCTTACCACTTCCATAGTAGTAAATAAGGTTTGGTAAACTCATAGGGATAATGATTGTTGTCTAGAATCACACTGAGTCTGTGTGCATTTGGGAACCAATGTGAGAGAAGCATATGGTAACATTCTTTATTTGCTGACAGATAACTATTTTAAATCCTGTCATGTTGTCAAGTTTTAGTAGTATTAGAAGCCAGTCATGCGTTGATTAAATGAGTCCGGCATGGACACTAAAGTGCAGTCGTGAAATATGTAGATTGTGTGCAGTTCCCTTATCTCTTCCACTGTAGTGAATGAGTTTTGGTAAACTCTTAGGGATAGTGGTGCTTGTCTAGAATCACACTGTGAGTCTGTGTACATTTGGGAACCACTGTGACAGAAGCGTTTGGTAACATCGTGTATTTGCTGACAGATAACGGTTTTAAAACATGTCATGTTGTGAAGTTTTAGTAGCATTAGAAGCCAGTCATTGCTTATGCTTTCATTAAATGAGTTAGGTATTGACAGTAAAGTGCAGTCGTGAAATATGTATATTGTGTGCAGTTCCCTTACCACTTGCACTGTAGTGAATGAGTTTTGGTAAACTCCTAGGGATAGTGGTGCTTGTCTAGAATCACAGTGTGAGCCTGTTTGCATTTGGGAACCACTGTGAGAGAAGCGTTTGGTAACATGTTTTATATTTGCTGACAGATAACTGTTTTAAAACCTGTCATGTTGTCAAGTTTTAGTAGCATTAGAAGCCAGTCTTTGCTTATGTGTTGATTAAATGAGTCAGGCAGTGACACTAAAGTGCAGTCGTGAAATATGTAGATTGTGTGCAGTTCCCTTACCACTTCCAGTGTAGTGAATGAGTTTTGGTAAACTCCTAGGGATAGTGGTGCTTGTCTAGAATCACACTGTGAGTCTGTGTGCCTTTGGGAACCACTGTGAGAGAAGCGTTTGGTAACATCGTGTATTTGCTGACAGATAACTGTTATAAAACCGGTCAGGTTTTCAACTTTTAGTAGCATTAGAAGCCAGTCTTTGCTTATGTGTTGATACAATGAGTCATGATTTGACACTAAAGTGCAGTACCATGTAGTATTGTCTTCACTGCACCAGAGCTGAAAAATTAAACATTTTTACCCAGGCACTGTCCTAGAAGTAGTCTGATTTAGTCAGTTTCTAAGTACTTATGTTGTGAACCATTCATTACCAAATAGACTGCTTCAAATGTCTATGCAGTATGCATGTAGTTCTCTAACCACCTACACAGTTGTTTTCACACCTTCAATTCCCTAGTCAGTATCCATACACTTCTAGGAAACACCCTGTCAGTCCCTTTGCAGTCTTCTAGTGACCCAGTCAGCACCATGTAGTAATCCATTCACTGTGCCAAAACGCAAACATTTATAAATTCACTAAGACACTCTGTTTACAGTACTGTAATGATTCAGTCACTGTCTAAGTATTCATGCACTGAGCCAGGCCTTAGCACATGGACTGCTTCAAACCCCTATGCACTATGCATGCAGTTTTCTAACCACCTACAGACTTGACTTTTACACTTTCAATTCCCTAGTCAGTATCCATATAGTCCAGCAAACATCCTGTCACCCCTTTGCACTCTTCTAGTGACCCATTCAGTACCAAGTACTAATCCATTCCCTGTGCGAAAACCCAACCACTTATAAATTCATCCAGGCAGTCTCCTTGCTGTAGTCTAATCATTCAGTCAGTACCGAAGTACTCATGCAGTGAGCCGGGCCTTAGCACATGGACTGCTTTAAATGCGTATCCAGTATGCATTCAGTTCTCTAATCAGCTACACAGTTGTCTTTCGCACCTTCAATTCCCCAGTTAGTATTCATATACTTCTAGCAAACACCCTGGTACTCACCCAGTGTGTCTCCTTTTAGTAGTGTAATCATTCAGTCACTTAGCATGTAGTCTTTTAGTGATGTAGGCTTTAAGTTTCTTAGTCAGTTTTTATATAAAATGTGTTTGTACAGTAATGGAATACTGTAAATTTGAAAGTTATTAATATACATTTGTGATTCTTTTTTGCAGATACTGTTTTTCAACGTTAAAAATCGGGAAATTATGCCAGAAAAAAAAAGAAAAAGAAAAGAACAGAGACAGGAGGATTATTTGAAGAAACATCAACCACAAGTATTGAAGGAACAAGATAATGTGGCTAAAAGGAAAAAAAATTCTGGTAAGATCACGAAGCAATTTATTAAAAATGTTTGTAGGAGCAAACAGAATGTAGAGAATGCTGCAACTTCAGAACATTTTTTATGTAAGAAAAAAAATCAAAATAGGAGGAAAAGTAGAAAAGCAAATGTTCAGTCAAAGGAGATAAAGTATGGTAAGAGAAGACAAAATCAGTATAAGGAATTACGCAAAAAAATATTTTACAAGAGAGTAGTGCATAATTTGCTGAAAGATGTGAAGAAATATAAAAAGGGAGCTTTATTTTATAAAAAGAAGAAGCATATTGAAAGCATTGTGGAAAAGGCTTTTGAAGTAAAAAGGAAACTGGTTATTTTACTGGTAAACAGAATTCGATCACTAGATAAACCAATATTTGTAATGAAGGCCAAAAGTAGGAGGAAAAGAGTTATTAATAAAAAAAAAAATTGTGATTTTTTTGGGGAGAATGGAAACAGTTCTAGTTCAGAGCCTTTTTTTAATGAAGAGAGTTATTCACTAAGTGAAAAATTATTGTATGCAGTTGTAGAGGTTATGAGGTTAGTGATGGTTGTCCAATGGAGAAAGAGAAAATGGTTGAAAGAAATGCAGAAGAAGTGATAGCTGATGAGTTTTAGGGAGACGTGCTAAAAACTCTGTGTACACTTGGGATTGCAGTAGTGTTTGCAGTGTTCAGGAATCTATTGAAAAATTATGTAGTTTTTTTAAGAGTCTATACTAAAAAAAAAGTGTAAAACAAAAGATTAAGCTGTTGCAAGGACTAGACCCTTGCAGAGTGAGAAAACATACTGGTTTGCAAGGTCATTCTCTGGCTTGTCTTTCTAGGAAAGTTTGTGAAAGTGTTTTTCACCATTTCAGAATGCTGGCAGTACATCATACTCAAATGTGGAAGTTAGTGAGAAGGTTGTATTATGCAAAAAGTCCAGCACTAAAGTTAAGTGAGTTGAACAGTGCTTTTACGTGGGTCAGTTTCAGATGTGAAGCAGGCTTGTGAGGATATTGAGTTTTGTTACTTTGGGCCTCAGCAAGAGAGTGAAGAAACTGACACATTAGTAGAACAAAATATTGAAGACAATGTAGAACCTGTAATTACAGAAAGATTGGAGGATGAAATCACAAAGTTTAAGGTAATTTCAGGTGAAAGACCAAATGTTTCTTGTATTTGTTGTCGGCGAAATCACTATAAAAATCAGACTAGGGGTGTCAATCTGTATTTAAAAAGTGAAATAGAAGATAAGTGGATGGAATTTGCAACTTATTTGTTGGTAGAGGATTGTTTTGATTTGGGATGTGAGCAGCGTTTGCAAATATTGTTATAATAAATTAGATGAGAATAAAATGCCTGCTAGAGCTGTTCATAATAATCTAGAGTTGGTTGCTATTCCTCCAGAGCTGATTGATTTAAATACGTATGAGTCTATTCTGATACAATGTGTTCACCCGTTTCAGGCTATTGTTCGTATGGAGCCCAAAACAAGTAAATTACCTCCATCAGAGTTGCAAAGAGGATTGAAAGGAAGAGTTGTGTATTTACCATTAGATTTAAGGAAAAATGTTGAAATTATTGGTGTAGATCATGCAGAAAATGAACCACTAGTCATTCTAGTTAATGGTGTTCCTACTAAGAATAAGAAAATCTGGCAAGAGTTAGTGGATGTTAGAAAAGTGCAAAAGGCATCATTGTATCTGTTAAAAAATAATGAGTACTATAGAAATGTGTTTGTTGGAGAAGAAGAAATAGATTTAGCAGAAAATAGTGAAACATTAAGTGGACAAATTGAAAAAGTGGACATGTCCAGATGTGAAGAGATCTATGAACATTTACAGTGTACATCCACTTCATTCCAAAGAGGTGATGGGGAATACAATTGAGTTGTTTCAAATGAAAAAAGCAACAGGAAGTCCCATGAGTGTATGGGAAGAGAGCTTGGAAGCTCGTTGTTTCCCGCAGTTGTTTCCAACAGGAAAAGGTGGATGATATGATGAATGTCCTGTGCAGATTCCTGCATCTGAATATCGGACAACAAGATTATATGCAGAAGATCCAAGATTGACAATGTATCCCTTATATGTTTCATCTTCTGTTTGAAAGTGTCTTGTCTGGACTTTCATATGCAGTAAATCACATTTTAAAAACTGGAATGCATCTGCAAAATGTAACTGCAAAGGATTTTATGGATAAAGTGCATCAGAGAGATGATCATTTAGAATCTCAGTTGATTAATCTGATGGCATGTCAGCGTGGGACTAATGAATATTGGTACCGTCGACATGGATAACTGAAATGTATGCTACGGAACTTGGGAACTCCTACGTGGTTTCTTACCCTAAGCTGTGCTGAGTACGCTTGGGATGATTTACTTGAATTTCTTCGAGAGGCAAATTCCAATATAAAAAATATTGAATACAAGACACCTGGAGAATTGTGCTCTTTGGATCCTGTCAATGAATGCAGATATTTCAATGATAGATTTGAAGCTATGATGTCTTTCATCTGCAATAAAAAGAATCCTCCTCTTGGAGAAGTTGTGGATTTCTTTTGGAGAAAGGAGTATCAAGCAAGAGGTGCTCCTCACATACATATTTTGTTATGGGTCAAGGACGCCCCCAAATTTGGAACAGGTTCAGATGAAACCGTTTTGTCTTTCATTGAAGATTATGCTACATGTGCTCTTCCAAATAGCAGAGAAGAGAAAAACTTAAAACAACAAGTCTTACGATTTCAAAGCCACAGGTGTGGAAAATACTGTCGACGAAAGTACAAGTCAAAGGATAAGTTCTATACCAAATGTCGTTTTGGATTTCCACGTCCTGTATTAGCCAAAGGAAGAGTGAATAGTTATGTCAGCTGTACGACATACCATCACAAGAAAGTCTCCGAAAAACACCTACAACTTAAGAAGAAGCGAAGAATCGAAATACATAAATGACTACAATCCAGTTATTTTATCCATGTGGAACGCTAACATGGATATTCAGTATGTTGCGGACAATTCCATTGCTGTTGCTCGATAGGTAACGTCTTATATTACTAAATCAGAAAAGACTGAATTGAAAGAAATGTGGGAAGAGATTTCTCACGAGAAGACTAAGTAAGAAATTATACAGTTTCAGTTTGAAGATGTTATCGGATCGTGAAATTGGAGCATATGAATGTTCAGATCGGTTATCATCTGCAAGTCTATATTCCAGAAGTAGAAGAATTATTTGGGTGAGTCTAGGTCTTGCAGGAATGCGAAATCGGGTACTGAAATCTGTTCAAGAAATTGAATATTTAGCAGAAAATTACCCTGAAAGTACAGATATTTTGAAAAACAATATGCTGGACACATACTATCCAAAGAGAAGTCATCATCTTGACAACATGTGTCTCTATGAAGTGCTTCAAAACTACACTTTTAAACGGAATATTACAGAGAACATCAACGATGGAAAATATGGAGTGATCGGTTCTGAAGGATGTCTGGTGAAACAAAGGAAAGGAAATTTAATTAATCACAGAAAACTGAGTTGCGACACTGCTGACAAAAGGGAATTTTGCTATTTAGCCCTTTTGCAAATGTTCAAACCATGGCGTTCTGAACTGGAATTACTTGGAGATTTTCCCAGCTATGAAGATTCATTTAATGCTTGTAAAGATAGCATGCAATGCAGTGCTTTCGCAAATTATGTGAAAATGTTGAATGATGAAATTGATCAAGAAGCTACAATTGCAGCTGAGATTGCTAGAGACAGTTCTCAAGACAGTCAAAGTTCTGCTGCACTGAGTCAAGATCCACTAGGACAACCAATTGTTGAAAATGAAGCAGCGATTGCAATGAATGAGGTGGAAACAGCAATGTATCAAGCACAAGAAGATGCAATACAGTTAGGAAACTTGGAAGAGCAACTAAATGTTGAACAGAAACAAATATATCAGCAAGTGAAAGAGCAGATTGACCATGGATTACTTAATGAAAAGAGAGTGTGCTCATGTACATCATTTCAACCTATCCGAATGTATGCGAGTGGTCAAGCTGGAACAGGAAAGAGTTTCTTAATTAAAGTAATTACAAGTTATCTGCAAAAAACAACTGAGTCGCATTTGTCTTGTGTTGTCACTGCTCCAACTGGGTTGGCAGCACATAACATTAAAGGAATTACTTTACATCATTTACTAATGCTGCCAGTAGAGCATGAGAACAAATTGGAATACCACAAGCTATCTGGAGAAGCTTGTTGTGAAGTTTCAAGAGTGCTGAAGAAAATGAAACTTCTCGTTATTGATGAGGTGAGCATGGTTTCAAACTTGATGCTTGCCTTTGTGCATTTAAGAATGCAGCAAATTCTTAAAACAGAGTAGGACGTGTTATTTGGAGGAAAACACGTCATAGTTTTTGGAGATCTACTGCAACTGACACCGGTAAAAGGACAACCGGTATTTAAAACACTTGCCCATGAAGATACCAGAAAGTCTCTTGGCAGTGTTGGTAATGTGAACATTTGGAGTAATTTTGAAAACAAAGAACTGACAACAAATATGCGACAGGCAAATGATGCTGAATATGGAAGTATTCTGCAAGATATAAGAATTGGAATTCTTTCAAAAAAAGGGAAAGAAGCTTTGGAGAGTCGATTACTTTGCAATGTCTTTCCAAATGAAAATGCAGTTGCTGCAAAAGTGTACGTGGAAATTGCTAAAAATAAGTCTGTGATTTGCTTAATGCCGACACTGCGTGAGTGTTCAATATTTAACGAAGAATTATTAAAATTGGAAAATGAAGAAATTGTTAAAATGGAAGCAATCGATAAAATACTACATGAAGGAATCACTATTATTTTGACGGGTAAGTTGAGATCAAAACTAGATTGTTTAGAAAAAAAAATATCTAAAACTGATGGTTTGGAAAAGACACTGTATGCGTGTGTGTAAACTGTTGGGTAATTTTAAGGCGTAATTTGGATGTAGAGAAAGGTTTAGTTAATGGTGCAATGGGTAAAGTGGTGGATTTTGTGAATTATCAGAAAAAAGAAGGAATTGAATTTTTAAAAATTAAATTTGATCAGATTGATGACGTTAAAGAAATTGGTCGTTGTTCAGTTAGTTTTTTGCTTGTTAAAGATTTATATGTCCGTAGGAAACAATTTCCATTTTCTCCGGCATATGCAGTGACTATTCATAAATCTCAAGGATTAAGTGTAGACAGTGCATTGGTGAACATTGGATCTACTGTATTTAAAGAGGGTATAGCATATGTTGCTTTGTCGCGAGTTAGAACATTATCTGGTTTGTTTTTGATTGATTTTGATGAGACAAAGGTTACTGCAGATGCAAACTGTGTAAAAGAGTATAATAGGTTAAGAAGGGTGTATGCTCCAAATTTAGGTCAATATCCTGTATTTGAAAAGCGTGTGGTTTGTCGAAAAAGAAGGTTAGAGAATATCTGTACTGAAGATGTCAAGAAGGGAAAAGAGCAAGATAATGTTGCGATTGCAGGTAAAAAGAAATTGGACACTGTTGAAGAGATTGTTGGTTATCAGTTTGAAAATAGTTCTGGTGTCAACTGCTATGCTAATGTAGTGGTCAATATTGTTTTATATCTGGAAGTTTTGCAAGCACAAATTATGCAGAATCAGGAAAAAAGATTTTGTTCTCTGTTGCTTTCTGTTTATGAAAAATTGGCAACAGATAGAAGTAAAATACAATCTGTTTCAGATGTTCGTAGTCTTTTGGATGTGTGTTCTGGTTCTACACAATTTACACAAAATATCCAACAAGAGGCTCAGGAATTTTTAATGTATATGCTTACAATTTTTGAAAATGAAGGTGTAGAAATAGAAAATATTTTTGGCCTTTCTTACAAATGGGAACATTATTGTGAAAATTGCATGTATACATGTAGCACCAATGTAGACACTGAGAGATTTCTGTATTTAACATTACCAGACTGTAAATCAGTGTCTTTCTTTTTTTTTTTTTTTTTTTATTTGAGGCTTTTATTACCCCGTGTAAATTCCACAGGGCAGGACACAATTCATACAGATCAACATTTTTTAAGCACTATACATTATTATTTCCTTAAATCTTTAAACAGTTCATACATAATCATATAATATATACATTGCACAATATCTATTCATTATATTCTGTCTAAATATGCTAATTTGCACTACATTCTTTCCACTTAGTTATGGGCTCCCAAATTTGTATACCTAATCTCCTTCCCTTTTTTCCCTTCCTTGCATAAATTGCCATCTCCAAATTATAAATCTGTGTTAATCTAGCTAACCATCGGTGAAAAGTTGGGGGCAGGGGTGTAAGCCATTCCGCAGCGATACATAATCTCAAAGTTGCCATAGCGATAAATATAAAACAGTCATATTCAGGTTGCCTAACTATCGTTAACTCCTAACAGTATAATCACTGGTGTTAAGCTACACTCAAATCCTAGTGACCTAGAAAAGAAGACCTCAATTTCTCTCTGTATTTTTTGCATATGCGGACACGTAGCAAAAATATGCACAATATCAGCCTCTAAGCTTCCGCATCTCGGGCAATTAATGCCTGTTGTCCCTCCCCACTGCGCTATTCTAGCAGGGGTATAATATAATCTATACAAAGTTTTGTAATGTTGTGCCTGGAGGGCCGCGGAACATAATATATTCTGTCCCATTTCTAATGAATCAAAAAAAAATCATTTCCCTACATCCAGCTTATTTGCCCAGTTTTCCGCATATTTTTCTAGGTCATCCTGCTTAGGTTCTATCAATTCCGAGTAAATTCTTTTGATTGTACATTCGGTTCCTCCCTGAATAATCTCCATAATTGAGTTTTTCTTAAATCCTGCCATCCCTCCCTTCTTTGTTACCATATAACTTCTGACCTGTAGATACAGTGATGTAATATGTGACGTCATCAGCAGTGCATTGCGGGGGCGCGAGTTATAGTTAGCTGAACTAACTATAACAGGGGAATTTCTAGGGTTTTGTACGAGGGAAATGTCCAGCTAACTATAACGCCCCTGAAACCTATGGTTTTTTCAGTGAATATATATATATCTCTTTCTGATCTCTTGTAGGACGTCCAATGTGTCTTATCTTATATCAGTTGCTGCTTGTTTATTAATCAGTATTATTCATACATTTAGATTATCGTTTACTACATATATTTGAATCTTGTGCATTTGGCATCTGAGACAGCCTTTGTTTAGAGAGTATTATGTAATAAAACCCGAGCCTTACTCTAAAAGAGAGAGAGAGTCCTTGCATTTTGTTAAATAAATCCCCTTTTCAAAAGGTGCTGTTTGTTTTGTGTTGAAGTCTTTGCTGCGCCAGGCGTGGTAAGACATTCATTACGTGCTCAAAAGTGTATATTATTTAAATGTGCAGTGATACATTTGCCTCTCTTTATGGGAGTGCAGTGTTTGGGTGTGGCTTATTGTTGAGAAGTCACATTCATTACATCTTGGCGTCATTCTCACAGGATTCGAACGTTGAATTTTAAAGGCGAAAATGCTCTTTAAAATGCTTACAGATTCCCAGATGTCAACTGAGTTATTTCAGGGGGAGCTGGTCTCTCTCCGAGAAGGAAAACAATTTGGTGTTTCAGACAGTAACAGTGGTGTCATTTTGAATATATTGTTCAGCATGTATCAAAAGTTTGAACATTTAGAACAAGAATGTAGTGAGCTAAAAAGAGAGTTGGCTGATGTTCAATTTGAAAGTAAGTCTTTGAAAACAGAATTGAACACGTACCAGGCTCTGAAGCCGTTTGCTTTGACCAGCTATTCTGATAGCCAGTATGATTCATATGTGAAAAATGTGAGAACGTGTCAGTTAATCTGAAGGCTTCACAGACGGTCTTAATTAATTCTTTTGAGGAGGTTATTCAGCCACAAAGGAATGTGCAGGGTAATAAACAGACCAGTTTTTTTTTATTTTTTTTTAGACTTGGCGATCGCTGGTTCCAGGTATCATTCAGACATGACAGTGAACGATGAATCTTGTTTTACATGGAAAGATGCATTTTATTTTTAAAAATAGCAGCAATGTATTTTTTAACCTGCACAACAGACTGTGCAGAATATTTCAAACATGTGGTAAATTCAGAAAAGTGACAGTGTATCTTGTGTGCCAGTTCAGGAACAGTTTGATATTTTTAGTAACTGAAGAACAGGGAAAGAAAAATATGCTTTTAACGTTGTGGACTGTAACGTTTCTTAACGTTGAACAAATACAGATGCTTTTGTGTTTTTGCGCATTGAAAGATACTGGGCAGAGGGCAATAGAACACAATGTGTTTTATCAATGGGAGGAAGCAATGGATATAAAGTGGCATGACAGAACATTTAATTTCCTTACAGATGAAAAGGCTAAAATCTTGGAGACAGAGGTCGTGCCCCAGGTAAAACAAAAGATTAGAGAATTTGCAGTGCCATGAAACAGAAAGGAAGCTCAGAGGTTCATTGGTTTGTTTGGTTTTTGGGAGACCGCACATCCCTCACTTGAATCAGATTTTGGCCCCTTTGTACAAAGTTACGTGAAAGAAAAATGCATTCGAATGGGGAGAGCAGCAGCAGACTACAAAGTTACGTGAAAGAAAAATGCATTCGAATGGGGAGAGCAGCAGCAGACTGCATTTCAATTAGCAAAAGAGGCTATACAGCACACTTTGGATTTGTGGCCAGTGCGAGAGGGGGATATTGAACTGAATGTGACAGCGCAAGGACCGCACGCTAACTGGAGTTTGTGGCACAAGCTGGAAGGAACAAAAGTACCTTTAAGGTTTTGGGCAAAGAAACTGCCAGATGCTGAGAGCAGTACACCCTCTTTGAAAAACAGTTGCTTGCATGCTATTGGGCTCTAGTGGATACTGAGCAATTGACCTTGGGGCACGATGTGATTCCGAGACCTGAGATTCCTATAATGCAGTGGGTGATGAGTTCCCCCAAAACTGGACATGCGCAGGAAGCCAGCATAATCAAATGGAAGTGGTATATACAGGATAAGGCCCGAGTAGGTCCCAAAGGCACCACCATGTTGCATGAGCAGGTGGCGCAGGTGCCAATGGAAGACACAAAGGTGTTTCATGATGTACCTGAAATACAGGAGACTCCTGTAAAGTGGGGTGAGCCATTTAGCGAATTGTCCGTAGAGGACAAGAAGCATGTGTGGTTTACTGATGGTGCAGCCAGGTATGTAGGGGCTAAGAGGCACTGGAAGTCGGTGTCATACAATCCTGTGACCCAGAAATTGTTGACTACTACTGGAGAAGGAAAGGGTAGCCAGTTCGCAGAAGTATATGCTGTGTATCAAGCTTTGAGACAAGAACTGCCAGGAAAATGTCATATTTACACTGATTCATGGTCCGCCGGCAATGGGTTAGCAACTTGGTTTCCCACGTGGCATGCTCATAGTTGGATGATAAATGCAAAGGAGGTGTGGGGCAGGGAATTGTGAAAAGAGATTTGGACCATGCTGACACAAAGTACAGTTACTGTGTATCATGTAGCTACTCATTGTTCCACTGACTCACTTGACCGCTGGTTTAATTCCCTCACAGATGAAAAAGCTAAGATTTCAGAGACTGAGGTGACAATGCAGGATTCTGACTTGGTTGGGATTGCGAAGTGGGCACATCAGAAGTGCAGACACTTTGGAGAACAGGTTGCTAGCAGGTGGGCAGAGAAGAGGGAACCACATTCCCCTAGACTTGATTAAAACCGTGATTTTGCAGTGTCCTGTTTGTCAGCATGCCCGACATAGATCAGCCCCACAGAAGGTGAAGGGCGAGTTGAAGAACGGAAAATTACCAGAGCAGATGGAATGCCTTGGGCTTCTGCCAATTGATAAAGGGAGCACGTATCCAGCAGTAGGTGGAGAAATAGTCAGGAAGGAGACTTCCCCAGCCCTTCTTGCTTTGCAGGGAAAAAGAGTTTCATTCCAATACCAAGAATTCAGAGGCTAAAGCGTGGGTAGAATTCTCAGACAATTCCCCAGAGCCAGCAGTGAACCATGCAGACAGGAATGATAATATTGTACTTCCAGAAATGCATAACGTGGACAGGAAAAACGTGCGCTTTTTGAAAAATGTTTCTTGTAAGAAGAGTGATGCTTGTTTCTTTTCCAGGTCATCATACTTCGACGTGTTGGTGAGCCTGATGTCGGTATATGTGTGCCCCGTATGGATGGGACCCCCCTTGCCCCCCACCCCCAAACCTAGAGGGATCACCGGACAGTGCAAGCTGACTTCTTGTGGCTGGACGGACCAGATGGGGACCTACTTTGCCAAGACCAATAAACTGATTTAGTGGAGATGAAGTTAAAATGTGAGAAGGCTGTGTGTCTTTCACACAGAAGGACTGTTTGTTTAAAAAAGAAACAGAACAACAAAAATGTGCCGCAATTGAAACTGTTTGATAAACATGGAGTTAAAACAAAATGCGAGAAAGCTGTGTGTCTTTCACACAGAGAGACTTTGCTTAAGGAGAAAAGGAAAAGAACAAAGATGTTGAGAGATATCAATTGGAGAACAACAGAAATGTTTTTTGAGTTAAAGAGTTGCCTTTATTTTTTAGCACAAAATATATGTTTGGCTGCTTCAACAGTAGAAGTTCCAATATTAGCCATTAGAAACATTAGGAGCACTACTGAGTTCAAAAGCTGGATTCATTTATTTTGTGTATTCATCAAACATGTAACCAGATATGCATGAGCTATTTCTGTGCTTTCAGTTCAGTACACGAGTTGCTGCTTCAACATGTATTTAGGAAATGTAGT
Source organism: Triturus cristatus (assembly GCF_964204655.1). Lineage (NCBI taxonomy): Eukaryota > Metazoa > Chordata > Amphibia > Caudata > Salamandridae > Triturus > Triturus cristatus. The sequence continues at coordinate 1,161,021,602 of NC_140579.1, forward strand.
TCTTTACTCGCAGTTGTGTTTTTTGTGTTATGAAATGCAGTCTTTCAATCAGGGTTGTGTTTTTCAGTTAAGAAATGCAGTGCTTCAATCATGGCTGTGTTTTCAGTTAGGACTTGCTTTGAATTAATTATCACATGCTTTTATGATTTCAGTGCTTCACACATAGTTGTGCTTTTAATTGTGAAATGAGGTCTTTCAATAGTGTTTGTGTCTTTCAAATAAGAAATGCAGTTTTTGTGCTTTCAATTACAAATTGCAGTTTTTCACTCGTAGTGGTGTCTTTAGTTAAAGAGAATCAGTTTTTGATATGTGTGAATGGCGATAGTCGAAGGTCATGGGGTGAAATGTAATAAAAGAGCCACTTTTGTGGTTGGGCACCCTTTGATGACCTTCAACTACCACCATTTTAACTGACTTTAGTGTGTTATTTTGCCCTAGCCTTGATGTAGGACGGGCCTGCATATGCCTGCTTCCTTTCTTTCCTGTAATCATACTGTCTTTCAATGGGAACTGTCACGGAGTGGAACAGTCTTGCCAAGAGCAGAGCGTGTGGGATGTGCATTTAAAGGCTTGAGAGAGAGAGAGGTGGAATGTGCTTTTTGGTCTCGAGGTGCAGTGTTGTGGGCCGTGGTGCACACATGTGCTCGGTGTTGTACATTGAGAGATAAAGTATGTGATGCTATAAGCAGTTGTGCAGAAATGTATATGGTGTTTAGGTTATGTGAATTATGAGCTCTGACTATTGGCTTGGACATGGCCTCATGTCATCTTGTTTTCTGGCTTTGACTATTGACTTTGACATGGCCTCATGTCTGACTTTGCCTTACTCCTGCGTGCACAGCAGTGCTTGCAAGTTGTTAATTATAGGTGCCTACTATTGACTTTGACATGGCCTCATGTCTTCTTGCTTTCTAAATTTGCCTTGCTGCTGCGTGCACAGCAGTGCTTACAAGTCGTTTGGGTTATTCACATTCAAGGTCTTTCTGTTTTTGGAGCTATTGCTTTTGTTTAATGTACTCTTGAATGCCTTGTGGGAGCTTCGTTAAGATAGAGGCTGGAAGATGTGAGAATGGAGGAAGGGGCGTGAGAGCTCCTTACTGCCATGGGGATGCTTGCTTGGAACTTGGCCAGTTCTGGTCAAATTCCTCTGGTGCTGGGAGGAGGTCTTTCGCGAATCTTCTAGTGTGTTTAAAGCGGAGGGTTGCAGACTGAGAAACTGGGAGTTTAGAATCCGAGCGAGGGCACACACGTCTATCCCGGAGTGTGGACCCTGGTTGCTGAGCTCTGAACCCCGGCTCTGAAAACTCCCCTGGCCAGAAGTGGGCTAAGATGCAGATGTAGTGTTTGCACCAGTTGATGTATTGAGTTTTGTGGTTATTGCTATTGTGATGTTTAGTCAGTGGCTTTGATCATTTGAGTTGTTTTCTTTGTGGTGCGGGAGGTGCACATCCAGAGTAATCCTCTGATATATATATATATATCTATATATATATATATATATATATATATATATATATATTCACTGAAAAAAACCATAGGTTTCACACATGTTATAGTTAGCTGGACATTTTACTGATAAAAAACCAATGAAATTCCCCCGTTATAGTTACTGTAGGCAACTATAACTCACGCGACCGTAATCCTCTGCTGATGCTAATACTGTATTTAGACACTTATTTGCCCATGTCTTCTTCCATTAAATTTTAGCTATACATATATTACAAATATTTTTTTTTCATAAAGACACATTTGTCATCAGCAGAGGATTACGGTCGCGTGAGTTATAGTTGCCTACAGTAACTATAACGGGGGAATTTCATTGGTTTTTTATCAGTAAAATGTCCAGCTAACTATAACATGTGTGAAACCTATGGTTTTTTCAGTGAATTTGCAAGGTTTTTTAAATGCTAATTCCTAACTATAACGTGTGTGAAACCTATGGTTTTTTCAGTGAATTTGTACGTTTTTTTAAATGCTAAGTTACTTTACGCCATTTGTGGCGTGCGCGCCAACTTAACGCAGTTCGTTCCGTGCGCGCACGGTGCGCTTCGCGCACCGCGTGCCCACGTTATGCTAGATGGGCCATGAACGCACGATGCGCTTCGCGCACCGTGCGCACATGGAGGATATATGATGAGCATCGTTGTGACAGGTAAAATATATGTTTTGTTTTGCTGTAATAAGCCATGCACAAATTATGCCCTTCGGGCAACATTTGCACACGGGGTGGGGAGAATGTGGATATTTTTTTCTTTTTTTTTTAATTATTTATTACCGTACGCGTACGGTAAGCGTAATCGGCGAAATTTTCGAAAAAATTAAAATTGCCTTTTTTCACTTGGGGGATCGTTGGGGACTCCCTCGACATGGCTAGGTGCTTGGGAGCTGTCTAAACAGCCCCTTTACATGTTTTTGCACTTTGTTTTTCAACCCCCTGTCAGAGTGCAAGAGAGAAAATGGCGGCCGCCGCTTCCTGGTTTCGACCAATTCGAATATTTACTAAGATCTAAGGGCCAATCAGAATCACGCTCGCGCACGCCACCGTACGCGTACGGTAAGCGTACCGTAAGCGCACCGTAAGCTGGCTCAGATATATATATTGATTTAAAGGCTATTTTCTCAGAATCTACTGAACAGATTTACACCAAATCTACAAAAGGCACTTCCTTGACCTGAGGACTACCTCTCTGCCAAATTGCAAGTAATTCTGTTCAGCCGTTCGGGCTGTAGCTGTGTCTAAAGGTCCTATGGAAAAATGCATGGGAAAAACGCGTTTTGGGACCCCCCTTTTATCTCAGCCCCCGCTTGACGAATCCCCCCGGGACTTTCAGGGTAGGAGCGGAGCGTAGCGCCCCACCTATTTTGAAAAATTCGCGAGGATTCTTCGACCGGCACCAAAGTTATTCAAAATAGAATGTTGCGGATTTCCTATGGAAACGTGGTCCTAACTATAACTACCTACTGGCGACCGCCAGTAGGTAATATATATATATATATCTTTCTGATCTCTTGCAGGACGTCCAATGTGTCTTATCTTAAATCAGTTGCTGCTTGTTTATTAATCAGTATTATTCATACATTTAGATTATCGTTTGCTACATATATTTGAATATTGTGCATTTGGCATCTGAGACAGCCTTTGTTTAGAGAGCATTATGTAATAAACCCCAAGCCTTATTCTAAAAGAGGGAGAGAGAGTCTTTGCAGTTTGTTAAATAAAACCTCTTTTAAAAAAGGTGCTGTTTGTTTTGTGTTGAAGTCTTTGCTGCACCAGGGGTGGTAAGGCATTCATTACATGCGCAAAAGTGTATATAAATTTAAAGGTGCAGTGTTACATTTGCCTCTCTTTATGGGAGTGCAGGGTTTGGGCGCGGCTTATTGGTGAGAAGTCACATTCATTACATCTGTGTGTGTCGGTGTAGCGCCAAGAATCCCCCTGTAGTGCTAGAGGCACTCTTGTGGTCTGACACCCTGTGATGACCTTTGACTACCATTATTTTAATTGACTTTGGTGTGTTATTTTATCCTAGCCTGAATGTACAACGTCCTGCATATGCCTGGTTTCTCTTGGTTTCTTACTTGTAATCTTGCAGTCTTTCAGTGGGAACTATCACATAGTAGGACTGCCTTGCCAAGAACAGAACGTGTGAGATGTGCATTTAAAAGCATATGAGAGAGAGAGGTGTGGAATGTACTTTTTGGTCTCGAAGGGCAGTGTTATGAGCAGTAGTGCACAAATGTGCAGTGTTGTACATTGAGAAATTAAGTATGTGATGCTATAAGCAGTGGTGCACAAATGTGCATTGTGTTGTAAATTGGTAGTATTAAGTTCTTACGATTGGCTTTGACATGGCTTCATGTCATCCTGAATTCTGACTCTGTCTGGCTTGAGCTTTATCTGTGCGTACAGCCACGCTTTCAAGTTGTTTAGGTTAATCACGTTCAAGGATTGTTTTGTGAGAGATTGTTTAATGTACCCTGGAAGGCTTTCACAACCTTTGTTAAGATAAAGGCTGGAACATGCGAGAATGTAGAGGGGACGTGGGAACTCCTTTTTGCCATGGAATGCTTGCCTGGTAGCTGCCAGTTCCAGTAAGATTCCTTTGGCGCGGGGAGGAAGACTCTCAAATCTTCTAGTGTGTGTTTTTAGACTATAAAGCTGAGGTTTGTTGACAGCTGAGTTGGGAGCTCACTTACTGAGTAGACTTACTGCTGTAAGACAAACGGAACCTGAGTTCTGGTCTAGAGTTCAAGCCAGCTATTATAGGACCAGCCCCCTTACCTTAGTTACCTGAGGGGCTAGCGGCGCAGGGCACGCCTCAAACCTACGGGTTCACCTTGTTACCTGAGAGTGGAATAAGATGCGGCACAGCATCTGGGAGCCGAACAGCGAGTTTATTATCGTAACCCGGGTTAGATGGACAGAGTCCCAGAATTACACAAGGATAATTCTAAGGAGGCTGCTGCTTCAGTCCGCAGCGTACAGGCTTATATACTGTTCAAGTTTTAACCATACAAGGGCACAAGAAACGTAGGGGACGTCCAGTATCAGACATTGCCCGTGGGCCATGAATGTTGTGCAAACATAAAAACAAGTAGGGGCGGAATGTCTGAGGCGCGGCTGGGCTGTTGAACAAGACACCCCACCTGGGGGCCAGGTGGAACGCTGCGAGGAATGCGAGGGAGAGGAGTAGAAACAAATAATAATAACTTGTACATGGAATGGCAACACCAGAATAATACAGACCCCCCTTTTGCCATTGAATGGCAACTTATTAACAGGAATGAGTAGGACAGTTAGTAAAGTTCGATAGCCATAAGTTCATCAATCTCTTGCTGCAGCATCATGTGCTCTTTCTTTGCGACAGTATCAACAGACCTGGGAACGCAGGAAGTGGCACAGAGTCCAAGGAGTGCCAGCATACATTGGATACATAAGCAGCAAGAGAAGAAAATAGCAACTCCCAGCGCCAGAAATATCAGTATCTTCCAGCCCCATTGCGACAGGAGACTGAGAATCCAGGATGTGAGGGACCATGCGCCGGTGTCCTGATGAATGTCATAAGAGAGTTTGTGAAGCTTTTGTATAGCTTTGTAGATGGTGGGTGCATTATCAGGTACATACACACAGCAGCTGGAGCCAATCAATTTAGATACACCACCTCGTTCAGCTAGGATGACGTCAAGTACCATTCTGTTCTGCAACGTCATTAGGCGATCCGCCTGAAGCTCTGCGGTGATGTTGCCCAATGCCCCTGCCGTATCGTTAATGGTGGCTTCCACCACCCGGGTGAGATAACGCAAGTTACGGCTGTTGACTATAGGGCCCCAGAACGGTAAGAAGCCTCTGAAGAGATCACCCGCCTCTTGTCCTGCTGTGTCATCGGCATCTATGACCCCGCGCTTGGCCCGACCAGGGCAGCGGTGGTCAGTCAGATGGTAATCAGGGGTAGTTGTATATGTTGGTGGGAGCAACCAGGCCAAGTAACAGGTGCCTGACCAGGACGTTGACAACCAGGTATATGCTTTTTCGCCACACACAAAATAGGTATTGAGTGATGAGACTGCCGCAGCTGTTGAAGCGTTCAGTTGAAGTGTAGCTGTAGAGGTACTTACTCCTACGGAGATCTTCCCAGGGCTCCTAACACAGAACAGCCCGTGGTGACGGTAGACTGGTATTGTTCTGAGTGGAGGGAACTGCCTTTTCCCTGTCCCACCATTAAGGCTGGATGGATAGAAGGACCCATGGTGGTTTCCGTATTCATTCTTTTCGGGCGAACTGTTATTCATTTGTGGCCATTCGGTGCGGAGGATGTGTAGATGAGCCTGTTTCGTACTTTTCACCACCAGTGTTCTTCTGCTCTCGCTATTTTTGGAGCCATTCAAGGCCATATAGAAAGCGTCAAAGAACACGGTGTACCAGGCATAAGCTGAGCCATTATAGGAAAAGGGTGCGGGTATCAGAGGCATCCCTGTCTCTGCAGCATGAGGTAGCAGGCCGCATACCCAGCAGTTAGTAGTATTTACCACTAGCTGATGTTGGTGAATCATTTGGATATAGGAGTTAGTAAAATAAAGATTGCGTCTCTCTTCTTCACGTACAGGAAGCGTGACATGGCTGTGAGGGGGCATTGTTGGTGCAGGTGCCGCCGGGGCAGCTAGAGGTGTAAGGAGTAGGATCCCCCATATACAGGCGGCGGTTAGTAGCAACAGTGTTGATATCAAGGTGTGGAGGTGGAGAGGTGTGGTGTAGCGGCCAGGGCAGCTGAGCAGAGGGTTCACGGTTCGATCCCTGGCTCCAGCGGCAGCTCAGCTCAGCACCGTGTGACTCTGGGCAATAGCTCACTTCATTTCCACGACGGCCCCCAGCGCCTTGAGACCCGTAAGGGTAAGTAGCTGCGCTATATAAAAACGGACTTACATTTTTACATATATCAATAGACATGTAGTGTAGCGACCACAAAGGACCTTCTTGTACTTTTGCATGTTTCCAGTTGTTTTGTTCACAGCTGTGGTCATCGTATCCCGCTTCACTAACCCTAGCGACTGCCTGTGATTGTTGATTGCTTCACCGAGGGATGATTCCAGCCGCACTAGGGGCACTGCTGGTCCGTCACCTGGGCACCGGTCAGTGCCGAAGAGATCACAGCCCTGCAGTCTATGGAAAGTGAGGCAGGATAGAGGACACCTTTTGTTTTTTTGTTTTTCTGGGGCGCAAGTTGTACCTGCACTTGGCAGGCCATGTCTGGTCTGGGAACAGTGGGGTAGTGGTGTCCTGTAGAGGTGATGGCAGGCGTCCTTGCAAGGTAGCATCACCCACTGTCACTGTGCCTGTATCTTCCAGGCGGGCATCACTGAAAGGTACAAACCGTGGGACAGTCTCTGATTCGGAGTCTGACTTGCCTTCTTTTACCCACTGATCATACGGGAGAGGTAGCGGCACCCTCTTGCAGTGGGTGGCATGTGTCCAATTTTTCCGCCCTTCAACTCTAACAGCCGTCCGAGTCGCCAGCAGCACTAGCAGGGGGCCTTTCCAACAGGGCTTCAGGCTCTTGGTGCGTTGGAAATTCTTTATCACCACCCAGTCTCCAGGCTGTATGATATGTCCTGGACCGTCATCATTCGGGGGGTAGGCTTGGTGGACCCGATCATGAATAGAACGAAGATCATTAGTCAATTGATACAGGTAATCAGTTAATAATGGATATTCAATGTCAGAAAACTTCTTGGGGCGGGGCACTCTCCAGACATTAGCAGGGCGGCCAAAGACAATCTCATAGGGAGAAAGACCAATGCGGGAATGAGCAGTAGTTCTGGCGGAAAAAAGTGCCAGGGGAAGGGCATCTGACCAGCTCAGACCTGAGTCAGCACAGATTTTGGATATTTTAAGCTTGAGAGTTCCATTATATTTTTCCACCAGCCCAGCCGACTGGGGGTGGTTAGCAGCATGGAATTTCTGCTTTATTCCCAATCCTGAGCAGACCATCTGTATCACTTCCCCAGTGAAGTGACTTCCGTTATCTGACCATATCAAACGGGGCAAACCGAATCTTGGGAAAAACTCCTTGAGGAGTATCGTTGCAGTAGTTGTTGCTGTGCAGTCTCTGGCTGGATAGGCCTCCACCCATTTACTAAACGAGCAGACCACCACCAGGACATTTCTCAAATTATTGCACCTTTCCATTAGGATAAAATCCATTTGGAGGGCCTCGAAGGGGTAAGTAGGTGGTGCAAACCCTCCTGTTGGAGTTGGCGTGCCCTTCCCAGGATTGTGTAACAAACATACCATACAACTTATCTGATAAACTGACCCAACACCCATTGTCGTCTTGCTCTGCCGTATGCTGTTGCCACTGGAGCAGTTCTTCACTTGCTGCTCCCGCTTGTATTTCCTGTACACTATCAATGGTATTTTCGACCATCCCCCCTTCTGGTACCCATATCGCTGGCCCTGCCACAAACATTCTGTCTCCTTAGCTGCCTGGTCTGCTAGTGCATTCCCTTTTCCTATGTCATCTGTCACCCTCTTGTGTGCACTACATTTGACAATGGCCACGGCTCGGGGAAATGTCAGAGCCTGAAGCAGGCACTGTATGAGGTGTCCATGTTGTATGCGGGTGCCATGAGAGGTCAGAAAGCCTCGAGTTTCTCACAATTTTCCAAAATTGTGAGCCACTCCAAAGGCGTACTGACTATCTGTGTAGAGGTTGACTGTTAGTCCTTTACTCAGTTCACATGCTCTCAAGAGGGCTATGAGTTCTGCAGCCCGAGCGGAGTTGTAGGGTATCCGAGCAGTTTCCACCACCGTCTGAAGGGTTGTAATGGCGTAGGCGGCTGTGGATGTTCCATCAGGGAGTTTAAAGCATGACCCATCTACATACAGAGCGCCTTCTGGATCAGGGAAAGGAGTGTCTGTTAAGTCAACCCGACCCTTAGTTTCTTCCTCTGTCCTAAGGATACAGTCGTGGGGGTCGTTTTCCGTGGTGTCTGTAGACATGGGCAACAGGGTGGCAGGGTTTAGCGGTGTGCATCTTTTGATAGTGATGTGACTGGCTAATAAGGGGATCTTATACCCAGTGAGCCGTGCGCTGGTGAGGTACTGTGTTTTTGTCCTATTTAACAGTGGATCGACTGCATGGGGAACCATTACTATAAGTGGGGAATTCATGACAATGCCTGCGCTCTGGCGTATGGATGTCGCAGTTGCAGCAGCTGCGCGTAGGCAGCCGGGCAGTGCCCTAGCTACTGGGTCTAGGAGAGCTTAGAAATAAGCACAAGGACGTTGCGCTTGACCAAAGGGCTGTGTCAGGACTGCTAAAGCGCAGCCATCTTGCTCGTGGACATACAGAAAAAATGGCGTGTTGTAACTAGGGTTTCCCAGAACAGGTGCAGAGCATAGGGCTTCCTTCAGTCCTACAAAGGCCTCCTGACATGCTGCATCCCAAGGTATGTCACGTGAAGGGACATCCTTGGAGGTCAGGGCGAGCAACGGTTTGGACAGCGAGGAGTAGTTGGGTATCCACTGTCGGCAGTAAGAAGTGATGCCAATAAAGGCACGCACCTCTCTCTGTGTCCGTGGGCGGGGCATGTGTAAAATTAACTGTATGCGATCTGGAGTAAGGCGTCTACCCTCCTTTGACAGGAGATGACCAATATAGGTCACCTCCTGGCAACAATACTGTAGTTTAGACAGGGCCACTTTGTGGTGGTGTAGACTCAGGTGTTGTAGGAGGGTCACAGTGGCCGCACGACACTGGTCTTCAGAATGAGATGCAATCAGTCAGTCATCAACATATTGGAGTAGGGTGGAGCCGGGTGGTAACTGCAAGGAATCTAACTGACTTTTAAGAGCTTGGCTGTATATGCTCGGGCTCTCCGTGAATCCTTGAGGGGCGCGGCTGAACCGGAAGCTCTTGCCCGCCAAAGTGAAGCCAAAAAGTGGTCTGCTAGAGGGGTGTATTGTGATACTAAAGAAAGCGTTCTTCAGATCTATAACTGAGAAGTGTGTAGCAGTGGAAGGTATCATGGTGAGAAGGGTAGTGACGTCGGGCACAACAGGATGCTTATTGAACAACTATCTTATTAACTTCTCGTAAATCAACTATAAACCTGTAAACCCTTTTGTCAGAAATAGTCTTCTTAAGTACTGGTATGATAGGGCTATTACACGAATTACCCCTTGTCTCCTCCACCACTCCCCTCTCAACCAGGTCCTGTACGATCGCCATTAGTGCCTTCTCACCTTCAGGATGTATTCGATATGGACGTATTTGGGGAGAAACAGCATTGGCCTTAATCTGTACCTCATATGGCAGTATGTCCAGGCACCCCACGTCTGTGTCCGAGGCCGCCCATAACCTAGATGGGAGGGCAGCTAATTCAGGGGGTAGGGGTGTGTCGGTGGAAAGGTAGGTGGAAACAGTTGCAGGAGGGTGGAGCGAAACAGACACACTCGCAGGGGAGCACTGTATTGTAGCGTGTAATCTCTTCAGCATGTGCATTCCTAACAAGTTTTCGGCACATCCCTGTGTCAAAGTTACTGGAGTGTGCACTGTATATGGGCCAATGGTAAGGAGCAGTGGTTTGGAAATGGGGCTTATGATGGGTATTCCAGAGAATCCCACGGAGACATTAGTGGAGCCAGAAAGGGGTGCCCCTTGGACAGTAGAATGTATAACCGAAGTCCGGGTGGCACCGGTGTCAACGAGGAATTTCCTATGTGACCCCTGCATGCCCACCTGAACATAAGGACCTTCCTGATCAACTGGTAAAACTACTTGCCCTTCATCCCTTTCCCGGCTGTCCTATTCATCAAGAAACCCCGGGCCTTCTTCCGGAAAAGAATCTTCGGTAAAGTACCCGTCAGAAGTGACATATCCATGGTCAAATCTGTTGGGGTAGGACATCCCCCTTCTCGCCCTCCTGTCCTATCCCTTTGACTTGGCGGCTGCGTGCGTCGGATGGTCACACCAGCAGCCTCATTCCGAGCCAGCAACAGGCAGTTATTTGCCCAGTGGCCCTCTTCCTTACAGTATGCGCACTGGTAGGGCCGGAGTGGGTCACGTGAGGAGGAGGGTGGGGGTGGGGGTCGGCGCTGGTGGAGTGGCGCGCCGCCTCCTCCTCCTCCTGTGGCTGGTAAAGGTGGGTTGTTACCCCGCACATCAGGGAGACGTGGAGGGTAAGCTTGCTGCATGAGGGCTCGTGTTTTAAGGTCTTTAGCCTTCCTATTCTCCGTCTCTTCAGTCTCCCTATTCTCGTGATATTGTGCCATGGCCAAAATACCAGTAGGGGACTGTACGGGCCAAGCGCTCTCAACTTTCTTTAGCCTGGCTGATATTTCCGGTAATATATTACTGACAAATTTATCAACAAACAATCTTTGTGCCCCATCAGTGGCCAAGTCCTGCCCGCTGTGATCGTTGAAGGGTAGCTCGAACCTAGTGAAGAAATCTGAAACTGGCTCATCTTTCTTTTGTTTAAAGGCGGACAATTTATCCCAATTTATTAGTTGTAAAGGCATGACTTTCTTCATAAGCTTAATAATATTGGTGGGCAGATCGATAATGAGTTGTTCTGGTTTTACCCCACCTTCACGTCCCTGGTCTGTCTCTTCGATAACTTGCCAGGTGGCCCCTAGGTCGCCCTCGTGGTCTGTCTTCCGTATCTTCAACCATAAGTCACGAGGGACTACAGCACCGAAAAGGACATCTACGTCCCTCAGAGTCATTATACAGGACGTAACCGTCTGTTCAAGTTCTGAATAATAACCAGTCAGGTTTTTTCTCGGATCGGGCAACTGACTTTAATTGCAGCACCTCCGTTCTTCTCCAAGGACTGTGGACCCACATGTGGCGGAAATGGGGTTGAACTGCACCCTGAGCTTAGACACCATTATCTACATCGCCTTCCACAGCATTTCTAACAGGTACAAAGACCGGTGCAATCTCCCGCATGGGAAGTGTGTGAGAGGCACCTGGGGGACTTCCACCAGTGAAGTGTGTGAGAGGCACCTGGGGGACTTCCACCAGTGAATGCGTCCCTGAATGTACAAAATGTTGTTAGCGCGACATACATATCATTCCCCTGTACATACCCTGTCCTTACTTGTTGTTCCAACGTCAGCAGACCCGCAGGGGCAGGCAGTAGGTACTCAACATACATTCCTTTGAGCAAAACACACATATATACAAGGGTATTTGTTTGATCTATTTCCGACCACTGGGACATTGTCTCCCAGATGTCATCCGATCCGTAAATGGCTCCATTATAAACCCACCGCCGGGCTTGTTCTCTCTGGACCTCCATTTCTCGGAGATCGTGTGTAGAGTGGGAACGGAGGGTACGCCTTCGAGGGGAACTTGGTCGTGCTGGGTCATGAATCTGCACAGTGGACCGAACGGGCCCATCTCCGTGTACCAGAATCAAGACTGGGCGGGGCCGGCAATGTTCATCGGGGCAGGTGAAGGGAGGACAGGTGGCGGGGGAGGGGGAGGGGGGACTGTGGGTCGTGCATTAATTGACTGGGGAGCAGGACTTGGAATTGGCGCAAGTACGGGGTACATGGGAGCATAGGCAGGTGGGGAGTCAAGCAACAGGGACACTACAGAATCTTCCGAATCACTCATTGACTCCCTTCTGAGACCGGATGTTATAACATCCCTCAGTAGTCATGTGGTGTTGCCTGTTTAGTAACTCCATATTGTCGTCCCTTATTTGTTTGTCAAATGTTATCGCTTTTTCCGCCATGCTTAGTTTTCCCTGTTTACGCTCTGCTTTCTCTCTCTTTCTTTCCCGTTGTTCAGATTCTTGCAGCCAAATGCGAACAGAATCGAACATAGCCGGTCTAACCTTCCGCTTAAACAATTGTTCTTCCAAAAATGTTATAACTTCCGGCTCATAAGAGCCATGTGGCGGCCATTGGAGTTCGACGTTCCCTCTGGTATACTTCTGCCACAGGGAGGTCCAAACTATTGGCCCTATACCGTGCCTGGAGTATACTTCGTAATTAGGTGTCCCCAGTGGGGGAATCGGGCATGATTCCTCCAGTGTGGAGTCCTGTGAACAGACACAACAGAGTTTTCGGAACTTACTGGACCGTGGCATCTTCGGTGCCCAAGGCTATCAGTACAATGCAATAGGTAACAGACCCCGACTGTAACATGCAAAATATTGTTTACCCACTGCCTTTGGCAAAAGTCAAATCAGGACCATATACAGAAATTCAGAGATGGTGGATGATCACTCCACCCTTACCTTACAGTCGGTGTTCTAGCTCCCAGGTGCAGGTCCGCGCCTCTTTAGACTTTTCTTCGACAGACACGCAGCCGGGGGCTCCTGTCAGGTGCGTGGTCAGGCAGCCCAGACCGGGCGAGGTGTACACAGTTGGGGACCTTCTGTCTACGAGACAAACAGGGTCTTTGATGTAGGGCGCCTCCGTCGGACGTCAACCGTGGACCCCTCCGCGACCACCGGGCTTGACCTACGACCCCTGAAGGACATGGAATGGCAACACCAGAATAATACATTTTCAAACACTATGAACGGGCCCCCCAGCGAGAATTGGCAAGTATGTCGAGTGAACGATCGGGTGAGGTGATTTGTCTCTGACTAGTGCCATTGTGATGCGTGGTTCCAGTGGCTGTGTTCATTTGAGGTGTTTGAGTTTTGATGATTGCCATTGTGATGTGTGGCCAGTGGGTTTGATCATTGAGGTGTTTTCTTTGTGATTCAGTGTATATATCTTTCTGATCTCTTGCAGGACGTCCATTATATTTCCATGAGTCTTATCTCATATTATTTGCTGCTTGTTTATTCATTAGTATTATTCATGCATTTAACTGTTGCATTTAACAAGTGTGTTATTATTGCATGCATATAAATATATAGTTTTCTGTGTGTATTTGAATAGGATTCATTTTGGCATCTGGCAAAGCCTTTCTGTTAGAGACCATTGTATAAATAAACCCCAAGCCTTGTTCTAAAAAGAGTCTTTGCATTTTGTAAAATAAAACCCTTTTCTAAAGGTGTTGTTGTGTTGTAAGATTTGCTTCGCCGTGTTTGAACCACCTTGTGGGAGATTATGTATTATCTGAAAGGCGAAGCAAGACACCCCCCAAGGGATGATCCAACCCCATTACCTGATGGGACAGAGTAAAGGACCCAGTCTTGGTCACAAACTGGATACACCCCTCACAAGATGTCAGACCGCTGCGTGGTGATTTCTCAGCATGCAAGCACCTTCAGTGTCAGCGGAAGTGCCTCCTCTACCAATCTATCGGGAAGCTCATCTTTTATAATAGAATGTTCTGGATATGTAGATAGCCGTCGCCCCGTGGTTGAAAATAGTGATGACATTTGTGCTTAGTGCGAAACGAGACCTTGTAAATGATGTTCAGGGCATTGTGATAATGTTGTGCGAAGCTAGATGTAAAAAAAAAAAAAAAAAAAGTTTTGTTTCCAACATTGTTGTGTCGTGTCATGCGTGTGCAAAAGGTCACAGCTGGAAATGTTATTTATGAGGATTACTTTTATCCAGCCATATTAATCAATGAACTCCGCACATTTTTAAGGTTGCTTATAACATTTGTACCATGTCATTACCACATTTACTTCAGTAGCACACCTATGTTCTAATCTAAGTTTGGCTTCCTTGTTCATGTCAGAAATCATTAGTCCATTGTGGTGTAGAGCTTCAGTTCAAAGTTAAATGTGTGTCACCCTTCATTTGCAAGCGTGCTTGATAGAAGAGTTTTCTTCCTTTCAGGTCTAAATTCTTGTCCATTAAGTGCTATTAAGTTATTGTCAAACATAACAAACAAATCATCCTATTGAATAAGTAAAGGACCCTGTTGTTCAAGAAATGGCGAAGCAGCAATAACAGAGGAGGATTCCATATTGAAGATAAGTTGGGTAAAGATTCCTTACAATTATTGGAATATAGAGAAATGCTATAATCTAGAAGTAATAGGAGAAACTTCCAGTGTTTGGTTCAAATGTTTGTAGGTGCTTGAGTATTTGGGGTAAGTCATTTTTTAAATTCAACCTGTCCTTTCCCCAGACAATAGGTGCTTTTCTCTAATGATGCAGAGAGTTGTGCATACACCTGGAGTGAGACAAAGCAGTCAGGGAAGAAACCCTGGGGAAGGTAAGCATATAGTGCTTTCTCCACTTACAAGAGGGAACACATTAATATGCTTGCGGTCCGCCTGAGTCCATAGCACTCATATGATGCCGTGCTCTGAATCGGAAGAGTGAATGGAGCTCGCTGCGTGCAGGCAGTGCTCAAGTAGGACCTGTGAGCATACCATAGACTTGTTCTCAGCACACTCAGTTGATCGCTAGCATGTGCATTTCAGATTTCTTGATTACCATAAATTTAACTCGGCCTCGATGACCACCAGGACAGACGGAGTGGTAACTCAATACAAGCAGAATAGCATAAAGCAGCTTAGAAACACAATGATGAATCTCATTTAGTTGGAAAGCGATGACAGTTGATCTATCGAGCGGAGAACTAATCAGATGGGTCTGCACATCACCTTGCAGGCTGTATGGCTGGCAGCTGTTGCCAAAATTTAGTGACGGACTCCTCAAAACCAAGTTGTAGTTGATTAGAGATTTATTTATTACAGCCTCCCTGAGTGTGACGTTGCCTGAGCCAGCCACAAGAGAACACAGAAAACATAGAATTCTACAACATGCCAGAAAGGCATGACATAATGCCATGTGCTATAGTCATGGTTTGGTGATATGAATTTGAACTACTGGTGGAAGAGGATGGGATCTGAGGGCCTTGCCGTGCCCCTACTTTTTAAATTTAGTCAAAAAGATACCCTACTTTATGACAAAAGACAATTGTCCTGGGATGGTTAATTTAGAGAGTTTAAATGCTGCAGCTGAAGTGTAAGGGGGGGGTTGGTCTCCTGTGCTGTGAAACCGCGTAGGACCAGACAGTTAAACACCCGTCTTGCCATGGTGCCTGCTTGCTGTAAGAAATGTAAATGTACGCAATTGGTCAATCTGCAAATGCCTGGTAGCCAATATTGGCTTTAATTAATGGAATCACCAGAACGTTCCTGTATTCACAGATTGATTCTTTTTGAGTGGTAGAGCAAGAGAGTTATCTGCTGAGCTGAGAGCTTTTAAAAAATTGTTGTATAAAACAATAGCACTACGTACAATCTGGAAATTACTAAAATCTAGATTTTGGAAGCAATTTTTTTCTAAAAATCTTTTTGTGCATTTTGTAGCAGACTATCTCATACTGTGTGTAATTCAAGTTTCAAATAATGACTTACATATTCACAGTGCTTTCTATCACAGACTGGGACCTCCTAGCACTAAACATACACAAGTCACTATTCTCCACTGCACCAACCAGGATTAAGTTCCCACTGATTAACTTAACTTATTTTTCATTTAATCTGTGTGTTATTTTATATGTAGCTACCTGAAGGTGAAAGACTGAATCAGTTAGAGAATATTTAGTTTTATTAGCTACACCTTTGACCCCAGCCCACGCACTCCACCCCCATTGCACTCAACATCATAGTTCCCATACTTTTTTAATGCACTTCAGCCACTGATTTGAATTGCAGTATTACAAACGGCCAGTTAGCTTCAGGACCACTGATGTTTCAGTTCTGGTGTGTAGCACAGTGTCTATTGTGTGCTGAATACTTCTGTTCACTATATTGAGTGGTGTGCTAGACTACGGAAGACATGAAAGCAGCACTCCCAAAGTTCCAAGGTGCTTCTGCTCTTTGAGTTCTTGGTACCTAGGTTGTAGCAACATAGGAGGGCTAAGAGGTGTTCCGCTCCTGTATCCATCATCTATAAGTAGGCTATCCTGTTTTAAGTTTAAACCTATAATAACTGATAAACCCCAACCGAAAGGGAAAGAACCTTCACCAGTGTAAACATAGATAAATGCCTGCACAACCACAAACTAAATGCCATTCAAAGAAAGGAAAAGAGTATTGAAACAGTTATTTTAACTTCTTCCTGAAGGGGCCAATACAATGCAACTTTGTAATACAAGGTAGCAGCAAGAAAGACTAGCCTAACATTATCCTGCTTGAGTTTTGTTGTTTAGGGATGTCACTAAAATATTGTTTCTCCTTCCTTTTGCTTTTTCAGTTTTGTGGTCTTTGTTCTAAAGATGAGGGGTTTAGAAGGGTGCTTTAGGCCTTATTTATTTTATAAACTATAGACAATTAGGAAATATCAAAATCATATTTGATATTTTGGCTACGTTTAATTCTATCACTAATAGGTAAACTGGCTGGTTTCGTAATAATCTTTTCCAATATGTGCTATCACATTGACCCACAGACAGAGAATGGGTGAAACCCTTTGATAAGTCAGCCCCCTTTTCTAGCGAGTAAGTGGTGATACTAGATGAATTGCAAAACACCTCAGGCTTTAAACATTCAATGCAAGGTGTAGTGACCGGTATATGTGAAAAGAGTGCTGTCACCAAGCATCTGGGGTAGTGGTGAAAACATGGAATACAGTGTCTTGGAATGCCGCTTTAAAAAGTTCCTACTAAGTTGAACACAGATTGGAGTGATATTTTGCTTGTATTTGCAGTGATTCAGCTACGTATATGAAAAAGTTGTGTAATGACCTGTCAAAATCAATACTTGAACTGAAGTGCTTCCCCATGAGAAATCCTCCCCCCCCCCCCCCCCCCACCTTGCTGGATGGTAGGCTGAAAGCATCTTTGTTACAATCTTTAGAGTTAATGAAGAATATATTGAATATGTAGTCCATTCTGGTGCACTGTTTCATTATGTGCGGGAACTAAAATGCAAATATTTCTCATTTTGTGCTTTGTGTGGCATCAAAGAAAGAGTCCTCGCAACTGTCATTTAGCCAGTGGTTCTCAGTCCTAGAGGCTCTGAATGCTATATTATTCATGTAAATGTAAATGTAAATGATGTATACTTGTAAAGCGCACAGCTGCCCCAGCAACGGGGCGTCCCGGCGCTGTATACCGCTGGGGAACCCATCCTGGCTTTCCCTGTGAGATGGTTCCTACTGGGCATCTCCAAGGTGAAGACAAGCATCCCCGTCGCTGATGGGGCCGTAAGTGGAGATTAAGCAAGCTATTGCCCAGAGTTGCTGAGTGGGATCCATGGTTAGAGTAGGCACCGAGGTGAGAATTATCGAGTCCGCTGACCTTGGCCCAAGACCCTGCCGTGTCGGGAATCGAACCCTGGTCCCGGGCCGACCTCTGCTTCCGGGTCTGCCGCCTCTAACCAGTGAGCCACACCACTCCACAACCGTTTACAGAATTTTTGCTTAGTGATGAAGCCAAAGGCAAGAAATGTGAGGATCTTCGGTCGCATATTGATAGTGATGTAAAAAAAAGTACACACTACTGCATTGTTAGATTTTTACAAGAAAACATGACTGCTGTAGTGGACATAATCAATAAACTGAAGTCTGAAAACACCCTTGTCTACCAAGTGTTTGATGCAATTGGTGTAGATGTGAACCATTTCCTTGAGAGTAGGCTGGGCGACACTTTAGTGACTTTGGCACTGCAGCATGTTTCATGTTACAATGCTTGCCACTTGGTTCACAAAGAAATGTTGAGGAGCAATTCAGGAAATTGTATTCTATGATGCATGAGAAATGGCTTTCAATGATGCACTAAAATGCACCTTTACCAACCATGGCATTTGAAGTCAATGAAGCCTCATTGTGGTACTCTGCACGAGTTCTAGTTCCCTTCCATGTAGGGGAATTTTCTCCAGACTTTGAGAAGTACTGCTTAATTTTTTCTTAAGTATCTATGAGGGCATATGCGCCCAGTTCAACGCATATATTGAAGAACCTGTCCCAGAGAATTGCAATCTTCAGCTGCACTAGTATTGACATGGAGAGCTATGTCAATTGGCAAAGTTAGCAAATTGAGTGCTGGCTGTTTTGGCGTTGCCCGTCTCAAGTACCAATGTTGAGAGGGCCTTTTCACAGATAAAAGTTTACATGGGAAGAAAAGAGCAAGCGCGCATGACCAAAGACTCACTGAAGAAGTATTGTATAGTGTACTACAATAAGTTTGATTTGTAAAACTTTATTTATACACTGTCTAGAAACCATGCATTATCAATCAATCAATCAATCAGTGCCACTTGTAAAGCGCGCTACATACCCGTAGGGTCTCAAGGCGCTGGGGGGGGGGGAGGGGGGGGGGTGCCGCTACTGCTCGAACAGCCAGGTCTTCAGCTTCTTCCTGAAGGAGAGGTGGTCTTAGGTCAGGCGCAGGTCGGTCGGGAGGGAGTTCCAGGTCTTGGCGGCCAGGTAGGAGAAGGACCTTCCTCCTGTAGTCGCTCTTCGGATGCGGGGGACGGCGGCGAGGGCGTGGTTGGCTGATCGGAGGTGGCGTTTGGGAGCGTAGAAGTTGACTCGGCTGTTGAGGTAGCTCGGGCCTTGGTCGTGTAGGGCTTTGTGTGCGTGGGTGAGGAGGCGGAAGGTGATTCTTTTGTTGACGGGGAGCCAGTGAAGGTCTCTCAGATGTCCGGAGATGTGGCTGGTTCGTGGGATGTCGAGGATGAGTCTGGCTGAGGCGTTCTGGATCCGCTGGAGTCTCTTCTGGAGCTTGGCGGTGGTACCGGCGTAGAGGGCGTTGCCGTAGTCCAGTCGGCTGGTGACGAGGGCCTGGGTGACGGTCTTCCTGGTCTCGGTGGGGATCCACCAGAAGATCTTCCGTAGCATGCGTAGGATGTTGAAGCACGCCGAGGAGACGTTGTTGACTTGCCTGGTCATGGAGAGGGAGGAGTCCAGGAGGAAGCCCAGGTTGCGTGCATGGTCTGTCGGTTTGGGTGCGGTGCCCAGGGCGGGAGGCCACCAGGAGTCGTCCCAGGCGGAGGGTGAGGAGCCCAGGATGAGGACCTCCGTCTTGTCCGAGTTCAGTTTCAGGCGGCTGGTCGTCATCCACTCGGCTACCTCTTTCATCCCTTCGTGCAGGTTGGATCTGGCGGCGGCGGGGTCGTTGGTCAGGGAGAGGATCAGTTGGGTGTTGTCGGCGTAGGAGATTATGCTGAGGTTGTGTTTGCGTACGATGGCCGCGAGGGGGCTCATGTAGACGTTGAAGAGGGTGGGGCTCAGAGATGATCCTTGAGGGACGCCGCAGGTGACTTCGGAGGCCTCTGACTTGTACGGTGGTAGGCGGACTCTGTGTTCTTCCGTCGAGGAAGGAGATGATCCAGTCCAGCGCCTTGTCCTGGATTCCGATGTTGCTGAGGCGCCGTACTAGGGTGCGGTGGCAGACCGTGTCGAATGCCGCAGAGAGGTCTAGGAGGATGAGGGCCGCTGTTTCTCCATTGTCCATCAGGGCTCGGATGTCATCGGTGGCGGCGATGAGGGCGGTCTCGGTGCTGTGATTGGCTCGGAAGCCGGACTGTGAGGGGTCGAGGGATCCGTTCGTCTCGAGGAAGGCGGCCATCTGCTTGTTGACGGTCTTCTCGATGACTTTGGCTGGAAACGGGAGGAGCGAGATGGGGCGGTAATTCTTGAGGTCGGTGGGGTCCGCTGTAGGTTTCTTTAGTAGGGCGCTGAGTTCGGCGTGCTTCCAGCTCTCAGGGAAGATGGTGGTGTCGAAGGAAGTGTTGATGATGTCTCGCAGGTGGGGTGCGATGACAGCGTCGGCCTTGTTGAAGACGTGGTGAGGGCAGGGGTCGGTCGGTGATCCGGAGTGGATGGAGTTCATCGTGCGGATGGTGTCTTCGGTGCTGATCGGGGTCCAGGCGTGGAGGGTGGTGGTGGGGGGTGGTTGTTCGGTCATGGTGTGCGTTGGTTGGTTGTTGAAGCTGTTATGTATGTCCGCGATCTTGTTGTGGAAGTATGAAGCGAGGGAGTTACAGAGGTCTTGCGATGGGGTGATGTCGTTTCCTGCGCTGGGGTTGGAAAGCTCTTTCACGATGTTGAAGAGTTCCTTGCAGTTGTGTGCGTTGTTGTCCAACCGGTCTTTGAATGCTGTTTTCTTGGCGGCGCGGATCAGCTGGTGGTGTTTCCGGGTGGCAAGTTTGAAGGAGGTCCTGTTGTCCGGTGTCGGTTCCCTTCTCCAGACTTTCGAGGGCTCGGCAGTTCTTCTTGGAGCTCTTGAGTTCGTCGGTGAACCATGGGGCCTTCTTGCTGCCGGGTCTGCTAGGCGGGGTCCTCAGTGGGGCGAGTTCATCTGCGCAGTTGCTGGTCCACTTCGTGAGGTTGTCGGCGGCTTGGCTGGGGTTCGCTGAGCTGGCAGGAGGGTGCTGGTTCAGGGAGGTGGCGAGCTGGTCTGCTGTGATCTTGTTCCAGCTTCTGCGGGCTGCCTGTTGCTGGTGTTGGTGGGTCGTCGTTCTCTTGAAGGTGAAGTGGACGCAGCTGTGGTCCGTCCATTGAAGCTCTGTGGCGTGGCTGAAGTCTATGTCTGTGCTGGATGAGAAGACTGCGTCGAGTGTGTGTCCGGCGAGGTGGGTGGGGGTGGACACCAGTTGCTTGAGTCCCAGGTTGGCGAGGTTGTCGAGCAGGGTGCTGGTGTTGCGGTCGTTGTTGTTCTCCAGATGGAAGTTGAGGTCTCCCAGGAGGATGTAGTCGGCGGAGGGGAGGGCATGCGGGCTGACGAAGTCGGCGATGTCCTCGCTGAATTGTGTGCGTGGTCCAGGGGGTCGGTAGATCAGGGTGCCTCTGAGGGTGGTGTTCGGGTTGGTGTGGATCTGGAAATGCAGGTGTTCGGCGCTGGTCAGGGTGTTGTCGGTGCTGGTCGTGAGACGGATGGTGTTCCTGTGGATGATGGCGATGCCTCCTCCCATCTGGTTGGCGTTTCGGTCCCTCCGGACGACCTTGTAGCCCTCTGGGATAGCGATGGCGATGTCGGGAGCTGAAGAGGCGTTCATCCAGGTCTCCGTGAGGAAGGCGACGTCAGGGGCTGTGGCGTCTAGAAGGTTCCAGAGTTCGATGGCGTGTCTGTGGACGGAGCGGGTGTTGAGCAGGATGCACTTGAGGTGGGTGCTGCTGGTGTTCGACTTGGTGGGTGCTGGTGCGAGGCTGGTCCGGATGCAGGTGAACTTGCAGGCGTGGCAGCTGAAAGGTCCGTGGGTACGTCGTGGAGTGGCTTGATGGCATTCTGGGAGTCGGCTGGTGTTGAGAGCGGTGAGGGTGGCGGCGGAGTACGTCAGGCGGGTCGGTCGGGATCTTCGTTGGCCAGGGGTCCTGGCGCTGGGCGCGGTCCGGTCGCGCGCAGACGGGCTTACCTTTGGCGCGCCTTCGGCGCACAATCGGCGCGCCCGCTGCGCGTGACCGCTGCGCGTTCGCACGGTCGCCATATAAGGCGAAGTGCGCGGGTGGGCGGGGCAGCTGGGAAGCGGGAGCGGGGAGGGAACAGAAAGGAAAAAGGGGCGTGGTCAGCGGTGGTGGCGGGAAGCGGGGAGGGAAGGCGGAGGGCGGCGAGGTAGGCGGGCAGACAGGCAGGAGAACGCAAAGGGCTGAAACGGACTAGAAAAAATACAGGCACAAAAGTCAGACAAAAGCTGCTAACACGGGAGGAAAATGCAGTTCAAACAAGCACAAATGCTAGACAAAACAAGCAAAAACAGACGCCAGCGGCGTCAGCCGGCAGCGAGGCAGGCAGCGAGGCAGAGGGCAAGGCGAGGGGGCACACACAGCAGCTGGTGGCCGTGCGGCGCGGGGGTGTCCCACAAGTGGGTCACACTCACCTGCGTCGCACGGTCGCCATATAAGGCCAAGTGCGCGGGTGGGCGGGGCAGCTGGGAGGCGGGAGCGGGGAGGGAACAGAAAGGAAAAAGGGGCGTGGTCAGCGGTGGTGGCGGGAAGCGGGGAGGGAAGGCGGAGGGCGGCGAGGTAGGCGGGCAGACAGGCAGGAGAACGCAAAGGGCTGAAACTGACTAGAAAAAATACAGGCACAAAAGTCAGACAAAAGCTGCTAACACGGGAGGAAAATGCAGTTCAAACAAGCACAAATGCTAGACAAAACAAGCAAAAACAGACGCCAGCGGCGTCAGCCGGCAGCGAGGCAGGCAGCGAGGCAGAGGGCAAGGCGAGGGGGCACACACAGCAGCTGGTGGCCGTGCGGCGCGGGGGTGTCCCAGTGCAGAAAGCAAGCAATATCAAAAGCAAAAAAACAGTTTGTTGTTTTTAATAGCTCAAAAGTGTGTAACTACTGATAACCACTGTTTGTTAAAGATATTGAAATCACTGTAAAACACTGAAAAACCCTACCAGATTTACCAAATATAGAAAGTGAAAACAGAAAAGCCTTTCTATGAGATAATGATGTATTCACATTTGTTGTTTGGATGCTAGCAGTCCCATACAAACTGTTGCAGGTGCCTCTAATTTTTAGAGCTAATATCAATGTTATTTTTGTTATTATCTAAATATGTTTTTTACTGCCAGCCATTGCGGTCAAGGGGCGCTATGGCATGCGATTCCTACAACCAGCTTCTGCTGTATTTAGCCATGAACATTTGCATTCTGGAATTTGTAGTTTCATTTTAAGTGTGGATTTAAACGTCCAAGCATGCATAGTGCTGTTGCCTTATCAGCAGGACTGGCTGAAGGTGTCATGCATGATAAAAGCCCATTTGCAATTATGCATATTCCAGAGACAGAAATACTGCTGTGTCTATTAGTGCTCCCACCTCCAGCGATAAAAGCATTACTCTGAGTGCGAGGGATGTGACCTACTTTGCATTCCATTTCCCTGAACACTCATGTGACACTTCTTGAGTAGGTCTAGATTTGCATGTGTGTGATGTGTGTGTTATGCACAAATCCAAACACAAGATGGTAAATTACAAATGTTTTGTTTAGTGTGAATGCAAAGTTGTGGAACATCTGGGTTGTCACCCTTTGTCTAAGTTTCCCCTTTTACCTTCACCCACAAAAGTATTTTTCAGCTTTGCAAGATATTTGTTCCTGCACATCTGGCTGTCACTCTAGTTGAATGCAAAAAAACCTGGAATTGTGTGCAGAATTGTTCTACAAAAGATTCTGTTTGTGGAACTTTTTTATTTTAGAATAACATTCCTCAGGACATAACACAGGCCCTCATCCCATGTGCATTGGCAATCCCTGTGTGGTTAATGTGCACTTGAAATAATTTTTATTGTTAAAAAGACTTTATTCAAATATCAAGATGAAGAAGGAATTATTAATAAACGTAATGCATAAATCAGTTAAAATGGAGAAAAAAAATCAGCAAAACAGCAAAAGTCTTTTATTATTTTCAAGGGGAGGGAGGAAGAGTAATATTAAGGAGAAAAAAATAGTATATAAATTTAAGAATTTGCCCTTGTAACTTGAAACCCAATACAAATAATCTAAAGAGATTGCATTATTGAGGTGTTAATAAGAATAGAAAATAATAACCTGTAAAGTTAAGAAACAACAGATAAAATATGTATGGTGGCTGGATGTTTTCTGACAATGTGCAATTTGTCGATGACAGACAATTAACAGTATTATTAAAAAAAGACGTCAGGGGTAACTAACAATTGAGCATTATGAGAATTAGAGCATTGAGACAGATCAATAGTATCCAATTTATTATGGGAACAAACACAATCCCACCAAAACTGATATGATAGTTTAACATTTCCAATTAAAATCAATTTGTTGAAAGGTTATAGCTAAGAAGGTATCTGGTAGTTTACAATCCGAGAAGGTAGGGGAATATTCATTGGTTAAAATTCCTAAAAAGAAACAGAATGATAAATAAATTTTGTAAATTGATTATTTGTTTGATTTGTGACCAGAGTTTATGCAAAAAGCAAAGCATGTTGGGTCACCAAAATAACACATGCAAAATCACTTTAAGGAAAATTACAAGACCAACAGTGAGATGAGGTAGATATTGAAAATTTTGAACAATGTGTGTGTGTGGGGGGGGGAAATAGAGTCTGTGGTAAATAGAAAACAGGGTTTGAGTAATACTAACTGTTCTAGAGACTTTATATATACGTGACCATTTCTCATTCCGAAAAGTAACATGCCCGTTCACACCAAGGTATTTTTCCCAAAGGAGTACAGCTTTGGAATTGGTTCAAGAAGGGGTTGAGGATTAAATAACTTTCGAAATAACAGATGTTTTAGGGTAACAAGTGAGAAGATTGATTAGCTCAGACTTATTTGCTATAGAGAGAGGAATGTCCTGTAGGGAGAAAAGAATATCCAATACTGCGTTTATAAGCAAAGAAAAGTGGGTGTGAAAAGATTAAGGGAACTTAAATGTCTGTCGAAATTTTTAAAAAGCGATGGGAACATCAATTTCAAATAATTGCGCAATCCACATAATATATTTATTCTTCAAAGAACTCCAAAAAAATCGGTCTGTTACGGATCTTAACAAGTTTATTATACCAGACAGACATACTAAGAAAAGTAGATGGAGTCAATGTAATAAGAAGTGAAAGTGGATCTTATCAAAGAACTGGTATGTTTAAGCAGGGGGAGGAAATGATAGAAGATTTAGAAGAGAATGAGAGAACTTCTTTTGGAGCAAGGGGATGAAGAAGAGCTTTTTCAACATGAATCCATAAAGGAGAAAAAGGTGAGGTAGAGTCAGACATCCAAAAGAAAGCTTGACATAAACGGAAGACATCATGATATTTACTAAAATGTGAACAATTTACACCATCTTCAAGGTTTGATTTTTGTAGGAGAGATAGAGAAACTTGCTTTCTTGTTGTTCCACAAGAATTTAGAAATCATAGAATTTTGTTTCTTAGAAGTGGCTTTGGGAATATCTACGGGTATCATAGAAATAGTATACAGCAATAGAGGGGCAATCGTCATTTTTATGGAGTCCAGATGACCGCATAAATATAGGGTATTCCATGAAGAGAGTACACTTTAGATTTTAGTAAAGAGCTCCTTGAAGTTAATAGTAACTGAGCCCTGTACTGAATTTGTAAACAAGGTACCTTAGTATTTAATCTTAGAGCAGGAAGCCCACTGAAAACCATCTTCTATGGTGGAATGTTTAAACGCATATTTATTTAAAAGAAGAACTTCTGTCTTATCTTTGTTGACTTTATAATCTGAAACCTTGGACGAAAGGGCTATTTCAAGTAGCGTAGGCAAGGACTTATCCGGGGACGAAAGAAAAGGAACATCATCTGAGTAAGCCGCTAGTTTTGAATGACGATCACCGTATAGGAAGCCAGAGATGGCTGAGTTAAGAATAATATGTCTAAGTAAATGTTCAAGAGCAAGGACATATAATAACAGAGAAAGGATAACCATGTCGAACACCACATTGTATAGGAAAATATGGAGACACTGCACCATTAACCAGAACAGAGGCCCCTGGGGATTGATACAATAGGTAGATAAGAGAAATTATCTTGGGGGCAAAACCATGCCAGGCTAAAGGTTTTAATATAAAGTCCAAGTTGATCCTATTGAATGCTTTCTCTGCATCTATTGTTATTGCTGCAAGTGGAGTTTTAAGGAGGAGCTTTACTGAGGATAGTAACAAATAATCTATTATTGTCATATGCTAATCTACCTTTTTTGAACCCCTGACTGCTCCTTCCCAATAAGACGAGGAAGAAAAGTTTCTAAACTGATTCCTAAGATTTTTGAAAAAAAATCTCGTAATCTACAATTTCTAATGTGATAGGTCTGTAATTTCTACAAAGAGTGGGGTCCTTCCTTTCTTTATTTATTAGACGTATTGTGGCTTCCTGAAAGGTGCCCGAAATAGAACCTGAATCAATGAAATGATTAAACAAGTGTAACAAGCAAAAGATTAAAATATTCAAGAAATGCTGAAACAATTCTACTGTAAAACCGTCTGGCCCCGGTGTTTTTTCTTTTTTCAATGAGCTTAGAGAAAATGGGAAATCTCACTGGGAGTAAGATTTACCTACAAAGAAACAAAGTCTAATTGAGAGTCTAATGTAAATAGTCATCAATAAGAAAAAAATTGTACTTTAGTTTTGGGAGAATATAATGTTTTATTGAAGTTAACAAATTCATTCAAAATATCTTTGTTTAGTCAAAGAAGCACCCTATAAGTTGACCAACAAATCTATCTTAAATTGCTGTTTCTTCACTTTAAGATAATTGGTCAGTAATTTACCAACTTAATTTCTCCCACCGTAATAATGAGCCTTACCTCTTAACAAAATGGAAGAGGCATCATCAGATGAGAGTATTGAAGTGTAATTTGGCGTAAGGCAACTTTTGAAGATCAGTATTCAATTGAGAAGATAAATATTTGTGTTCCAATGTCTTAATGGAGGATAAGAATTTGTATACTTTATTTCGAATCTTCGTTTTTTAGGACACCTAGTCTACGATAAAGTCACGACCAGCTGCTTTAAACAAATCCCAAACCAAAGGAGGCGTGGTGGTGGGAAAATCATTAATATAAATTCGGCAGCAAATGAGAAAAACGACATAGAACATTGTGCATCCTTTAACAATGAGTTGTTAAATCTCCATCTATGAGATTCAGTCTGGGGGGGAACCAAATCCAAATCTGTAACCACCATGGCATGATCTGAAAGCACTATGGGACTAATGAAGGATTGGACTATATGTTGTGCCAAAGGATTAGAAACAACAAAATGATTTAATGTTGTAAGGGTACCATTTGTAGCAGAATAAAAATTGTAGTCTCGAAGTAGCGCTGGAGAGACTCCATGTGTCAATAGATGAACCAAGGGAAATAGTGGAATGGAATTGCTTGTGTATTTTATGATGGGAAAGGTGGACTGAGGATTGTCCATCTAAGAACGATTCCATAACTTGGTTACTATTGTTACCTGAAATAAACTAGGTATCGTTATCTTGTATGCATTTTCGAGTAAATGCGGGCCAAACAAGATAATCAGGTTGTGTTTCAAATGTTAAAAAAACAGTTAAGGGAATGTTATTGATTAAACGTTTCATAATAATCCATCTGCCTTTGTCATTTTTTTCTTGTGAAAGTATTTACTTTTTTTTTTTTTTTACACAAATTGCACACCATTCTTATCAGCAGTATGTAACACAAATATATAGCCTACCAAGCTACGCTTGAGTTTTAAAACTTTACTTTGCCTTACTCAGGTAAGATGAGTTTCTTGGAGTAAGACCACATCTAGATCTGATTTGGGTAAGTGAGATAATACTCTCTCCCATTTGATAGGACTCATAAATCCTTTTATATTTCATGAAATTACTTTGAATTTTGTAACATTGAGAAAATATGTAAACCATGAGGGCTATTAATTAACTGACAAATTTGGAAAGAGAATATAATACAGTACATAGAAAAAGAGAGATATGAAAAGGGATACAGAAAATAGCAAAAGGGATACAAGAGGGAAGGGGGAAAAAGGAGAAGGAAAAGGAGATACAAATAGACAGTGCATGTCAAGGATTGACTACTGATAGCGCACACCTGAATAATTAACAAGACGGCAATTGGGGTGGTGACAACACAGATGACAATAGCACATCTGACAAGGGACCACTCACTGTGAGAAGTTGGCCTGGTATATGCTGTCCACTAGTTAAAGTGGGCACCTTGCACCAGTCCAAACGACCCTTATTGATGATTAGGTTAAAGACCACCTTTTTTCAAAGCTATGGAGAGCAGCCTTCAGGCTAAGTCTCGAAGGAATGTAAAGCAGCTTGGTTTACCAGATTATAACCTCCTGAATGACCAATTGAAAGGAGAACCACACAAGGTATATAAAAAAAAATATATGTGTATTACTAAACACTCTCTACTAGCCTCTTTATGAGATTAGAGAACTAGGTACACAATCTTAAAGCACTATAACAACAGTAAATAACAATACATAGTGGGCTCCAGGGGGAGACCAAACCATATACTAAGAAAGTGGTATAACAACCACGACTTGACGAGACACACTGCTTAGAGCACGTAGAATCGCTGGGACCCCAAGGAACCACTCAAAGTAGTGACACAGGGGACCCACGGAGGATGGGTGCAGTGTGAGAACACAGACGCAAGCTCCGTACAACTCAATGGGAAAGTCGAGGTTGGCATTTTAAAGATTATGGACACTTAGGAGAGGACTTCAAGCAAATCCTTTTGGAACACAGAAGGTTCTAAGGCCAGCACCCTTGAGAGTACCGAGGTACCTGTGTTACCTATCCCAGGAGAGCCGGGTGCATAGGGGTCAAGTGGTGTCGGAAATGCTTGTTGATTTAAATGGCGTGAAAGCAGAGAGGACAGTCTGGGTCACTTCGCAGTGACCAGGGGCACGATAGACAAATGCCCACCGATGTCGGGTGTTTCAGGTGAGAAGAGGTGAAGCTTGACTCTGCAGCCACGTGGACCAGGAGATGTTGATGAAGATCAAAGTCCAGAGGTAAGCTGTCCCACGAAGGATGTCGAGTGCTGGGGGGGGGGGGGTCAGTGTCCGGATTGAACACCAACAAGCTTTGGCAACAGCAACCCACGCAGTCAGAGGAAAGATGCCTCGGTGAGGACCAGCAATGTCCTGGGGACTCTCCAAGCTATGGAGAGTCAGGGCATGTCTGGAGCAACCAGGAAAACCCACTTAAAGTTAAAGTTGCCTTCTCAGGGACCCACAGGTCGATGGACCAGGGATCGCGAAGGGACCTCGAGCTGAATCACAAAATACCCGCCCACAGAACACTCGTGGAGTGTAGGCTGGAAATATTCAGTGGAAATACTGCTCGAGTCTGGACTACAAGTAGCCCAAAGCACAGCCCCAGGGTTCACCAAAAAGCATACGCTGCTGCAAATGGACAAGGTGCACAGGGGTACGGGTTGCACGGTCCCCACGAGGGCTGCGGGTCTCAGGATTGCTGAGAGCACTAGACAACCTCGGGGACACTTGGAAACCCACATCCTGTGTTGCAGAAATCTTCAGCGTCCTCAGGAGCTTAGGAGATGCAAACTGGTCAGATGCATTTAAGGTGCCTGCCTTGCAGGGGAGTAACTCCTTTACTCCAAGGAAGATTTTTCAGTCATCCAGTGTAGTGTAGATAGTCGAAGTACTTGGTTTCTGTAGCAGTTTCGTCCAGGTAAATCTAAAGTCCTGTAGTCAGGGCTTCCTACTTTATACCCAAGGTAGGGGTGGGACAAACTCTGGGGACCCACCTATGGGAGGGTCAGGACAGAGGGGTGGCTACACCCATGTCCTTTGTCCAGTTTCGTGCCAGAGCAGGAGCAAATGGCTCCTGCAACTGGTTTGAGCTGGACTATGCACAGGGAGACAAATGTGCCCCCATTGCAGACATCAAAGCACTGAGTGCACCCACCCAGCCCC
Source organism: Triturus cristatus (assembly GCF_964204655.1). NCBI lineage: Eukaryota > Metazoa > Chordata > Amphibia > Caudata > Salamandridae > Triturus > Triturus cristatus. The sequence goes on from NC_140579.1 coordinate 1,161,051,370, forward strand.
AATACACTAAAGCCTGTCTGGGAGGTGGTCACGCCTCCCTATAACAGGAAACCTATTGTCAAGCTTTCCCTTGCTGGAGTTTTGTCCAGCAGCAGGAGGACAGACTCGTGTCTGTGGCTGGCAGCATCCATTTTGTGATGCCAGGTTCTGTTTAGCTGGTACCGGGTGTACCGGTGTTGTCATATTTCTCTCTAGGAGGGTGTAATCATACCTCCCACACCAGTTACTGGTGTGGAGGTATGATTCCAAGGTGTTTGACACCAAACACGACATGTTTCCATGCAGCTGTTTTAAAGTTAGCATTTACCGCAAAGTTATAATGCACTTAAGTATATATGGTTGGCTGCATCACAAACAACCCCGGAATATAGGTTCCGAAGGCTGTAGAGGGGCTCTGCTTAGGTAGGAGCACCCTCTCACATAAAACCCAGCAACCTGCCTTCAGGATTGATAAGGCCTGCCATATGGGTGACTGATAGGTTTATATTTGCAGTCATATGGAGTAGATATAGTGAACCTATATCTAAGTAAGGGGTGCATGCACCACCTTACACAGGCTGCTGTAGCAGACCTGTTGTGTCATTTTGAATGGTCTCCCAGTGGTGGCATAAAACATGCTGCAGCCCTTGAGAGGCCTCTGGGGTACCTATGCCCTGGGTACATAGTATACCATATACTAGGGACTTATAAGGGTACCCCAGAATCCAATCTGGAGTGTACCTAAAGTACATGAACAACCAATTTAGGGAGAAAGCAGATAGTCTGACTGGGATCCTGCTAATCAGGACCCCAGCCTAAGTCGAAAACCAGCAAAACACCAGGATAAAAATGGGGGTCACCATGCAGTCAGATTCCACCTTCCTACACTCACCACATCAGAACGGAGCAAAAGAAGGGGGGGGGGGGGGGGACTGTTAGAAATGGGATTTCTGGCTAGCTGAGACTTGCGCCAAACCGAGGCAGAAATCACCACTCTAGTCAGGATAAGGGAGTTACAGGTCTAAAATAACCCCTGCTCACCCCCTTGGTAGCTTGGCACGAGCAGCCAGGCTTATCTTAGAGGCAGTGTGTAAAGCATTTGCACATAACCAACAGTAATACAGCGATGGCACTACAAAAGGACACCACACCACTTTAGAAAAATACGCAATATTTTTATATAATTAAAATAAGACTAAAAACGATAAAAACTCCACAATACTATACTTAAAAGTTCACAGTTCAAAAACTACGTTGATTAAAATGAGTTCCTTGGGTGGATAGCTCCATCCGGGCTTCCACTGCGTGGTGAGCACACAAATCCGAAAACAGTTCTGGCTGACCGCGGGGTCGCGGCCAACTACGGTGTTGGGAACACCAGCAAACAATACCTTTCAGAGATGTAGGGCGATGGGGCCCTTGAAGTCACTCGCGTTGCAGGTCGAGCTCCTCTCTGATGGGATCAGGAGCGCTGGCGCCAACAGGCGTCGGGTGCTGCGGTGCGAAGTGCAGCAGTGCGGCGTGCGGTGCCCCCAGGTCGCGGTGCGTGCAGCGGCGTCAGATGGCGTCATCGGTGAGACCAGAGTCACGGTGCGAGATGAAGGCGGTGCTCGTCACGGTGCTAGCAGGTCACGATGCAAGAAGCAGCGTTGTTGCTGGAGCGCTGTCGTCGGCTGACGAACTGGAGTCGATGACAACTGCGTCAGTGGGCCAAGGCTGCGGTGTGGGATGAGGGCAGGGTATTGTGTAACTTACGAGTGGTGCCCCCGAACCACGGTGCAAGGAGCGGCGCTGGTTTTGGTGGGTGGTGGCGGTGTCAGGAAGGCCACGGCATCGTGTAGCGTGGCGGTGCAGAGTGCAGGTCGCGGTACGAGCAGCAGCTTGGTGATGGCATCAGCATGCGTCCTCATGAGACCATGGTCGTGGTGCGGCGTGGCGGCGGTGCCCTCTGCAGTGCCAAAGCTTTGGCGTGAAGCAAGGCGGTGCGGAGTGCGGTGCCCACAGGTCCTGGTGCGAGCAGTGGCTCTGTGATGGCGTCAGCAGGCGTCCTCATGAGACCAGGGTCGCGGTGCGGCGGTGCCCTTTGCAGTGCCTTCAGGGCACAGGTTCGGCAGGATCATCGTAGACGTCGTCGAGTGGCTTCTTCAGGTTGCAGCACAAAACACACAGTCCCCAGTGCTGCGAGTCGAAGAACCTGAAGTCTTTGCTGTTCCTGAGACTTCGTGAACAGGGGGCAAGCTCTACCTCAAGCCCTTGGAGATTCTCACCAATTCGGTTGCAGAAAGTCCAGTCCAGGCCTTTACCTGCCCACGACAGAAGCAGCCACTGCAGGTCAGCCCAGCAAAGCATGCAGCAAAGCATGCAGCAAAGCAGTCATTCCTCTTAACAGTTTCTCCAGGTCTTCTCCTGTGCAGTCTTCTTGATCCAGGTGAGTTCTCCAATTCAGGGGTCTGGGACCCAGCATTTGTACACAAAAATCCTTTGATCTACCAGGCAGAGGGTGTCAGTGTCCTGCCAGAACCAATTGGGCCTTCTCTGGCGTGAATTCCTGGCAGGAGGTTGAGACGGCTTTGTCAGAGGCAGACCAGGCCCTTTGAGGTGCAAGGAAATTCCTCCCCCCTTCCCACATCGCAGCCCATTCCTGACCTATCCAGACCATCTGGAGCCCCTCCGGCCCCCCAGCCTTCTGTCCTCCAAAACCCAGACAGGCAATCCACATTCCAGCAGACACATACGGGATGACCGAGCAAAACAATACCCACTTTCTCAGAACTCAGAATAAAAAGGGCACCCTCGCTAAAGACTGCGTCTTTAGACGCTGAGTTCAGGCATACCAGACTTCATTCACTTATACCTTTTTCGGGCTATGTACGTGGGTGGCACAATCCGTGCTGCAGGCCCACGAGTTGCGGTTGACTCACAAGCCCCGGCACCCGCAGTGCCCTTTACTGGGGACTGACAAGTAAGTCATACATCCCATCAGAACACAATTTACCACAGGAGCACCAGCGCTTTACCACCGATCAGCAGTGCGAAAAGCGCGCAGAAACGTTATACCAGGAAAAACCGGGAGGGCAGAAAGCAAAAACTTGGGGAAACACGCCAAAAGATGCCAAGTCTAACACATGCCCCCTCCAGCTGAAAGTAGGGGGGGGGGGGGGGGGGAACTACCCACACTCCTGGGAGTTCTCCTCACTAAGTCAGAAGAACCGGGACAGGCCATCTGCATTGGCGTGTTGTGTCCCCGGACGGTGTTCCACCGTGAAGTCCATTCCCTGTAGGGAGATGGACCACCTAAGCAGTTTTGGATTCTCCCCCTCATCTGCATTAACCACCTGAGGGGCCTGTGGTCGGTCTGAACCCGGAAGTGAGTCCCAAACAGGTAGGGCCTCAGCTTCTTCAGTGACCAGACCACAGCGAAAGCTTCCCTTTCTATGGCACTCCACCTTTGTTCCCTGGGGAGTAGCCTCCTGCTAAGGAAGACTACCGGCTGGTGCAGGCCCTCTTCGTTCAGTTGAGAGCACCGCTCCCACTCCATGCTCTGACGCGTCAGTCTCCACGACAAATTCTTTGGAGAAGTCGGGGGCCTTGAGCACGGGTGCCGTGCACATGGCGGCCTTCAGGGTATCAAACGCCCTCTGGCAGGGCTCAGTCCAGATCACCTTTTTCGGCTGCTTCTTGGAAGTCAGCTCAGTTAAGGGGGCCACGATGGTGCCATATCCCTTAAGAAACCTCCGGTAGTATCTGGTGTTTCCTAAGGCGGCCCTCACCTCTGTCTGGGTCTTGGGGGGCTCCCAAGCCAGAATGGGGTCGATCTTGGGCTGTAGGGTCGATCTTGGGCTGTAGGGGCGCCACCTGGCCGCTCCCTACCTCGTGTCCCAAGTACACCACCGTCCCCTGCCCGATCTGGCACTTACTGGCCTTAATCGTGAGGCCGGCCGTCTACAGCGCCCTCAACACTTCCCTAAGGTGTTGCAGATGTTCGTCCCAACTGGAGCTGAACACCGCAATGTCGTCCAGGTAGGCGGCGCTGAATTCCTCCTGGTTGACCAACGTGGCTGGGGCATTCTTCAAGCCGAAGGGCATCACATGGAACTGGTAATGCCCATCCGGGGTTGAGAACGCGGATCTTTCTTTGGCCCCCTCGGTTAGGGCGATCTGCCAGTACCCTGACGTTAAATCTAACGTATTCAGGAATCTGGCTGCTTCCAACCGGTCTCATTGGCTCGGGGGATGGGGTGTGCATCAGTCCACGTGACGGCATTGAGCCCCCGATAGTCCACGCAGAACCGCAGTTACGGGGCGGCACCGGGCGCCGTTGCCTTCGGGACCAAGACCACGGGGCTGCTGGACGGCTCAACCACCCCTAACGCCAACATCTTCGAGACCTCCTCTTTGATGCTGGCCTTGACTCGGTCAGCCAACCGGTAAATCTTATGTTTCACCGGGGGGCTGACGCCAGTATCCACGTCGTGGGTACACCAGTGAGTAACACCTGGGATCACGGAGAACAGTGGGGCAAAGTGCTCCAACAACTGCCGACACTCACTCAGTTGCTCCGCGTTCAGGGCTGGGGAGAGGATCACACCCTCCACCAATCCATCGCCCTCTTGGGCGGACAGGAGGTCCGGGAGAGGCTCACTCTCCGCTTCCTCCCCGTCGTCCGTCGCCAAGAGCATGCTCACTTCGACCTCTCGAAGTAGGGTTTGAGGCGGTTCACGTGGAGGAACCGTAACGGGTTCCGGGGAGCCTGCAAATCCACCAGGTAGGTGACCTCGCTTTTGCGCTCCACCGCCTCAAAGGGCCCTGTCCACTTGTCCTGCAAGGCACAAGGTTCCACAGGGGCCATAACCCACACTTTCTGTCCAGGTTGAAACTCTACCAGAGTGGCATTCTGGTCATACCACTTCCTCATTTCTTCCTGGCTGGCCTCGAGGTTTGCCTGAGCGAGTTTCCTAAAGCGGGCCGTTTAGTTGCGGAAGACCAGCATGTAGCTGAACACATCCCCTCTCGTCTTCTTGGGAGCGGCCTCCCAGCCCTCCTTCACCAAGCTGAGCGGTCCTCGCATGGGGTGACCGTACAGAAGCTCGAAGGGGCTGAACCCGAGAGACTTCTGGGGTACCTCCCTGTATGGAAAGAGCAGGCATGGTAAGAGGACGTCCCACTTACGCCTCATGGGTTCAGTGAGACCTGTGATCATGCCCTTTAAGATCTGGTTGAACCTTTCTACCAGACCGTTACCTTGGGGGTGGTAAGGAGTGGTGAACTTGTACGTAACACCACACTCCTTCCACAGGGATGCCATATACTTCGATATGAAGTTGGTCCCCCTGTCAGAAACCACCTCTCTGGGGAACCCCACGCGGGAAAAGATCCCCATTAACGCCCGGCCCACCACTGGCGCCGTCGTTGTCCTGAGAGGGATTGCCTCCGGGTACCGAGTGGCATGGTCCACCAAGACCAGGATGTACCTGTTACTCATGGCTGTCTTGGGATCCAGTGGCCCCACAATGTCCATCCCTACTCTTTCAAAGGGTGTCCCCACCACTGGGAATGGTTGGAGAGGCGCTTTGACCTTCCTCCCACTCTTGCCACTTGCCTGGCAAGTTTGGCAAGACCGACAATGCGCATCCGACTGCCTTCGCATTTGTGGCCAGAAAAAGTGGGTGACAAGCCGGTCAAAGGTCCTGCCCCAAATGTCCTGCCAAAGGCACGTCGTGAGCCAGACCCAGTAGGAAGGTCCGGAAGCGCTGGGGTACCACCAGCACACGGGCTGATCCAGGTTCCGCGACCTTAGGCTCACTGTACAGGAGATCATTCTCCCAATAGATCCAATGTGATCCAGACTGATCACCAGTCACCTGGGCTGCGGCCTGCCGACGCAGACCCTCCAAAGAATAGCACTCCTTCGGCTCCCGGCAGAACTTCTCCCTGGTGGGACCCCCTTCTTGCTGCCACTGGGTCAGCTCAGAGATGTCCCCCAGTTCTGCTACCTGCTCCCCTGTAGGCACCGGGGCATCCCCCTCCTCCCGGGCCGTGGGAACCTCAGGGACCGGTTTCCAGCACCCCTTGCCCTTTCTCTTGGCAGGGACCTGGGCCACTGTCTCAGGCTCCGAGTCCCTCTGATCACCCTCTCGGGCTGCCATCGACCGAGTGGACACGCATGCCCACTCTGGCAACCCCAACATCTCCAAGTGGGACCTGAGCTCAACATCCTTCCATAAAGACTGCTCCAGGTTGTTACTGAGCAGACAATCGACAGGCATGGAAGGGCTCACAACTACCCTCAGTGGACCTGAGACCCCCCCACTCGAAGGGAACCTGCGCCACCAGACACTGGTGCTCTGAATTGTCGACGGCTATCACCTAGTGGAATGCCCAGGGGACTACCTGCGTCTCAGGGACCAGGTGACACCGAACTGAGGTCACACTGGCTCCGGTATCCCTGAGAGCCTCTACCCTTTTCCCATTGATTGTCACCCAGGTGCTGTATTTCTTTGTGTTAGGGGGCACCTGGGCTCCAGGGACCATCTCACGGTCCCCTAATGAGATGAGGGTCATTTCTGCGGGGTCCCCACCCTCTTGTTGGGACTTCTCCTCCTCCTCCTCCTCCTCCTCCTCCTCCCCAAGCTCTACGCTGGCCAACATTTTGGACTGCCCACCGGTGGGGGGGCTCTGTCCCCTTTGGGCACCTGGGGTCTCCCTTCATATGCCCCACCTGATCACATGCAAAACACTTGTGGGGGCCGGTCTCGGCAGGCTTTCCTGTCGAGGCCCCTTGCTTCTTATCTCCGGGGGGATGGGAAACTTTACCCTGGGTGTTATTTTGGGGCCCTTTCGAGAACTCCTGTGTTTTACTCTTGTCCCCCCCCACTCTTCGGCTGGGGACCCTGCCCACCTTTGGCTGAATCTCTCCCGAATGTTTTCTTGTGGACCCTGGTGCTCACCCAACGGTCTGCCTCCATAGCAAGCTTCCTGGGGTCAGTTAGCTTACTATCTACTATGTGCTGGTGCAGATCTGCAAAACATAGACTGGACAGGTGCTCCTACACAATTAAGTTGTAGAGCCCCTTAAAATCTGTCAAATTGCTGCCCTTCACCCAGCCATCCAACGATCGACAAAACCCATCCACACATTCCAGCCACGTGTTGGCATCAGACTTCTTCCAGGACCTAAACTGATTCCGGTACTTCTCAGGAGTGACACCATACCTGGAGAGAAGGGCTTCCTTCATATCAGCATACGTGAGGTTAGGTTTCCTTACCCAAAGCTGTCAAAGTATCCCTGGCTTCCTCTGGGAACAGAGACCACAACCCTGCCCCCCAATTCTCCTGAGGGACCCCATTCATGTGTATCGCTGCCTCGTAACCCTGAAACCACCTCTGTATGTCATCCCCCTTCTTAAACTCTCTGCCCACATTCTTACGGGATGTGTACGATTTGGTCTGTCTGTCTTGACAAGTTGCTTCCACCATCTGAGCTGGTTCGTTTCTCTCGATCCAGCTCTTTCATCCTAACTTCATGTCCCAAAACCTTAGCTCCGTGTCGGCTCTCCTTGCTTCCCGCCTGTCCTCCAGCTCCTCTGGGGACAGGCCACTGCTGCCTGGACGGAAAGGTCCCCCCCCCTCCCAAAAGCACATCCATCCTAAGACTAGGCTCACCCGCCTCTCCACTAAGGTCCCAAGATTGCCCACTTGCGCCTCTGGCTGCTACCCAGGCCCTCAGCGCCTTTTGTAGCTCGTCCTTCCTAGTGAGGCCCCTGACTTGGACTTTTAGGTTTTTGCACACAGACTTCAATTCTCTCACAGTGTAGAGCTCCAACCTATCCTCCTCAAAGGGAATGTCCATGGATGCAACGGATGATGCTATTGATTCCGGCATGATGAAGCAGAAAGTTCACCTGGCAAGCTCACAAAAATCAGCTAAAAAGAAAACGAGTTAGTATGTGGCACGTAATGGCAGTAGTGCACACCAATCACTGTAAGTCAAGTACAAACGGAAGTCCGATCCTCACCGCTGAAAACCAATGTTAGAAATGGGATTTCTGGCTAGCTGAGACTTGTGCCAAAACGAGGCAGAAACCACCACTCAAGTCAGGATAAGGGAGTTACACATCTAAAAAAACCTGCTCACCCCCTTGGTAGCTTGGCACGAGCAGCCAGGCTTATCTTAGAGGCAGTGTGTAAAGCATTTGCACGTAACCAACAGTAATACAGCATACACACTACAAAAGGACACCACACCAGTTTAGAAAAATATCCAATATTTTTCTATAATTAAAATAAGACCAAAAACTATTTTTAAAAAAACTCCACAATACTATACTTAAAGGTTCACAGTTCAAAAACTACGTTGATTAAAAAGAGTTCCTTGAGTGGATAGCTCCGTCCGGGCTTCCACGGCATCGTGAGCACACAAATCCGAAAACAGTTCTCGTTGACCGTGGGGTCACGGCCAAGTACGGTGTCGGGAAGACCCGCAAACAATACCTTTCAGAGATGCAGGGCGATGGGGCCCTTGAAGTCACTCGCGTTACAGGTCGAGCTCCTCTGATGGGATCAGGAGAGCTGGCGCCAACAGGCGTCAGGTGCTGCGGTGCAAAGTGCGGCGTGCGGTGCCCCCAGGTCGCGGTGCGAGCAGTGGCTCAGTGGTGGCGTCAGATGGCGTTGTCGGTGAGACCAGGGTCGCGGTGCAAGATGGAGGCGGTGCTGGTCAGGGTGCTAGCAGGTCACGGTGCAAGAAGCTGTGTTGTCATTGCTGGAGCGCTAACGTCGGCTGACGAACTGTAGTCGATTACACCGGCGTCGGTGGGCCAAGGCTGCGGTGTGGGATGAGGGCGGGCGTTGTGTAACTTATAAGCGGTGCCCCCAAACCACGGTGCAAGCAGTGGCGCTGATTTCGGCGGGAGGTGGCAGCATCAGGAAGGCCACGGCGGCGTCGTGTAGCGAGGTGGTGCAGAGTGCGCTTCCACAGGTCGCGGTGCGAGCAGCGTCTTGGTGATAGCGTCAGCAGGCGTCCTCGGTGAGACCAGGGTCGCGGTGACGCATGGCGGCGGTGCCCTCTGCGGTGCCAAAGCTTCAGCATGAAGCAAAGCGGTGCAGAGTGCAGTGCCCACAGGTCGCGGTACGAGCAGCGGCTCGGTGATGGCATCAGCAGGCATCCTCAGTGAGACCAGGGTCGCGTTGCGGCGGTGCCCTCTGTGGTGCCTTCAGGCAACGGGTTCGACAGGGTCATCGTAGACGTCGTCGAGGGGCGTTCTTCGGGTTGCAGCACAAAATCAATCAAGAAATTTGTATAGCGCGCTACTCATCTGGAGGGTCTCAAGGCGCTAGGGGGAGGGGGGTCCGCTACTGCTCGAACAGCCAGGTCTTGAGTTGCTTCCTGAAGGAGAGATGGTCTTGGGTCAGACGGAGGTGGATGGGGAGGGAGTTCCAAGTCTTGGCTGCCAGGTAGGAGAAGGATCTTCCTCCCATGGTGGCTCTTCGAATGCGTGGAACGGCGGCGAGGGCGTGGCTGGTCGATCGTAGCTGGCGGGTGGGAGTGTAGAAGGTTAGGCGGTTGTTGAGGTACCTGCGGCCCAGGTCGTGGAGGGCCTAGTGTGCGTGGGTGAGGAGTCGGAACGTGATTCTCTTGCTGACGGGGAGCCAGTGCAGGTCTCTCAGGTGTCCGGAGATGTGGCTGTGTCGGGGGATGTCCAGGAGGAGTCGTGCGGAGGCGTTCTGGATGCGTTGGAGTCTTTTCTGTAGTTTGGCTGTGGTGCCGGTGTAGAGGGTGTTTCCATAGTCCAGTCGGCTGGTGACGAGAGCCTGGGTGACCGTCTTCCTGGTTTCGGTGGGGATCCATCGGAAGATCTTTCGGAGCATGCGTAGGATGTTGAAACATGATGATGAGACGGCGTAGACTTGTCTGGTCATCGAGAGGGAGGAGTCCAGGATGAACACACAGTTCCCAGTGCTGTGGGTCGAAGAACTTGAAGTCTCTGCTGTTCCTGAGACTTCATGAACAGGGGGAAAGCTCTACCTCAAGCCCTTGAAGAGTCTCACCAATTTGGTTGCAGAAAGTCCAGTCCAGGCCTTTCCCTGCCCACAACAGAAGCAGCCACTGCAGGTCAGCCCCGCAAAGCAATCAGCAAAGCGGTTGTTCCTCTTAGCAGTTTCTCTGGCACTTCTCCTCTGCAGTCTTCTTGATTCAGGTAATTTCTCCAATTCAGGGGTCTGGGACCCAGCATTTGTACCCAATAATCCTTTGATCTGCCAGGCAGAGGGTGTCGGTGTCCGGCCAGAACCAGTTGGGCCTTCTCTGGCGTGAATTCCTGGCAGGAGGTGGAGACGGCTTTGTCAGAGGCAGACCAGGCCCTTTGAGGTGCAAGGAAATTCCTCCCCCTTCCCCCGTCGCAGCCCAGGTCTAATCAGCCCTTTCCTGACCTATCCAGACCATCTGAAGCCCCTCCGGCCCCCCAGCCTTCTGTCCTCCAAAACCCAGACAGGCAATCCACATTCCAGCAGAGGCATACGGGATGACCGAGCAAAATAATCCCACTTTCTAAAAGTGGCCTCTATGAACCCTCTCTAAAGGCTGCGTCTTTAGATGCTGAGTTCAGGCATACCAAACTTCATTAACTTGTACCTTTTTCGGGCTACGTACGTGGGTGGCACAATCCGTGCTGCAGGCCCACGAGTAGCAGTTGACTCACAAGCCCCAGCACCCGCCTTGCCCTTTACTGGGGACTGACAAGTAAGTCACACATCCCATCAGAACACAATTTACCACAGGAGCACCAGCGCTTTACCACTGTAATGAAAGGTCTCAGATCTCCCCTGGACCAAGGTATGTACTGTCACTTTCCCAGGGAGAGAATATCAGTTCCAAACTTATGGAATATAACATATACACAGCACTTCCTAAGATGGGCAAACTTTCAACACTCCCCCAAAGGCAAGGCAAGAAAACAATATCACATGAGTCTCCTCTAGACCAAGGTAACACACACAACGCTTCTCTAGAGCAAGATATACTTTGTACATCACTTGCCAGGAGTAGAACAACTTCCTATAACACAATTACCTGCTAGAAGGGAATTCACCCATCCTTCTACAACAGAATACTTGGCCAAGAAGAGTCCACAACTCCTGCTACAAGGAAAAGACGAATTGGTATATCTGGGATATATTTATTAGTAAATAGCACCACATGGTAAGCCAAATGCACCTATCATAGCAGACTAACATATCAATAGTATGATTGAAACACAATCAAGGCAAACATATATGTAGAAATATATATATATATATATATATATATATATATTCACTTAAAAAAACCATAGGTTTCACACGTTATAGTTAGCTGTACATTTCACTCGTAAAAAAACCAATGAAATTACACGTTATAGTTAGATCAGGTAACTATAACTTGCGCGCCCACAATAAACTGCTGATGACGTCACATATTACATCACTCATGACATGGTCATTGACATCACTCATCACATCAATGATGACATCTGAAATGACACATTGTGGATTGCGGTCGCGCAAGTTATAGTTACCTGATCTAACTATAACGTGGAATTTCATTGTTTTTTTACGAGTGAAATGTACAGCTAACTATAACATGTGTGAAACCTATGGTTTTTTAAGTGAATTTGCAAGGTTTTTTTAAATGCTAATTCCCAACTATAACGTGTGTGAAACCTATGGTTTTTTCAGTGAATTTGTACGGTTTTTTAAATGCTAAGTTATGTATTTATTTTTTATTTTTTTTTCGGATTTTTCACCGTGCGCACACTCTGTGGGCACTCGGTGCGCAGTTCATACTGTGCGCGCCTCGCCTTTTATTACACAGTAACAATTTTTTTTTCTCCCTTGCGGGTCCTTCAATTTATTTAATAAATGTGATTGTTATTTCGTTTTTTTTTTTTTTTTGCCGTGCGCGTACAGTAAGCTTACCGTACGCGCACTCCGCGATTTTTTTTTAAAATTATTAAATGTATTTTTGTACTTTTTGGTCCTTCGTGGACCCCCTGACAAACGCTAGGGGGTCTGCAACTCTCTTCGTTGCCCCCTTTTCACGTTATCCACCTTTGTTTTTCAGTGCGAGAGACAGAAAATGGCGGCCGACACTTTCTGATTTCGACCGATTCGAATGTTTACAGTCATGTAACCACCAATCAGAATTGAGCTCGCGCACGGCACCGTACGGTAAGCTTACCGTAAGCGCACGGAGCGCGCTTACAGATATATATATTGATTTAAATGCTATTTTCTCAGGACCTACTGAACAGATTTACACCAGACCTGCAAAAGGCACATCTCTGACCTGAGGACTACCTCTCTGCCAAATTTCAAGTAATTCTGTTCAGCCATTCGGGCTGTAGCTCGGACTAAAGGTCCTATGGGAAAATGCATGGGAAAAACGCGTTTTGGGACCCCCCCTTTTTTCTCAGCCCCCGCTTGACGAATCCCCCCCGAGACTTTCAGGGTCGGAGCGGAGCGCCCCACCTATTTTGAAAATTTCGCGAGGATTCGTCAACCGGCGCCAAAGTTATTCCAAATAGAATGTTGCGGATTTCCTATGGAAACACGGTCCGAACTATAACTATCTACTGGCGACCGCCAGTAGAATATATATATATATATATATATATATATATATATATATATATTCACTGAAAAAACCATAGGTTTCACACATGTTATAGTTAGCGGAAATTTTACTGATAAAAAACCAATGAAATTCCCCCGTTATAGCTAGTGCAGGCAACTATAACTCACGCGACCGCAATCCTCTGCTGATGCTAATACTGTATTTAGACACTTATTTGCCCAGGTCTTCTTCCATACATTTTTAGCTATACATATATTACAAATATTTTTTTTCCATAAAGACACATATGTCATCAGCAGAAGATTGCGGTTGCGTGAGTTATAGTTGCCTGCACTAACTATAACGGGGGAATTTCATTGGTTTTTTATCAGTAAAATTTCCGCTAACTATAACATGTCTGAAACCTATGGTTTTTTCAGTGAATTTGCAAGTTTTTTTAAATGGTAATTCCTAACTATAACGTGTGTGAAACCTATGGTTTTTTCAGTGAATTTGTACGTTTTTTTAAATGCTAAGTTACTTTACGCCATTCGTGGCGTGCGCGCCCACTTAACGCAGTTCGTTCCGTGCGCGCACGGTGCGCTTCGCGCACCGCGCGCCCACTTTACGCAGTTAGTGACGTGCACGCACGGTGGGCACGTGGTGCGCTACGCGCACCGCGTGCCCACGTTACGCTAGATGGGCAATGTACGCACGATGCGCTTCGCGCACCGTGCGCACATGGAGGACATATGATGCACTTCGTTTTGAAAGGTAATATTTTAATTTTTCGTATATTTTATAAGCCATGCACAAATGGTGCCCTTCGGGCACCATTTGCACACGGGGTGGAGAGAGTGTGGATAATTTTTTTTTATTATTATTTTTTATTTTTTAGTTTATCTCCGGTGTAATAAGTCATGCACAATTGGTGCCCGTCGGGCACCAATTGCACACGGGGTGGAGAGAGTGTGGATAATTTTTTTTTTTTTAATTTTTTACCGTACGCGTACGGTAAGCGTAATCGTCAAAATTACCGAAAAAATAAAAATTCCGTTTTTGGCCTTAGGGGATGTTTGGGGACTCCATCACCATAGCTATGTGTGTGGGAGCTGTCTAAACAGCCCCTTTACATGTTTTTGGGCTTTATATTTTAAAAATCACTCTCAGTGCGAGAGAGAAAATGGCGGCCGCCGCTTCCTGGTTTCGGCCGATTCGAATGTTTACTTAGATCCAAGAGCCAATCAGAATCGCGCTCGCGCACGCCACCGTACGGTAAGCGTACCGTAAGCGCACCGTAAGCTGGCTCAGATATATATATATTGATTTAAAGGCTATTTTCTCAGAATGTACTGAACAGATTTACACCAAACCTACAAAAGGCACTTCCTTGACCTGAGGACTACCTCTCTGCCAAATTTCTAGTAATTCTGTTCAGCCGTTCGGGCTGTAGCCCTGTCTAAAGGTCCTATGGAAAAATGCATGGGAAAAACGCGTTTTGGGACCCCCCTTTTATCTCAGCCCCCGCTTGACGAATCCCCCCCGAGACTTTCAGGGTAGGAGCGTAGCGTAGCGCCCCACCTATTTTGAAAAATTCGCGAGGATTCGTCGACCGGCGCCAAAGTTATTCAAAATAGAATGTTGCGGATTTCCTATGGAAACGTGGTCCTAACTATAACTACCTACTGGCGACTGCCAGTAGGTAATTTATATATATATATATATATATATATATATATATATAAATAAATAAATAAATAAATAAATAAATAAATGTATGGAACCTGAAACTATAGTTATAGTAAGCAAGAACAGTAGGAAAACTAGAAATTAGTGGAACACCTCACCAACTGTCTGTCATCCCGTTTCCACTTTGCCAAAGGGGAGTCCGGTGCTTCGGCCGAAGCAGGAGACAGTAGTGACACTATACGCCCCACCGCCACAGCTGCACGTCTGCCCTGAGATGAACTTCCACCGAACAGAACCCAGAAACCTCCTATAGTACAAGTGGAGACGCAAGACGAAGCTCCTGGTGAGCCTCGCACCCTTTTCCCATCAGAGTCCGTACCACTCCGCACCAAGGCCACAGCTTCAGCTGGCCAGGCGTCTGTTATGGCTTCAGAGCAGAGCGAGCATATTCCTCTGACAAGATCCAGTTCTTTCTGGTCAGTAAAGTGCGAAAAACAAGTGAAAAGGAAAACATGCCCTTCTCACCTAGTGAAGCTCAGAAAATGGCGACAGCTCAGAAAATGGAGTCACTCAAGCATAAGCCTCTATTCACGCAAAAGAGCAAAATTAGTATGCAAGATGACATAAGATCAGGCCAAAGCCAATAGCAAGCACTGCTGTTAAGCAATATAAAGTCAGAATCTGAAAGAGAAATAATCAAGCCCTACTTCGTAGCTTATTCTTACTAGGCAGGCCTACACATCACTATATTATGTTAGAATATGCTAAATAAGACTGAGATGGTGATGGGTGACGGTCATTATCAGGCTATTTATCCACATAAATGGCACATTCATTACAACCACCGATCAGCAGTGCGAAAAGCGCGCAGAAACGTTATACCAGCAAAAACAGAGTCAAAACTGGGAGGGCAGAAAGCAAAAACTCTGGGGAAACACGCCAAAAGATGCCAAGTCTAACAGGGACAAACAGGGCAACAAATGTAGTTGATCTGTAAGGAAACAAGAGAGAAATATTACCATAGATATTTCTTGCTAGAACCACAAGATGAAGAAACAGAATTATATAAATCTATTAGTGTGTAGAGGGACCAGCTGTATCCATATTGTCAACCAAATTAGAGTGGATTAATTTCTTGAATTCGGCTGGGTATTCTTACTGGGTAGTTCTATTTTGATAAGTGACCTTATAAAGACACAAATTAAAAAGACCATATTGAGCATCCAAATTTCATAATTCCGTATGAAGACTGAGAAATTCCCTACTTCTGTTGGCCATGGCATTGGAGACATCTTGTGAAATAAAAATCTGTCTGCCCAACCATGTAATCTGTCTTTTTAATTTGGCTGCATTGAGAACTGTCAGAAGATCTGTAAATTCCCAAAAAAAGAGAATCACTCCTCTCAGTTTAGAAGGTGGTGCAGAATGAAATAGGTGTGGACCCAGTCTGTGAGCTTATTGTATATTGAGATTGGTGAAAGGAGGTAAGTCCAATAACTATGGAAGAAAAGAGATAAAGAAGGAGACAGAATCATCACCTATTGTGTCTTCAGGAAAACCATACATACGTGGATAATTTTGCCTGTTTCTGTTCTCCTAGTCTTCCAAGTGTTTCTTTAACTGAATAACCTCCTTCTCCAAAATTGCAATTTTATTAGTCTTATCATGTAGATCACAAACTTGCTGTTCCACCAAGGACATTTGCGTCTCCATCAGGGACTATTCTAGTCATCATGGTGCTGGATGCATTTATGGGTTTCCTCAACAAAGGGGTAAAGTCCTCAGGCCACTGAAACGGCATTGCAGGGGTACAGCTATATCCAGGTGGAGCACTTTGGTTTACAAACAGTTGTCTGCTATCTCATCTCATCCGTTTGGAGAGGTATTACAGCCAATTATAGATGCATTGTATACCACCCCTTCTCTATTCTAGGTGAATTACCACCATCAAATATGTAGCTGCCATACAAAGGAAAGTCCACTTTGTACCCAGGCTTGGCTCTAGGATTCGGGATCTGGGAGAGCCCTGAAGGAGCATGGGTTGACCATGATGAAGAATGGATTTGTGTAGCATCTCCCGGGTGTCTGAAACATAGATCTGGGAATGCTGAATGGTTTTGTCTTGGGGTGAGTTGCATACTCTGCCTACTGTGGGGTTGTGCGTGCTAGTTTTAACTCTATTTCCAAGGGTTTCTTTTGTACTTAGGTTCTTTATCTCTTTGCTCTCTAAGTATCACTCTCCTTTCTTTCTCTCACTCTCCTTTCTCTTCACCGCACCATTTTTTCTCTACGCCAAAGCCTCTGTTCTCTACACCTCACTCTTTTCTGTCTCTAACTCACCCTGTTCTTCTCACCCTCTGCATCCTCCTGCCTCACCCGTCTCTCTCCACTTCTCTGTCCTCTTTCTCTGCCTCACCCTTCTTTTACCATCTCATCCTCCTGTCTCCCTGCATTGGCCTACTTTTTCTCTCTACCTACCTCACCCTAATTTCTTTCTCCCCTAATTCTTCTCTCTTTCCACCTCAATCTCCTCTTAAATCTTCCCCCGTTCTCTCACTGTGCTTCTACTTCCACCTCATTCTTCTGTCTCCACTTCGTTCTTCTCTCTCGCTTCACCTTTATTTCTCTTCGATACATTTCTCTTACTTTCTTCATCACCAGCCTTCTCCTTCTCTTCACCTTCCCCCCTCACTCTCATTTCCTCACTAACCTTCTCCTCTGCCTCACCCTCCTCTCTCTGCCTCACACCCCTACCTATCTCCTCCCCTTCTGCTTCACCATCAACCTGGACTCTTTCCACCTCACCACCTTCTGTCAGCCTTAACTTCACTGCTGCCGCCAATGGGCTAGTAATTTTTTGTATGTAAACGAAGCAGGAACTTCTTCCGTACAAGCCTTTGTGCTTGTGTGGGTGTCATAAATGTACCTTGCAATCCGGTTTTCATTTTGTCAGGCAGCTCGCAACATTTAAAACAGTGGCTTCACCAAAGCCTGGATTACACAGTTTGTGTAATCAGAAGATCTACAAAGACTTGGAGGACGTGCATATTTTTAAAGAAATTGTAAAGGGCTGTGACTTTTTGAAGGTTTTGATAGTGCTTACTGCTGTCCCTTGACTTTAAATAAATGTAATAATAATTGGAAGAGCAATAAAAGTTGGCAACTGGTCAAACAGCACATGTGAACCTGTTTCTTAAAAAGGTATAGCTCATGTGCCTCAAGACAGGCATGTTCCCTTATCTTCTTCCTTTCTCTAGTCTAGTCTAGTCTCTCCTTATCCATCACCCTCTATGTCTCCAACACACTGCCCACCTATCACTCTTCTCTCTCTTTTGTTTTACCACTGTCCTCTTAACACTCCTTTCCTGCACCAACACAATTTAGCATTTGCTCATTACGCTCCTGAAATAAAGCACCCAAGGCCACAGACGAAGGTAAGAAAAGGTGCTCAATGGTTTTATTACTGCCCTATCCACAACTCCAGGTTAACTGCCTTCAAATCCCCTAGAACTAAGATCAGAGAAACATTAATATGCTCAAGGTAAAGAACCTCTGTGGTGAATAAGACAGTTCCACTCTGATTACCTTCCTTTTCATCATCCTAATCCTTTATCAGCCTCATCCTCTAACTTTACACTTCCCTACTCCTCCCCCTCCACTCACCTCTCGTCCCCTTCTTAGTTCAGGGCTATCAATCAGTTTTTCCCATTACCAACATTGCTCATCATTCTTCTGTTATTTTCTCCTTCATCCACCTCTAATACCATCTTCATCTCACACTCTACTTTATGACACACATCACTTTCCTACACCTCTGTAATCAGCCCTTCTGTCATAGTTCTTCTCTTCCCTTCTACTCGCTATTTTACTCTTATTTCATCCACCCTTTCTTTGCCATTCTTTTTTTTTTTATTCATATTTTTTTTCTTTCTCTTTATCTTTCCTATCCTCTAATTACCCTCCATTTCTCACCCCTCACCATTCCTATCACAATTTCTGCTTGTCAAGGCTCCAGAATTTCTGATCAAGTTCACTACCCTTTAGAGCCATGGTTGTGGAAGCTGTGGACTTGGGTTTTTTAGGACTTCTGATGAAAAGACACCATCACATCCAGCTTTGAGTTAATTAATAGACAATAACATTAGTGGTCTAAGCACGTTATGTACTTACTCTGCCTTCCAAAATGCACCAAAACACAATTGATTGAATCTCAAATAACTGTTTTTTTATCCAGGTCATGAAAACTTAGAAGCTCAGAATGTTTACAATTCGTGGTAAGATTTACACATTTTTTACAGCGCCTGATATCCCAGTCTCGAGTGGAAAATGAAAGGCGGAGTACTAATATTTTAACTTATGCATTCACAGGTTGTAGAAACGTCTTAGCAGCAAGTACATTAGCCCACTATGGCCCCTATGTATCAATGCATTTCTCCATAGACGCAGAATGGGGAAAACCCTTTGAGCTTCAGGTCCTATATTATCTTGTTAGTTTAGGAATGAGGGGTTACAGCAGCCCAATAATCTGTTTCTATGTTACACAACATGGGGGTTTGTTGGGAGAGGATAAATGCACATTTCTCTGGGGTCCAAGGGGTCCTGTCTGTGCCGTAAATTTTAAACTATATTAGGGTCTCTGATGTCTGGAGTCTGAGTAGTCAGGACTGTGGCAGTACTTATCGCCGGTGCTGCAACAGAATAGCTGCCAACACTGTTTTTTGTATAATGGGAACTTGCTCTGCCCGTGCTGTATCTGGGTTCTGTTAGTGAAACTTGGAAAATTATTTTCAACTCAAAAGAAACGTCAAATCGTGTGGCATTGGCAGTGTTTTTTCCCCATGGTGAAACAAGTTAAGAATAGCATCACAGCAGTAAGAAAATAAAACAAATCACCACTAAGATATAAATTGAGTGTATGGATCTTTTCAATTATTTTATTAGAGGTCTTAGAATCCTATATGATTGTTTCTGCCATATACAGTGCCAGCCACTGTAATTATCGAGCAAGGGAGGACCAAATTATGCGGCAGGGTTTCCTAAATTATGCAACAAGATAAGGGAGCTTGCGGGCCACTTTCGATAAATAGACATGTCACAATCCTGGCACTGCTCTCACCAGCATGAGAGTAGCTTCAGGATTGGTTGGAGTGGCCTCACTCAGCACTTTCAAGAGCACTGGAGGCCTGTGCTTTCTCTAACCCAGCTAAGACTGATTGGTGGTTTAGAGAAGTTTAAAATGTGCATGTCTGGCTGGCCGTCGCAAGCCGACTGGACAAAGAGACATGTACATTTTAAAGCCCACAGCTCCCTGCTGCCACTCGGCAGCACTTGCCCCGCCCAGTTCAGAATGGGTCACTTGCTGAAAAATAAAATGGTAATAAATAAACTTTAGTACCATTCTATTTTTCAGCTCTGGCCTGTGGGGCGAAACTCCTCTGCTCAAACGGAGTTGGCCCTGCAAAAGATGTTTCCTACTTGTAAATGGGCTTAGGAGGTCCACTGGGCTGCCTTGGAAAAGCCTGACCCGCCTGCCCCTTTGCTAGAACCAGGACTGTTTGTACCTCCTAACCTCTCTTGCTAGTGATTTATTGTATCAATTGAAGATTGATACATTATATCACTGATTGATTGAGGAGTGGGGAAACCGCTGAGCATCGGGAGACTCCACATTTGAACCTTCTGGATTTAAATGTACTGTTTTCTGATTGTAGGCTGACCTCTCAAGATTCCCTTGTCCATCCATGCACGACAAGCTCATCCAAACCGTTTTTGTTTTATTCCAATTGTTATAGTTGTCTTCATATAATGGGAAAATCAGGACTACAAATTGAGGATGCAAAATTTAAATCTGGACTGGATTAGTTACTTACGCCTGGACCTTGCAGCTTGAAATCTTTTGTAAGGCTGGACTAAAAATCTGAGCATGGAAATTGACATTGAGATTGGTTGAAAGTGTTGACACTTAGCAGCTACATGTCTATCAGTTCTACTTTACTGCAGGGTTTTAACCCCTCGTTTTCAGTTGCCATTCAAGCAGTACAGCAAGTAGCATCAACATACAATGCCACTCAAAATATGTCAAAATTCTAATAATTAAAGTGTTGATCCAGTTCCACTGTTATGTAGCTGGCAAGAATTCAAACTACCTGTGTGATAATATAAAGAAGCCCTCTGTTCTTATTTGTGCAAGTACTTGTTTGCAAAAGACTATCTGTACAACAAATAAGCCTTTACTTTGGTTCTGCTTGTAAATGGCGCCGACAGGGGATTCAATTCCATTCTTGCATACTGATTATAAAATTGCAGCCGCCGAAGGCAATTGGAGTTGAACAAGGAAAACCCTGCTGCTTTGCCCTAATAATTCACTGACAGAAACAATCCTTCAACAAGCATTTGCAATGCAATAGGTCTCGCATTATTAAAGTTTAAGCTATTGGTGTTTCATTATTTAGCAATGCCAATAGCTCAAACTTTAATAATGCGAGACCTATTGCATTGCAAATGCTGGTTTGTTTCATGTTGCTGTGACATTTAGATGATTTAAAACTAAATGTGGGAAAACGTTTGCCAAAAGAAAGTAGAAGATGAAGCTCTATAACTCCAGTGATATGTAACACATGTTTTGATTCTAGGTTATGCATAATCCAGAATTTAACATAGAAATAACAGGACATAAATAACCTATTTTCTTTAAAAAAAAAAATAAAAAAACTAAGAAAGAAACAGAACAAACTAGTTTTGCATTGTTTTGGAGAGGTTTTTTTTTAAATTTATTTGTACTTAGAGAGCAATTATGCTGGCTTAAGACTGATTCAAAGTGCTTACCAAGGGAAGAAAATAGAAATAAAGAGGGCTAGGCATGCATCTTCAGACCTAACCTTTTGCATCATAACAAAGTGTATTTGTAAAGTGCACATTCACCCCTTGGAGCATCCCGGGGCTGAATAAAAGAAGTTTATTGTCACTCAACACAAAGGTACTCATTTATCAACCTCAAAAAGATGGAAGGCTAAGTAGGCACATCCCTGAGCCTCCCTTTCCCCTGATTAGGCTGGGGATCTGGTGATCAACACTCCAGTACCTCAGAGAGCAGCCGGCTTCGGAGAAATTCAAAAGACTGGTGGAAATACATATTTAGGCTTTCGGGAGTCTCTTTCCACTGGGAGGAACCTTGCACGTGGATGGAGTACTCCAAAAATGTTTGCATCTTAGCTGGTGGGTGGAGAGTATATTTTAGGAGGTCCACCTCAAGGGAATGGTCGGTCAGTAAGTAGTGATGAAGTTGGAAATTTATATAGGATGCATGTCCATCAGTACCTTGTGCACTGGGCACACATCTTGAATTCAATTCATGGTCTTGTGTGCCAGACCAAAGAGGAGTTGAACTGCATGGTTGTCCACCCTGTGTTGGTTGGTTAGAAGACCTCCATATACCCATTACAGTAGTCTGCCTTGGTGGTGACCACTGCTAGAGCAGTGCCTGTCCTTTGAGGCCAGGCAGCAGAGGCAGGAATCCTTCCAGGATACAAAGATGGTGGAAAGCATTTTCATAGCAATGTTCACCTGATCGTATTAATCGCTGACAGGTTTGAATCGAAGATAGCTCCCAGGTGTCACACTAGTTGTGAAGGGTTGCAGATAGACAGGATGACCAGTCGTGAAATAAAAATGGGATAAAGCGATTTTCTCTCAATTATAATTCAATATTTTATACATTTAAAAAAATTGCATGTTCCCACTTTATGTAAAACGTAATAGCATGAAATGAGTTGGTGCCAGGCTTGCAAGATGCAAATAATGACTGTCACATTTTTTTTGTTCTGCACGAATACAGTTTCTGTAGCAAGAACCCGATAGACATGCTGTAAAGTGTGTCTGTCTCACATAGCATCAGAATGCTGAAATCAGCCGCTAATATCCACACAGCTGCTGTGACTGTGAAATAGAGGGTGAGAAAGATGGTCTAAAAATAATGTGTGTCATCTCTAATTTTTTTTTTTTTGGGCGGAAGCAAATGCACTTTGCCCTTCTGCAGTCTGGCATTTTGAGAAACGTCAAGTATAGGGCTGCAGGAGTACCGAGCCTCTTCCTTACAACAAATGCCAGCAGCTGTTATTAGTTTTTCATGCCAGAATCTGCATTCAGCTCATGCCAGGGACCAAGTCAAGTGATAGTTCAGATTATCCAATCTGCTGCACTTCTAGTTGGGGGTAGAATGCGGTTGAAATACTGAGCAAAATGGAAAAAAAACATGTCCTTGCCTGATGCTTTGTTAAAATATAGCAAAGTTAACTTGTACCCGCCGCATGGAAAACTAGCCCTGTGGTGGGGGAGGGACAGTTGTGAGAGGCGCCATGAGACACAAGCGGGGCGGGGGCGCGCATTCCAGGCGGGGGAGTGGACCCTTTGAAGTATGATGCCGAGGCTGTGGCTACACGTGCACCCGCCAGTGGGCTGAAGCGCTTCCCCAAACGGATTGCATGGCGGTACGATGCACGTGATTGTGCACGTATTCGCCATGCAATCCACTTTTGGGAGCACTTTGAAATGCCCCTCTTACTAGAGTCTCGCATAGCGATTGCGTAAACGCAATAGCTAGGCGAGACCTAAAAAGGCAGCGTCCCCACTCCCACCTGACAGACGCCCAGCCCCTCCTCACCACCCTGCCTTCTCACAAACGTGTTCTTTCGCATGTGCACGGGATTTTATTTCAGTGTCTGCTCTTATTTTGTAATCAGATAGTGTCACGAGAGTGTCAAGCTGTAGCATGTGTAATAAACGGAGCACCTGGAGCAACAGCGACCAGAACCCCCGCTTGGCTTACATTTCTGAGGTTAAACCTGCAGCGCATTAAACAAGAACCTCCATCAACAAAATCTAAACACACTTGCAAGGCCTGCCAAGACCATTCGATTTGGAAACTCTGCCTGGCGTTTGACCTTCCCGGGTTCATGCCCTTTACCACCCCTCTGATGCCCTTCGCTTCTTTACTTTCCATCATCGTCTTAAAATAGAGGCCGCCCTAGGAAATGAATTCTCTAAAGCAAGAAAAATAATCAAAATGTCACTTCAAAGCAAATGCTTCAGTGAAAGCTGAAATAATCGAGAATTATAAAGGTGCAAATGAGATGTCTTTCTGGGAGAACAGTGTATTACATTCACAGCAAAGGAATTTACAGATCTCACTTTCACAACCTTTTTTCATGTTGTGAATTCCATTAAACCAGCTGCAAATGGATCTTGTTCAATTTGTGGCTTTTTGTTTTTTGGTACATTTGGCTCTGATTGTCAGATAATCAAGACTTATTGCAGTGATAAAACGAACAGAAATTGAAGCCAGTAAGGAAAACCAAGGCATTAGCTATCTGTAGGAGAGTAGGATCTGCACTTATGTGGCCCCCACTTTTTTTTCTGATGTATACACTGGTTTCTGGCTATAAGCAGGCTGGGTCCCTGCTAATCAGGGCCCCAGTCTCTCTGTTCTCTCTAGACGACTTGGAGTGCATATTAGATGCACTAGTGATTGGTTACTGTGGTGCCTTATGAGCCCCTAGTATATGGTACCTTAGGTACCAAGGGCATAGGTACTTTACAGGCCTACCAGGGGCTGAAGCATGTATTATGCCACCCCTGGGAAGCAGACTAAAATCGGACACCTCAGGCCTGCTACTGCAGCCTGGGTGAGGTAGAGTTAGCACTCCTCACTGAGGTATAGGTTCCTATATCTCACCATACACACACATATAAACCTAGCAGTCACCCCTATGGCAGGCCCTATCAATTCTGAGGGCAGGGTGCTTGGTTTACAATGTGAGGGGGTGCCTCTGCCTGATCAGGGCCCCTCTGCAGCTGGCATGGTCCATTCCCTGTGGCTGTTTGTGGATGCGGTTAAACCATATACTCTAAAGTGCATTATAACCTCCCGGTTAATGCTAACTTTGGAATGACTGCATCAAAACATGTCGTGTTTGGTGTCAAACATCTTGGAAACATACCCCCCACATCAGTCCATGATGTGGGAGTATGATCCCACCCTTCTGGAGGGGATGACATGTACCCACTGTAGTAAAACGACAGAAATCTGAAAGAACCCTGACATCACAAAATGGATGCCACCAGCACAGACACTGGGCTGCCCTCCTGCTGCCGACTGAAACTCGCAGTGGAGGAGGCCCAACAAAAGGCATCCTGTCACAGGGAGGTGTCACCACCTTCCAGACAGGATTTAGTGTATTGGAGCTGGGTGGGTGCACTCTTAGAGTGCTTTGAAGTCCTGCACTGGGGGAGCAGTAGGCTCCTCTGTGCATATACCAGCTCAAACCGGTTCAGGGGCTGCCAGCCCCTGCTCTGGCGCGAAACTGGGCAAAGGGGAGTGGGTGTAACCATCCACCCCCATGACCCTCCTATAGGAGTGGTCATAGAGCTAGTCCCTCCCTTTCACTATAAGATAGGTACACCTTGCCATTGACAGTTAGATAACCCTGGACGACACTTTACAAGAAGAATCCTGGCCCTTCGATGTTCCACTACCTTTGGAAGACAGAAGAATCTCCCTTGGAGTCAAGGAGTGACTCCCCTGCTTGGCAGGCACCTGAAACTCTAATCAACGGTTGCAAACTTTCCCGCTCCCGCCGGAGTCTGATGTCCCTGTGACCCCAGAAGCAGATTTCCTGACCTCTCGTCAGCCATTTTGAGTCCCTAGCGAAGCTGTGGCGTCTGGACCCCACGAGTGACGAGTAACTGCAATACCTGGGAACCGTGCACTATTGTCGAGTGCAACCCCTTCACGACATTCAACGAACTTGTGCTTTGGACCATTTGTGGCCCAAACCTCCAGCAGGTTTTGCAGCAAAAATCAGAGGCCTACCGCGTCCCGAGTGACCGTGGGCTCCGGTGAAGCATTTCCTCAAGAGGCGTCTTCGTGATGTCTTGCCCATTGGCTAGCGGGTCCCCCGAAGACTTTCTTCTCGACTCAAAGGGCTTCCCTGGTTGCTCCAGGCGTGCCCTCACTTACCCTCGCTTGGTGAGTCCCTCAGACCTTGCTGGCCTGCGCCATCGACTTTCTTCACTCTACACAAGACTTGCTTTTGCCAATGCTTGTTGGCTCCAATCCAGTTGCCGACACCACCATCAGCTGCAGACGTCGTGGGACATTCCGAATCCAGCTGCTGGTCATCTTCAATCCCTCCTGGACCTCGTGAGCGAAGAGTCAAAACACCATTGACAACCTGGAATCACCCGACATCCGTGGGCATCCATCTTACTGGCCCAGGGTCACTGGCAAGTGACTGTGAACACTGTCCCTTCAATTTTCAGGTCTTCTACATCTTGAATCCAGGCTTGGATTCCACCGGACACTTCTTCAGTCGCCGCAAGCAGCAAGTCTTCTTTGGTTTCCATAGAAAACAGCGACGTGACCCGACACCAAAAGACACCTATGCACCCGGCTTCCCTGGGTGAGGTAACTCGTGCACTCCGGTGCCCTAGTGTGTGTTGGCCCTCGAATAACTTACCTTGTAAGTGGCTTGCTTGTAGACGTCGAAGTACCCTAAAACTTTAAAAATCAAACCGCGACTTGCTCCATTGTAATCAATAGGGAACCCGCGTCTGTGTTCACACACTGCACGCGTCTCCCGTGGGCCTGTTACTTACCTGCTAACACTGCAGTCTTGAAGCCCAAGCGATTCTACAGGCCCTAGGCCTTGTCATTTTGCAAGTCGACTTTCCTAACCCATTTTTTTTAGTGTATGGTCTGGTACGCCCCTAGGGCCCCAGCCATATTTGTGCTTAACTTATTGTTAAACGTTGATATTTGAATGTGTACCTGGCTTCTAATCTCATAAACAGATTAGTAGAGTGTGTCAAGAAATAAATACATATATATTTGATATATATAACTGTGTGGTGCCCTTTCATTTGGTAATTCAAGAGATTGTAAGGTAAAATAAGCTGCTTTACATTCCTCTGAGACTTAGCCTGAAGGCTGCTCTCCACAGCTACCACTAGGATAGCTTTCTTTAAAAGGTTGTCTTAAACCTATCTACCATAAGAGTCGAATTGGACTGGTGCAAGGTGGCCACTATAACTAGTGACCAGCATATGCCAGGCCAACTTCTCACACTCTTTTTAAGTGAAGTGAAATAAGCTTTATTTCTATAAAAACATATCTTAAAAGCACATACATACATAAACAAAATATGTAAGATCAGGAGACAAGCCATAAAAATGTAATATCGTCATATTTCCAGAACAAGCAAGAGACAAAAGATACATGAAAACAGAATAAATAAGAATTTAAAAAGGGAATACAAACAGACGATAAGATAATCAGGCTACTTAATTGGGGGCTACAAGGGCTTTAGATCTTATGAGCCAAGACCACCCCCAAAATTTCGATAAAGCGCAAACATACAATGATCGTGTGTCTGATTTAAGAATGCGCAAAGCTAGGAGATGGTCAACGTGCCCAAGTCTCTACACAAAGGTTTGAGCCAATAGGACCTTGGAATTTTATATTCAGGACATGCAAATAAAACATGTGCGATTGACTCAACTTTAGTCTTGCAAAAGGGACAGAATGGTGGTGTCTGGGAAGGTGGTTTCCAGCGTGCGGTCAGCTCACGCACCGGAAGAGTGCAAACCCTAAACTTAAAGTAAAGGGCTCGATCGTAAGGCTTCTGGATAGTATCGAGGTAAGGCTCATAGCGCACTTCATCTTTAAGCTTTAGGAACTCAATGGTGCTTCTGCCACCATATGGGTTGGAGTTCCTTTTTGCAGTAACCCAACTCCAATATAGTTTCTTCAGCTCAGCTTTCGGGGGCGAGGTTCTATTCACCCAGGCGTCTTTAAGGCCAAGGTCATACAGCAAGCCCTTTACGTCTTTCAGCCATTTAATTTTGTGCCAGCAAGGCATAGACAATATTTCAGATAGTCCCTCCGCATACCTGGCTAGCTCGGGAGTTCGCCAGAGCCGAGCCCATAGAAGCAGAGGGCGTACTTTTGCCAAGTCTTTCATCGCGTGACACCCTAGATCCATTAGTAGGGGCACTACAGGAGTGCTCTGAGGTAGTGCCATCAGTTCTTTATAGAAACTAGAGTCGGACTTGGCAAGCTCGTCAATATTATTCAAGCCCCATAGCTCGGCGCCAGAGTGCCGAGCTCACGCCTTTTGCTTTGTATATCTCCAAGGCTGGGGCTATTGGCCTGGACGTGGAAGAACGGTGTTCCCTGAGGAGGGCACCAGTGATCCTCTTATGGGTTAGGAGCATCTTTTGTAAGTGGGGTGACCAACGCATAGTATCTGAAATGCGAATACCCAGGTAATCAAATTCTTTTACCCTTTCGAGGGTAGCCACATTCAGGACTGGGGGCCGCCCTAATTTCTTAGGAGGATTCAATATTAGGTATTTTGTTTTGGTGGTGTTTATAATAAGGCCTCTGTCGTTACAAAAGGCTTGGAAACTATCGAGGAGAGTTTGTAGACCCATAGGTGATTTAGACAACAAAAGAGTGTCATCAGCAAACAGGAGAGTTGGAATACGTTCGCCCGCCAGGGATGGCGCATCAGAAGGCGCTTTCATCAGATGGTCCACTACACCATTCACATAGAGTGAAAAAAGGGTAGGGGCAAGAACGCATCCCTGGCGGACACCCCTGTTCACTGGGATTCTCTCTGTTTTCTGTCCCTGTGGGCCCCACCGTACTTGAGCATAATTTCCCTCGTGGAGTTTTATTAGTAGAGTCAGCAAGTAGGGCGGAATATTCATATTAGCCAAGACGCCCCACAGAGTAACACGGGGGACAAGGTCAAATGCTGTTTTTAGGTCTATAAAAGCAAGGTAGAGACTACCCTTACCAAGAATGACAACCTTCCAGTAAATAAGGAACAGTCTGAAGACCTGTTCTATGGTGCCTGTCCCAACCCTGAAGCCTGCCTGATAGACAGAGAGGATGTTATTTTCGTTCGCCCAAGAAAGAATCCTCTCCAGAACCACTTTCCCAACCACCTTCTGGGACGAATCGATCAGACTAATTGGGCGGTAGTTAGCTGGATCATCTCTACCGCCCTTTTTAAAGATCGGGACAACCTCGGCACCTTTCCAAGATTCGGGGACCGAAGCACCATTAGCAATGGCATTTTTTAAAGTGGAAAGGAGCTTCCCCCATCCAGATGGATCTAGTCTGAGGATATTGCCAGGAATACCATCCGGACCAGCTGCCTTCTGAGGGACAATAAACTTGATAGCATTGAGCACTCAATAGAAAAATATCTCAAAAATAGAGTGGGGGTCTAGGGGACATAGGTTTAAAGACTCAAACAGTAGAAAATCCCGATCCTACATATCAATACAAAGACAACTGTGAGTCTGAAACAATGAGTGACCTTAAAAATGCTACACCATGAATATACCAAAATATCACACTGGATATATATACATGCATTAAAGATCTACAAATGCATCAAAGATTCCCATCACCCACTAGAAGTGGGTTGCTTCATCATTTGGGAAACCTGGGACTTGTCAGAGAACCAGACACCACCAGGTGAACGTGGATCAGGGTTCAAAGTTTTGCCCGGATGCAAATATACAAATGTTGCTTCAATGGAAGAAACCACTCTGAAACATGGTATGGGGTGATGTGTGCAGTGCGAGTAAAATAAATGTGGTGCAATAAAATTGGAAAACAAGGCACAGAGAAAATTTATTAAAGTGCTGCCTTGATACCAAATTAAAACAGTGCTTGTAACAGTTTTACCAAATAACTGTGTTGGAACTGGTCTACATGTTTCAGCTTTGGGTAGATTATACCCCAGCTTTCATCAGGACCATTATGAGCTACTGCATCTTATACGTGAAAAAACCAGGTAAATCATACAACCTGAACCTGTAATAGGTGTGGAAGAAATTACCCGAACAAGTCTGGGTATGCGCCTCGCCTCACCTGGCAACTGCTCAGGCTTCAGGAAGCACCGCTCACTCAGTCGGTACCTCAAACGGCTGCTGAGCCAGACCCCTTCTGGCTCAGCAGCCGTTTGAGGTACCGACGGAGAGAGCCAATAGTGTACAGGCATAACCTACAAAACAGTGAGGCACCATCTTGACTGGCTCTTTCTTTGCATTAATAGCAGTCCAAAGTATAAGCGAAACAAAAGTCCATAACAAGACCAAAACGCAGGACCAGAAACCCATTCAACGTAGAGTCACCAAAGTCCAGAGAAACACCG
This sequence comes from Triturus cristatus, assembly GCF_964204655.1. Classification (NCBI taxonomy): domain Eukaryota; kingdom Metazoa; phylum Chordata; class Amphibia; order Caudata; family Salamandridae; genus Triturus; species Triturus cristatus. The sequence continues at coordinate 1,161,080,851 of NC_140579.1, forward strand.
ATACCCAAAGGAAACTGTAGCACCACAGCACTTCAGCCTTGTCCATAGCCAGAGCCCAAAAGGAAACTGCAGCTCAAGGAAGCTTCAGCCCTGTTTCTGATCATAGCCGGTGCTGTTCAGTTCCGGGTCCTCGCAGCGCTCTGTAAATGTTCCGCCATAGAAGCCCCAGTAAGACAGGAGGCCAGTCAGGGCAGAGTCAGTGGCGAGAGCCAGGCCCATGCTCAGAGGCTTCAGGGTCAGGGCCGAGGGCAACACGTACAGCAAAAGCAGCCACAGCCCTGGAGACATGGTGAGGCAGTAGGGGACAGCGGGCACCGGAAGGCACTAAGCACTGCTTCCGCATTGTAGCAGGCTGCTTCTTTCGCCACTTAGATACACAGTGTTAGCAGTGATCATGTGAGCAATTTAAGAAATATACAGGAAAGGACTCTGGGTCAGACTTGTTCAGTCATTGGTTGTTTTGGCTTAGTCTTTTTTTTTTTGCCATTGATGCTGAAAACGCAATTTTATCAGAATTCATTACAGTGTGGCCACTGCATCAAGAGTCACTCTACTGGGAGTAGCTTTACATTGCAATTTTGCTGTTAACTTTATAATTCATTTTTTATTTTCACTGTCCTTGTTTTTTTTACTTTGGGGGTAAACAACCTCCTCAACTTCCCCTTTCTTTTTTATCATCACTCTTGTATTCAGAGGGTTAAACACATACATCTCCTTTTTCCCCGTAATTGGAGGGAACCCAACCCCTTTTTAGGTTTCGCCTGCACAGCGCTTGCACTGTGCTTGTAAAACCTATTGTATTCAATATATCTTAAATGAAGCTTACATCCCTCCTTCATTTATTTGTCACTGTGCTTGTCACTAGTTTTCCTTCGCTTTTATTGGCTTTTCTTTTAGGTGTTTTTCAGTATCCCGTGGCCCAATGACTCATTCTCATCTGCTTTCATGGCTGGAACTTCTTTTATTTGGTCAAGGCTGGAATCTGACTCCTTTAAACTAATGTTCGCGTACTTTTGCCAATGTATTTGAATAATAATTTTCCTGGCAGCACATTCGGCTACATTTTTATTATTTAATCGCGCATTATCTTTACTTTCCCTGACTGCACACATTGAAAGCGTGCTTTCGCCGATGTATTTTAAGGAAGGAATCTTTTCCTGGTAGCACACACGGCTACTTCACTTTTATGATTTAATCGCCCATTTACCTGGCTGCATGCATTTAAAGCGTGCATGACGTCTGCATGTTTTTCCAATGTTTTTGATTTGAACTCTGTGATGTTGAGCTGATGCCAAGACTCAACGCCGGCAACCCAGCATGCTTGTGCACTATTGAGAGGCAGCAGGGTACTACAGAGTGCTGAGAGCGGGGTCTCATGTGGGAAGTCCAGGAGGGCACAGAGAAGTCCTGCAAACTGGAGCCCTTAGTGTAGGAAAGTGCAAGCATTTAGGGCATGACATCCATGGCACTGGGGGTCACTGCACAGAGCCACACAATCACTTTTTCTTAAAACTTCACAGCTCCCTTAATCTGACTGAAGGTGAGCCTGAAGCACGGATCACAGCATGTCAGGAAAGCAACGCACATGTTAACGACTATTTTTTTTTTTTTTAAATGGTAGCAGATGCTGTTTGTCAAACGGTGCTTGAAGGGTGAGTATTAAAAGTTAATGGACTGTGTGTTTTTCCCCCTTGTAGCATGTCCAGAAAACCAATTAACTTTAATGCTTCACTGCGGTTGCCTGTAAGTCCTATCACTGTTCACCCTAGGTCTGCGCCCCTCCCTCACGCCTGTTCATGCCTTTCCATTTCGATCTGCCCATTCCCTTCTGCCTTCAAGACTTTCCCCTCTACTGTTCCACTATGCACTGTCCCTTACTCTTATCATTCTTCTCATACCAAACCTTTGCCGGAGCACTGGGATTATGTGAGCCAGTTGTTGTGGCATTTTTCCACATAATTATGGATTTGCCGCATTTGCCACATAATTCATACTTTTTTTCAATTATCTGCAGATTTTAATGGAAGAAACATTTTTCTAGCTCAAGCCGATCAAATGTTTCTAAAAACACAGCGAGGAAGGTTGCCACGCAGTGGAAGGACTTTCTTAAAGGTTGCTTGAACACATTTCATTTGCTATAGTCAAATTTAGGTGTTAAACTGGCACTAATGAGAAGAAACATTTGTCCAGGCAGTGGTAACATGGTTAAAAATGAAAAAATACTGAAGTAATAATATCACAAAATGTGCTGCATTGCACTGCATAATTTAGTCAACCCTGCTGGATAATTAGGTCTTTCCCACCGCATAATTCCAGTGGACCTGCTTATTTATATGCTCCTATGTTTTATACAGTCCTTCAGTCCCTACTGCTCTTATGCCTTACCCATTCCAAGTAGCTTTGCCACTATGTTCTGCTCTTTCTTCTATCCTCCCAAGCCTGACCCCTTTCCATCACTGTTAGCATTGCCCCTCCTCATATTCTTGTTATGACTCCTTACTCTTCTCTAGACACACACACACACACACACACACACACACACACACACACACACACACACACACACACACACACACACACACACACACACACACACACACACACACACACACACACACACACACACACACACACACACACACACACACACACACACACACACACACCTTGACATGCCCTTTTTAGCTTTCGCCTGCACAGCACCTGCACTGCTCTTGAGAAATCTATTGCATTATTAGGTTTCGCCTGTACAGCACTTGTGCTGTGCTTGAGAAATCTATTGCATTATTAGGTTTCGCCTGCACAGCGCTTGTGCTGTGCTGGTGAAATCTATTGTATTAAATATATCTTAAAAGAGATTTACATCCTGCCTTCACTTCTTGTTGGTCCTTGTCACCTCATTTTTATTGGTTGTATGCGTTCTATTTCCTGTTCTTCGGTGTGTTTTAGAAATCAGTTTCCCATTAGTAAAGTACTGTGTTCATCTGCTTTGGTGGAACTTCTTTTAAGCGTCTCAAGCAACGATGGGGAAAACAAAATTACAAGAAACAAGAGCTACACCCTTGCTTTAAAGTTACAGCGCTGCCAGAGTGATGTGGGCTCAGCGCGCTGCTGGTCTCAGTGGAGACCTCGTGAATCAAGTTCTTGCCTGGTACTCACCAGTCCCCTCAGAGGCAACACGCAGTCACCAGTGCCCCTGGGGCCGAAGCAGGCACACTCTAGTGCTCCCTTTTTTGTTGCAAAGGCGGGCGTTTGTTGTTGCTTCTCCTTGCTTACTCCTTCGTTGCTTGTTACCGCCTTGCTCACAGCCCCTCTCTACCGTCATTGCTGCCATCCTTCCTGCGCCACTGCTTGTTTTCTCCATTGCTTTTTTTAATCCCACTTAAAGCTTGGCATACAATTACCTTTGGTACAAATTTATTAAACGCAAACTCTGCCTAGTTGCAATAGAATGCTTTACGCGAGCACCACTTACTTAAAGTCTGATATCTTCTTTTTTAAGCCACCAGGAGATAGCCAGAATCTCAGTATATTGAGCTGACGCCGGGACCGGCACCTGGCTCCCCAGTTCCCTAGTAGGCAGCTCTGGAAATAAAGCAGCAGCCTCTCCCAATATCAGAGCTGTCTAATAAATAAACGAGCAGCACTATTCTAGTGCACAAAACGTCACATTCTGCAAGTTAAAGATGGCCATTCCTGTTAAAACTAGAACCCACCCACATCGACCTTCTTACATGAACATAAAGCGTCTATGCTAGTCACACGCTCTTGATTGCAAAAGTGCCTGTTCGCAGGCACTCCATTTCAATAATCTCAACAGCCAGTTTACTTGTTCCCTGTCCTGCCTCTCAGATGTGTAGTCACAGAGGTGCTCCCTGGATGGCTGTGAATGCATTCATTGACTCAACTGCCAAGCTCAGCAAAAGGGAATGAAAAAACAAAGCCAACTTCTAAGAGGGGCAGCTAGTGTCATTTCTGACTACCCTGTCAACCAAGCTATGAACCTTAAATTGAGAAACACAGACATTAGATCACTGGCCTTCTTTTTGTAAAAAAAAAAAGAACAGTATCTGCTACTGCAAGAGCGCAAAGTCAACAAATTGGCACATAGAGGGAGAACAGTTCTCTGCACTAATGTCACTGCTGCTCATGGCTGGGATGACCTACTTTGCAGGCACTGTGGGAGCCAGGAATTCAGCACAATACAGCAACGTCTGCATTAGATGCAGTGCAACTTGATAACAACTCGATCGGTATTCACATTGTAGGTATCACCATACTGTGGTCAACCCGTGCCGCGATAAACAGTTTAAACAACGCAGCAGCATCTGCTTCTCTGCAAGAAGGAAACTGAAACATTCGAATACTATGCACCCTTGAAATGTAGACCCCGATTCTGACCAACATGACCTAAAACTGCCTCACAGGATTCAGTGAAACCTGTGAGGCAGTGATAAGTCATGTTGGTCATCCAACGTGGCATTACTAGCGCTACCTTATGCATTGTGTTCTCAGGTTAATCGAAACATAAATTATAACCCCTTTGTAATGCCCCAGATTCTCTACTTTTCAGAATGTTATGGCACTTTGTTTTTCTCAGTTCTCATTTGCAAACTGAGGATGAGGGTTACAGTATGTCCCACCGGAATTCCAGTATGGCTGCTGTGAGGGGTTTCTGTGCATCGACACCTTTGTGTGGCCAATGTGCATCTGCCTTCCATTCTCTGCCCCCCCCCCATCCCCCAACCCTCCAATGTGATTGCTTTTCAGTGTTTTATTGTCATGCATCTTTATTTGTGGAGTTCACACGAAACATTAAACAGTTACTTATTGGCTTTGTATGATTTACCCATTTACTCGAATTATACTCCGCATGTATGCATTTGTGTCAAATGGCACCTGCATATGGTGTGTCATACTGAAGAAAATTGTGACTTTAGGACATGCCTCAAAAATTCATTAAAATCTTGCCAGACTTGCAGGTTTAGTGACTTGAATAATTTACTAGACACCCAGCGTTTATATACTTGAACCATAAACTGATCCCATTGTGTAGTCCAAGGCAAATATTTTCTTTCGCATTTACTTTTTTCTTCATCGCATATGAGAGCACCTTCAAAGGTGCGAGTTCAGCATGTGTTTGCACAAAAATCATTTCTTTTATTTAATAAACTAAAATGTTTAGGAAGAAACTAGCCCACATAGACGGTGCACATGACCGCCGACATAGTTTGTAGTATGGTAGTTTTTTAAGCCACTGCTGTTGCATGTTGGGACATGTTTAATGGTATTGTGTACAAGTCAGCACTGACGCGGTCACGCCCACGCCAGTGTTACAGTCTTACTGGTATGGCAATTTAATGGGTACGGGGCTCTGACACGCACTTTGCCTTTCAGTTTCTTCCATTCGGAGCACATTATATCGCACTTACGAATTTTGCATGCACTGGTGTGTGAACATTTTAACTTTGCTTGCATCACTCGATTGACCATTGTGTGACGAGTATTTTGCCTTCACCAGATGTATAGATAGAATTAAAGCTTAGTGTGGCTGCCAAATCAGAATATATTTTACTCAAAAGAGGGGGTTACAGAGTGTCTAAGTTAAATACTGTTTTAGCTTCTCTTACTTGCTTGACCCCTGCATGCCCGGTCAGCCTGTCATAGTGGTGTGCTTAAAGTGCTCCTCCCACATTTTCCTTTAAAGATATAGGTGGGTAGTCTTTCTACTGCCTGTATTTTTCATTTTTCTTACAAAGTAAAGGGGGTTAATAAGTAGTACCCTATTCCTCATGGGAGAAAGTGTGTTTTGCCCCTGCCACAATGTTGGCCATTCCAGACACACTGTGTCTAGCACAATATATTGCCTTTCTAAACAAACAAGTCATAACACTTTAACTGAGTTTCATTAACTTATATTGCGCAACTGCTCACCAAGCTACAGCCTACAACAAAAACAGCTTATTATTAATCACATAGGCGAAACCTAATGCATTTACCAGGTCTTGTTTTAGGATTCGCAGGTAGTGCTGTGCTCGTATAATCTAATGTATGCAATATATCTTTAAAGTGGCTTACATCACGCATTCACTTCTTATTTGTCCACGTGCTTGTCACTCAAATGTTCAAGATACTTTTATGTTAAGCAACTGTTTTTTCTTATATGGTACAGTGCACATTTTTGCATCAATTGTATTTCATATAGCTATTTCTCTTCTAAACATATAATAAAATTGTCATTTACTTACACATTTCCCCCATATTTTTGTCTGGCCTCATATACCTTTAAAATGAAAAAGAACATTTTCTAAGATGGCCATCAAACGATTCGTCTTATTTGAGGTGTCACCGCGTTGTGTCCCTTTCTACAGCGCATGTGCGGTTTGGACCAAGAAGCCCAATTCTTCAGCGACTTTTGAAGCTACAGATAACACTAAAGCCACCAGGGATTACTACCAACAAAATAACGCAAGTGTAGCACTCTGCATTCTAGGAGTTGTGCTTGGTTTGTCTGTAGATCAGCGTGACGTTGATTGCAGATATAAACATTTTGCGCGTGTCCGATGTGAAGTGTCTTCAGAGTATGGTGGAGACGGCACAGCACCGTCAGTGTAGAGCAGGGGTACTCACCAGGCGCGCAACACCCATTGGACTCACAGGGCTTCAGCCCCCCCCCCCCCCCCCCCCCCCCGGTCGTGTGTGGCAGCCCGGGATGAGACACCTTCCCGGGCAAAAAAGCAGCCACACCCGAGCACTTCACAGGTCTTTAAAAGTCCATTTGCATGTTAATGAGGCCTTGCTGTTGTTTCACCCCTTCTAAGAGCCCCTGCAGCTCCACTCTGCCTATTGCTTAAAGTTCAGCCCCCCCCCCGAAATTTTTGCTCAGCCCCCCCCCCCCCCGAAATTTGGCTCTAGTTGCGCCTCTGGTACTCACAAACTTTCTGTCGGGGGCGAAAATTACAGTGTGGTTAGTGGCCGAGGGCCGCACTGAAATAGGGGTGGAGTCTGTGGGGGTGGAGTCTGTGGGGGCGGAATCAGTGGGGGGCGGAGCTAGAGTAAAAAAAAAAAAACACACAAAAAAAAAAACACCTTTCAAAACATTAGACAATGCTGTATTTCACAATCAGATGCAACTACAAAGAGCAACTTGCAGTGCACTGACCCGCTATAAACACCTGGATGTGACTCAATTCTAATTACGCACTTGACAAGAACAATATGCTGCTTAAAAAAAAATTAACATCCTAGAAAACGCAAACACTCATAGGGAATGCAAGATTAAGTAAAGCATGTGAAATGTAAGCAGTGAGTGCTTTCGCATGAAAAGGTAAGGCTATAAATACAGGGCCCGGAAAGGACCCGTTTCAGTGCCCAATGCATATATCCTTTCAAAACATAGGCGGTATGGCTTAAAAAGACCACATTCGTAAACACACAGACGCTGTATACATTTCGTTTTCCCAATTCCAATTCCCATTCAGTACCTCCAGGCAAGGAGCACTTTCCCACACAGGGAAAACAATGTTGTTCAAAGAGTGGAGAAAACAAAAGTATCACTTCACTGGCAAACACTGTAACGTGGCGCAAATGTGTTGGGTGCAAATAAAATCAATCTGGCCACCTTGCAACCACTCTGTCTTGCTTTAATTAGTTATGTATTTTTGACATTTGGAATCTTTTATTCCTCTCCACCCCAAGGCTGCACTGGTGTCAGAAAAAGGACGTTTCCAGCAAAAATGTTTTCTTTTTTGCATCCATTTCACAGGGGAGCAAATAAAGGAAATGAGGAAAGAGAAGGTAATACCAGTTTCCTGAAGTCTTGGTTTTGCACTAACTGAGAAAGCGAGACCGAAAGAGAGGGAAGACTCGAGGCTTAAAGGCCGTCACCGGTTCATGCGCTCACAGTTATAGGGACTTGGGGAGGCTGCGCGCAGGAGCCATATGGAGTAACGGTAGGAAAATATACATAACACATTTTCCTGGTCACATGGCTTCACTATATTAAAAAGCACGTTCGTAGGTCTCGCGCACAAACAATTAAAGAAAATAAACATACCTGTGCAGGCGCTGCTTGAAGGTTCTCCGGGGCTGCGGGCAGGATGGACGTCGTGAAGAGGGACACAGGAAGCTCACCACAAGGTCCTTTAAAAGTCAGCTGTAACTCACGCTAGTTACAACTGACTTTTAAAGGGCGTGAGCTTCGTGTGACGTCAGAGGCAGGCAGGCCAATCCGATGCAAGCAGAGACAATGGCCGCAGGAGGAAACGTTGTGAATACGTATTAAAGCGTATTCACAACGTTTGCTCCTACGGCCATCTTCCCTGCTTACTCCCTCCAAGGAAGTGTACTGGCATCGATCAAGGTCCGCGGGCCGCCAATGAAGGCCGGGCAGGCCGCCAGCGGCCCGTACTATGAGGAACCCTGGTGTAGAGCCTGAGTTATAGGATAACCGCAGTGGTTTTTGTTTATTTACATATCTTCCAAATTACGAGGTATAACTTCTGCAATGAATACTAGGGTTTTGCAGAACAAAGTTTCGTTATTTGACAGAATGCGGTAGTACAGCAGTGCTCCATGACATTCACTATATTCCTTCCTAGATCCATTTCATCATATCCAACAATTACGCTGCAGAGTGTCTCACCGAAATCTCCTTGAACACCACGCATACTCCTGGTTTTTCAGGCCAGTGGAAATACACTTTGTTAACTTCTATTTAGTATTTTGTTTATCTTGCTGCTACTCTGAACTCTACGTTTGAAGGAGGAGCCATGGTGTTTCACTTGATTCTCCCTGCAGTCTTATTTGCCATCTTGTGATTCGCTTTCAGGGAAGAGCTGCCAGCTATTGCAATGTTTTGTTTCTCTTTGTTTATTTAGGAGAGCAGGATGTGATTTCTTGCATCCTACCATAATCATGGTGGCTCACAGTGAGCATGGTGCTTTGTTTGAGAGTCTAGCGGGCTGGTTCCTGCATTTTGTGATACAGTAGTGAGGTGGCTTTTGTGTACAATATGGCCCTCATTTAAAAAAAATCAAAACTTACAAGGGGAGTTTGGCACTGTGTTTTGGAGGCGGTTGTGGGAATCCGTCTCTCCTCTGTCCCTATAAGGTGAATGTAGGGCAACAAACGAGTCTGCATCGCTTCCAAATTTTTCCACTGCAGTTTCAGAAGGACCATGGAACTAGATAACACAATTCGACACCACGGTGTAAAGTAAGTATCAAATCAGTAGACCGGGGGCCTGAGAAGGAGTGCAGGTTGGTGCTGTTAATGTTCACTCAAGAGTAGCCATTTGACATGTTTCTTGAACAATGCAGTGGAAGGATTAGACCTGATTTCGGGAGGAAGAGCGTTCCAAATTCTTGGAGCAAGTCCGGAGAAGGCACAACTAGAAGTTATTTTCTTTTTGAATTTGGGAGGTTTCAAAAGTAGGGTGGACGTACTTCTTAGGATCCGAGATGAGCCAGATAGTTCAAGCTTATTCGCCAAGTAGACTGGGGTGTTGTAATGTATGGCTTTATGCGTCAAGCAAGCTATCTTGAAACATTTTCTAGCTTCGATAGATAGCCAATTTAGTTGCCTAAGGTCGGGGAAATGTGGTCATGCTTTCTGTATCCAGTGATGAGCCTAGCTGATGTGTTTAGCGTGGCTCGGAGTGGGGCCAGGCTAGCTTTGGGATGCCCAGCAAGGGTCACCAAACCATATTCCAGTCGAGAGATAACCAGGGATTGTACTGCAGGCCGTATGTCTTCAGGGTGAATAAAAGGCTTGATTTTCTTAAGGGGGTTGAGTTGAAAGTTGGCTCCTCTAATAGCTGCGCTGATGTGTCCTTGCATATTTAGGTATTTGTGAAAGGTAATGCCTAACGATTTAGCTGCGTAAACAACATGAGGGGTGCAGTTAAGAGCAGTGAGTTGTTTAAGCCAGTCAAGGGTAGGTGCAGAGTGGTTGTGGGGTGCAATCAGAAGGAATTCGGTTTTGAGAGTATTTAACAGAAGATGCTTCTAGGCTAACCATTGTTGAGTTTGTGAGAGTGCATTGTTTAATGTTTGTGTCCTCTGAAGAGAAGATCTTCAAGTACAGTTGCGTGTCATCCGCGTACATGTGGTAATGAATGTTAGAATGGTTCAGAATGTCGGTGAGTGGTTCCATAAAAAGGTTGAAGAGAGTGGGTGAGAGTGCGGAACCTTGAGGAACTCCAATCGTGACAGGGGTACTAGTAGCCAGGGAATGGTTAACCTCGATTCTTTGGGTATGGTTATGTAAGAAAAAGGCAAACTAATTTAAGACCGGGCCAGAGAGACCCATCTTTTCTTGAAGAAGAGCAATCAAGTTATCATGTTTGATGGTGTCAAATGCTGAGGAGGACAGGTCAAGAAGGATCAGAAGACAAAGGACATTTTGATCAAGGCAACTCAGGGCATCATCGACAATGTGTTTTAGTGCAGTGTCAGTACTATGCCCTTCTCTGAAACCTGATTGATAGAGGTCAAGGAGTTGAAATTTCTCTATGTGGTTGCAGAGCTGTGTGTTGTCACATTTCCCGAGCAGTTTAGCCAGAGTCATGATGCTGGTGATAGCCCAGAAGTTGTTAGGATCAGATAAATCAGTGTTGGGCTTTTTAGGGATGGGAGTGACTTGCCCAGTCTTGAGGCAATCCGAGATCCTCCCCTGCAGAAGAGATTCATGAATGATCCGAGCCCAAAGAGGGAGAATGACCAAATTGAGATCTTTAAAAAAAAACTTAGCAGGTAGTGGATCACTGAAATGGTTGGAAGGTTTTAAGGATGCCATAGCGTGGAGCAGCTCTGTGACATCCGGCAGGAGAAAGGAATTCCAAGAGGTGTAGTTTCTGGGAGAGTAACCAACGGGTAAGGACACTAACGACGGTTCCGCAGGCTCAACTAATTATGCGGGTTAGTTCCGTGGCTGCAAAATGGGAGTGTCAGGTTGCAGCTCGAGTTCAATTTTTTGTGTTTTTTCTGAAAAGTGCACTTAGAAGTCCTCCCCACTAGGGAGCAAGGTCATGGGAATCGAGGTAGGGTTGGAAGATTGGTTAGCTTGTTGCTTAATTAGTTCAAAGAGCTTCTTGGGTCTATTTTTAGCATTGTCCAGCTGAGCTCTGAAATGGTTTTAGCAATACGGATGTGTTTGCTGTATGTACTTCTCAACTTCCTTAGCTGAAAGAGGCTACTGGTGGAGTGCCCTTTTGTCCAAAGCCTCTCTGAAAGCCTAAGTTCGCAACGCTCATTGTTTAAGGCACCATTAAACCAAGGTTTGGGTTTTTGGACTGGAATCCTTTTGAGTTGCTTCAGTGCAATAGTGTCAAATATTGGCCACAGTACTAATGTAGTGATCAGAGAGATCGTCCAGGTTGGTCATGTTAGGAGGAGGCTGGAGCCTATTCTTGGTGATGGAAGTTAGCACATTGATGTTGATGTCTCTCAGATGGTTTAGTTTTCCAAGAAGTGGAAGGAAATTTGATGAGGATCTGACCAGTCACAAGATAAAATGTCACCCAGTTGTATGATATTTTCTTTAGCTATGATAAGGTCGAGGGTGGCATCCTGTTGTGGGTGGGTCCCTTACATAACTGAGAGAAGTTGAGATCGGAGAGGAAAGCCTTAAAGCAGCAGATTAAATGATCATTTATGTCATTCCAATGGAGGTTAAAGTCTATGAGGAAGATACGGTAGAGTTGGTCAGAGCATGAGCTAATTATCTCCATGATTTGCTTTATGAAGAGCAGATTGTCACCCGGTGCATGGTAGATCGTATGAAGCACACACACAATCTTGCCCTTATTCCATATTTCAGTGACTTGTTGCTCACGTGAAGATAGCAAAGCAATTTGAGATAGCTTTATAGTGAGGCTGGAGCGATGAGTGGAGGCAATGCCCCCTCACGATTTATTAAGTCGATCGCATTTGATAATGACATAGTCCGGAGGGATTAAGATGTCGAGAACTGGGGAGGAGGCATCATTGAGCCAAGTTTCAGTGAGAAACAATAGGTCCAAATCTTGTGAGATGATGAGTTCAGAAATATCAGCTGCATGTTTCACAGCCGATCTGCAGTTGAGCAGCATCAATTTGATGTGAGGGTTGGTAGTGACCCCTTCATGATGCGAGGTAGGTATTTGAAGTAGGTTTTCCTTATTGACCAATCTGAGGTTGACCCTAGGTTCCCTGTCCGGGTCAGAGGTAATAGTAGGGATGTTGATAGTAGAGTCAGAGGAGGAGAAAACCCTCGAGCCATTGTAAGATGATAAAAGAGCGATAGTGTCCTCAGCCGAGAACTGAGGCTGAAACCTAAGGGGCCTAGAATGGTGGTTAGGGAGAGGCCTAGAGCTCAAACTGGAGCTAGGTGAGGAAAGGATGACAGACTGTTTGACCCTGCTGCAAAAAACTCTAGGTTGATTGAGTTGATCGGTCCCCGGTGAGGGGTTTATATTCCAGACCTTTTCCATCACCAAGGAGAACTGTAAAAGGGTCTGCATGATCTCTTTGACCGCAAGGAGATCCTGGTTGAAGTCAGCAATCTTCTCCTCAAGGTAAGGGCGATTAATGCTCACAGCAGCTGACCCAGAATGAGACACTGGGTCTGACCCAGTTGAGATAAGGGTATTGGATGGCAGAGTATGACCCTTACCATAGTTACCAGGGGAGATAGAGTCTCGCTTGAGAATGGTCTTGACATCTACCAAGGGAGCAGTATTCGCATGGAGGGGCGCAAGATTAAGTGCAAAGGTGTGCTGAGCAGATCCTATCATGGAATTAATAACGGGCAATGTGGTTTTAACATAGGCGAAAGAGGACGCACATGAAAAAAGAAAAATGTGTGTGTGGGTATTGAAGAGATGTACTTGGAATACGAGGAGAGGTAACAGAACGGAAAGTGGGCAAGGAGGGTGACGTGAAATTTGACGGGAGGAGTGGGTAAGGAGGAGAAGTACTGGGCACAGCCACTTGGTGGAAGGGCCTCGAGTAGGTACCACCATTGCCCAGGGGAGGAATAACAGTGTTGACCGGGTTAATAGTGTGGGTGACATACATACCCTCAGAGCAGAGTAGTAAATGGGTAAAGATGGGGAAGCAGAACTGGGGGAAGGAGAGGCGTATGGTAAAGCGGGTGTAGAAATTGTGGGTGGACTGCTATGAAGGGGCGTGGTAGGGTTCGAGTTATTTAGTGTGTTTTTAATCCTCAAAAAGATACTGTCAAAGCGCTTGAGGTTCAGGTCAGAGGCTTGAATAAGGATGTTCCCATTATTGTATAAGGAAATGGTCAGATCTGCCTTAAGGGCAGGAGAGGTAGTATGGTTACACGGAAACCGTGTGGGGTTTTGGTCAGTTGTTTGGAGTGAAGCTCAGAAGTTAGAGTCTTTCTCCACTTGGCTCTTCTGTTAGTGTAGAATATGAGGTCTGTCACCACAGAGCCCTTCGTGGAAATATATGTGTCCGAGAAAAGCGTTTTAGGACATCATTTGAGGAGGCTGTGTTTGAAGGTCTTTTTCACTTTCTTCGACAGTTTGGAGGGGTAGATAATCTTAATCATTAAGACCTACCTGCGCAAGGAGGTCAGAGGAGCGAGATGTGAGTTGAGCCATGATGTGGGTATCGATCAGAAAGAGGAGGAGAAATAATCCTGTTAGAGGAGAGCACTTAGAAAAAGAGGAGGTAAAGTAGACCCATTATAGTGAAGACGCCTTGTGTCCTCCAGAAAAGTAATGGGCTGGTTGAAGTGCACTCCTTAGCCATTACAAAATGGCCGCCCCTTTATTCTTGAAAGAGCTGGAGAGCCAGGAAATTAATAGCAGGCATAGGTACACCGAAATTCCATAAAAGTCAAGAGTAAGCCTGGCGACCTCCAGTGTAGCGAAGGAGCACATCTATGTGAGAGTTCAGCTTCTTAGAGTTGTGACCCTGGGAAAAAAACAGTCCATAGTTGTTTTTTATACCGTCGTTTTAGAAAGGACTGGCATGATTCTACTTTGAACGCTTTTATTTTATCCTTTATGTTTTCATACTCGACCCCTTGATCTGACTCAGTCATCTCTTTGAAGTTTTTATGTACCTTTTAATCTGTGTAATTTCTATTGTGTTTTCAAGCACTCTATTCTTCTATATTTTTTACCCTCCAGGCTACTCTTTCTCTGTGCCAAATCACTTCCCTTTCTTACTGTTGTCACACCACTGGTATTTTACTGATACTTGAGTAGTTTCACTCCCCATTAGAACACCTCTATTCCCTCTCTTTGTCTTCTACTTACCCTTTTATTTCACTGCTTTTCTTTATACCAGTCCACTGTCCTGTATCTTTGCCTTTCCACTCCACTATTCCCCAACCCCTCTGTCAGCTATATGCACTCTATTAATTGTCACTCCTCTATTCATAGTCTCTTATTTTGTCTTTTATTTAATCTTTTTCTTCTTGACACTTTATTATCTGTAACTCCCTCTTAAGATTTGGCTCTTTATTCTTCTTTAATCTGTCTTTTTCTTTCCCTTTTGGTGTTCTGATTAGTGCAATGACGCCTTAATGCATACCTTTGCGCTTCATAAATCTTATTTCCATTCCACTCCACTACTTCATGGCCACTTTTCAGCCATTTAGTTTCCATTCAACGCATTCTCTGCTCCCAATCCCTCCTTTAATTACTCATCCTAAACATACAACTAAAAAGAAATGATTAATAATTACATAGGTGAAAACGTTTGCGTTTACCAATGCTTTTTTTTTTTTTAATATGTTAACTGCACTCTCAATACCCTAAACCTCTATATATGTACCTTAGACACACAGATATGTATGCACACATACCTACACACATAAATATGCATACATACATGAAATTCTTATGTCTTTAAAAAAAAATAGTAATATTTCAACAAGGGAGACCCAAGGAACACTGTGGACATGGAGCAATACCTATAACAACAAGCATTAGAAATGCAATAGGTCTCGCATTTTGTGGAGTTAGAGCTATTGACATAGCTCAACAGCTATGGGACAGAAATTGCTACTTTGTAGGTGTTGAACAAAGCATTGCTCCTTGAAATGGCCTGGAAGCCTAAAATGATGTTGATAGCCTACAAAATAAAAAGACAGATCAGGATGACCAGGAGGAACCGTGGACGTATTGGGATGGCCAATGCAAGCAAACAATGAGTGAAATCGCCTGGGCGTGACCCAAGCATGCAAAGGCAGGAGAATCAGACCCAATGCACCAATAAAAACCCAGCAATTCTGAAATGGCACAACAACGAACAAAAGGCAATTCATGGGCATTCCAAAAGCCCACAGAGGAGATAACAGATCGACCTAAAAATATTAAACCCCCCTCCATGATTTAAAGAACAGTGTTACTTTGATAAAATCAGTAATACGAGAAATGGACTGTCTCGATCTTAATAATGTGAAATTTAAAGATATGAAATGTGAAATTTAAAGACTAGAAATATAAAATCAGAAGTTTTACACATTACAACATCACATGTACAGAACTTCTCCTACCCACCTGTGCGCATTGCGCATGCTGTGCCACACCAGTGACTCAGCCCTTGTGTTACGAAAAAAGCTGAGCTTATTCATATAGGGTGCCCGCATTCTATCAGTTATAACTAAATAGATCTCCTCACTTTGAGTATTAACAGGGTGTTTGCATTTTAATTGTGAGCAAGTCTGCTCACAAAAGTGGGGAGTGGGCACCGAAAGCTAGGAACATTAGTAAATTTGATGGTGCTTAAATCCTTTTGCTAGTACTCACAAAACTTAAGCAGGTTTCTCCCAGAAACTGGTGTGCACCCACCCTCCTATTGCTCATTAGCTCAAGGGACTATTGTATTGTCCCTTGAGCTAATGAGCTGACGAGTTCTGGTTGATGCACCTGCACCCAGCGAGTGGTACAGAGACCTGTGAAGACTTTGGGCAGCATTTCCAGCACCCCCAAAAAGAATGTGTTGCTCTCTACTGAAGAAGGACAAGCATTCTGAAACATGTGTCTAGAGATACACAGCACTGGCTGCACCAACGAGGGTGAAAAACTAAAGCCTGTCACCAAAGTAAGTGTTATCATGCACTGCATTGACTATGATGCATTGGTGCAAACTGAGTGCTGGAATGCGAGGCAGTGTGCACCCACCCTCCTCCTGTAAATGTACACCTTAGGGCAGGAGTAAATCATTCCTCTAGGGAACGTAGAATAAACACCACAAAATAAGTGGGGGGGGAGTAGCTCTCCAAAGATTAAAATATCCATATGTGGGGGGGGTGCGCAAATAGTTCCGATCTGGCACGTGCAATGGAGGCTGGCAACACTTCTGGATGTATAAATGCACTTGAAAGCACCTGGAAATAGTATTTTTCTGGAATGTTTGCAGCAATTCCAAAAGGCAGTAAATCTTTACAAAATACAGCCATGATCCTACGGTGTCATTTTGTAACATCCAAAGCGGACATTTGTGATTTGAGCCATGGTCAACGACACATACAAATGCCCGAGCAGTACTGAAAGTACATAAACTATGAACAACGTGTAGGAACCTCCAAGGGAACTTGTTCTCCAGAGTATTGACCTCCACAGCACAAGAGACGTCGAGAGTTTCAACAAAAACAACTAACCCAAGGTGCCACTAGGAAACCTAAGTACGCCGCGCTCCTGGATCGATAGATAACCTGCTGCCTGACCGCTGACCCTTGGTGAGAGTGCCCTACATCAAAGGTAACTCCAAGAGCCCTCCAAGTCTGGAATGTCTCTCACGACTAAAGTACTCAAAGGAAAACACGGACGTGAAATCATACATGCGAGTTCCTCTCAGATAAAGCGGTTCGTTTGCAACCATCTTCGTGGGCCTGTCAACCCAGTATCTTTCAATGGGGGAGTGGGGTGGCGAAACCACCTCCCAGCCAGACATATTGTGGCACAAAAACCCGGCATTTGCACACTCTCTGCATACCACCTACAGACACCAGAGCTGCAGCCACCTCCCACACGCTGGTAGTGGGCACCAGTGCTGCATTACCCCACACATCCCCCTACAAGCACCATTACTACATTCCCCAATAAAGCTCCAGAAATGTACCCCAACACTCCAGTAGTCAGAGTTGCATTCCCTGCATCTCACCCACCCAGCAGGCACCAGTGCAGCGCCACCCCATGCACACCTAGCAACATTTCCACCACACTTCCAGATACCCGTATAGCCATCAATCCCCAGCACTATTAATGCATTTCCCATATACTTCATGCACCTGCTACACTCCCAGCAGGTGCTGAACTCCCCACACACTTCCAGAAACCAGCACAGCCATTCCCCACCAGGCCCCCAGCAGCCACCAGAGCGGCATCCCCCACCACACCCCCAGCAGCCACTAGAGCAGCACCCCAGCAGCCACCATAGTGGCATCCCCCACCACTCCCCCAGCAGCCACCAGAACTGTATCCCCCAACACACTTCGATACCAGTGCAACCACCCCCATACTCCCAGCACAACAAATGTATTCCACATACTCCTAGCAGTGTCCGATGCCCGCACCTCAACTCCAATAGTTCCATTTAGTGCCAAACTCGTGGGCCATGCTATGTTGCTGGGGGTCGCCCACATTCCTTTCAATAAAATGTTTTTTTGCACCTTGGCGGATTACAGCAGCCCCCTCGTGGGCTTGCCGTGCGGTACACTAACTACACATTTTGTAGTTGTCCTTAACATTCTGAAGGGGGTGCTCCACTACACACTATCTTATCCTCCCTCATATTATTATTATTATTATTATTAGGAGTTTTATATCGCGCACGGTTACCCTTGGGCATCCCAGCGCTTGCATTGGGAACCCGTCCTGGTTTTTCCCTGTGAGATAATCCATACTGGGCATCCCCAAGGTGAAAGCCAGGCATCCCGCCGCGGGGGGGCCGTTGTGGAGATTAAGCAAGCTAGTTGCCCAGAGCTGCCTAGTGTGAACTCATGCTTAGAGTAGGCACCGAAGCGAGAATTATCAAGTCCGTGGACAATTGGGCTCCAGACCCTGCCGCGTCGGGAATCGAACCCTGGTCCCGGGTCTGACCTCTGCTTCAGGGTATGCCTGCTCTAACCAGTGAGCTACACTTCTCATACATACCTTTAGTTCCTCAAACACCCCAACCCCCAAATGCTGCATGCATCACTGCCTCACTTGGGTTCTACCCCTCAAAGCCTCACTTAACTCAGCTTTAATCATAACCCGTCACCTGTTTCCTACCTGCTCCCATCGTCTCATCACAAGTTCTGATGCCCGCCCTCCCCCCTCTGGAGTGCTTTTACTTAATAAACGCCACTTGTACCCTTTCCTCGCAACCTATTGGATCCTTCTGTACCCCTCCCCCTCACTGCCCCACTTGGACCCTTCTGTACCCCTCTCCCGCACTGCCCCACTTGGACCCTTCTGTACTCCTCTCCCGCACTGCCCCACTTGGACCATTCTGTACCCCTCTCTGCCTCCAAATCTCACGTCAATACTCACTCCCACAGTGCCCCAAATCTCTCAATCCGTCAACCCACATTTACCAGCATCCCTTTGCATCCAGTATGTACCTACAGTGAAGTGCACACCTCCGCCCCCCTCCCTTGCGGCCATGAAGCCACAGCACACTCACCTGCGGGTGGGTAGGTGCTCCCCATCTCCTCCAGGTCCTCAGGGGGGCTTCAGAGTAGTTGTTGCTGTACAGACCCTGGTCCAATCAAGCCTCTAGAGCCGAGCAGCAGTAGGTCAGGCCGCAGGTCCCACAGCAGGAAGAGGCCTCTGGCGTGTCATACATCTCGGGGCACTGGAAGCCCCCACGCCGCTCCCCCTGCGGGCCTCCGTCCGTCCAGGGGTGGCAGTACTCCCCAGCATCGAGCCGGAGCAGGGGGAGCGTCCCCTCAATGAGGGCAACGTGGATCAAA
Organism: Triturus cristatus; assembly: GCF_964204655.1. Taxonomy (NCBI): domain Eukaryota; kingdom Metazoa; phylum Chordata; class Amphibia; order Caudata; family Salamandridae; genus Triturus; species Triturus cristatus. The sequence continues at coordinate 1,161,099,772 of NC_140579.1, forward strand.
GCTCCAGACAAAACTAAATCTTTCTAAATGCTCCCCACTCCTCAAGTAATGGGACTGAAATAAAATTTGAAAATAGAGCAGGGAAACAAAAACTGTCTGCACAGCAAGAGGTTGGGGGGTTGCTAGCAATTTAAAACAAACATAGTGCCCGGGCGAGTTTAGAAGGATGGCAAACAACTAAAAGTAACTTACAGTAAGAAAGTGGAACACATAAATAAGCGCGTCCGCTATAGTTCAAGCGGATGCGCTATAATTTTAATAAATACATTAGGAAAGCGGCCAGCGTTAAGTAAATAAATAATTGAGCTACAGTTAAAGTGGACGCGCTATAATTTAAATATATACATTAGTATAACCAGAGGGCCTGCTGAGATGTCGAGGATGTAATAAGGAAGAATGAAGGAGACCGTGTAACGCCACAAGTAAAAGATCCAGTCCTCATGGGAGGTAACAAATGGCAACAGGGCAGTAACAAGGAGGGACTAACAAGCCTCATTATCAATCGGATACCAGCATTTACCAAGGACAATGACACCAGCCAATAAAAAATGTGGGAGGAGAGTAGGCGAGGCTTCCACAGCATACTCGACTACTGCATGCCTCGCAGAGTGAGCAGCACATCCGCACTGCCGCTAGGCTTGACCTAAAAACACACTGGTCCCGATACAAAGAATCAAATGGTTAAAAACATTTATTCAAATGAGTTTATAAAAAACTATTTCAAGACACATAGGGGGTCATTATGTTGGCAGGCGGATCACCACCGGCTGGCCGACGGTGGCGATCTGCGCGCCATCACAACACGATTTACCCCCCGCCATATTATCGGGGCGTATGGAAAATCCGTCTGCCGCTTTTCTGCCAGTTGACAATCGTTACGATTGCTGGCCGGGCAGAGCTGGGGTATGATATGGTGGTGGTGCCTGGAAGGCACCACCATCAATATCATGTTGCCGGGTTGTCAAGGCCTTTCCAAGGCGGCAATGCCGCCATGGAAAGGTTAGCGGGAATTGCTTTGGGGGCCCGTTGCGGGCCCCCAGGGGGTGTGGGGCAGTGTGGGGGTGCACTTGGGGGGTACCCATGGTACTCCCCTGCATTCCCATGCACAAGGTGGCAGGCATGCGCGGTACCAGCGAGGTTGTGCATGGGAATGCGCAACATGCCATTTCAACATTGCAGCGGCTGCTGCTTACAGATTGAGAAAGGTAATGCAGTTGCTACAGGAGGGGGTCCCTGGTGCTAAGCCTCAGGAACAATGTGGGGGAATGACCTGAGCTAGAAATATGCTGGAAACACACTGGGGGCTCCAATCAGCCAGCAGTGGGAAGCACAAGTGTGGTCTGGGTCTCAAGGTTGAGTGCCAGATTCCTTCACTGCGCTCAAATTATCCCTAGTAGCGCTGACTGACAGCATGGAGTGTTTTCGGGACAATGACTTCTCAAAGGTGCCCCTTAGATTTGAGCCCGATCATATTTATTTTGCACCAATATTCACTGCGCAGATGTGGGTCTTGAAATTGTTTTTCATAAACGCATGCATTTTATTCACCAGTTGGTTCTTTGCATCTAAAGTATCGTTCCTATGGACCAGTGTTTTTTTTTTTGTTAGAACAAAAATATACACAAACCCATTCCCAAAATTTCTTTTACTTATCTTCTGTATTTTTTGCTTTAACCATGTTTTACTTTTATTTTTTCTCAACATTAATAATATTGAAATACGCAAATATATCTAAGTAATACAGTAATATATTATAAAATTAATTTATTTGTATTATTTATACTACTTTTAATGTAACAGATAATAATTGCACTCCACCTCTATCCTTTAAATGAAACTACATTTTCTGGCTATGTTGTTAGTACAGCTTCTAATGTTTGGATGTTGGTGCTGGTTTGGGGTAATGCAGCTCAAATTTTTCCAAAACAATTCTTTAACTATTTTGCATATATGTAATATGTTAACATCTCTAAGTATGTATAACTTTTATATGTATCTGTATATTTATATATGTTCAACAAATTGCAGGAAAAAAACAAACTTTAGGTCTCCTAAAACCACTATTCTTTGACTCAACCTAAACGTCTTTCAAATTTTACCATACCTCCACTCTCTAGACTCACCCCAAACCTCTCATACTACTATGGACTCCCAAATAATCCTCTCAAACTCTTCCCTCCGTTATTCTATTCATCTCACTAACAGGCGCACATGACCACCACACACAAGAACAATTTATATTTTCTTTCTACTAATCCACTTTGGGTTCTGGAGTAGAATGCTACATGCCGAAAAGCACTTCAACACCTCATCAGGGTAGTAAGCACTATATAAATACAAATTTGATAGTGACTTCTAGGCGCAGATTCCTTACCTTTGAACTTTCACAGGTGTGAGACTGGATCCAGAATATTTTTGCGTGAGCAGTACCCTTGAGTCGGTCGGCTCCGCGTAGCTTCGTCTGCCAGAAGTAACATCCACGTCACCGATATAGGCGCCACCTTGGCATGCTGATGTCCGTTCTTTTCTTTCCTCCTGGTGTGTCGAGGTGAAGTCTTTGAGGAAGACATGGTTTAAACCGTGTGGCGCCTGTCATTGCACCATGTCGGTTACAGACCCACACCTAGTGTGTCTGTTGTATCTCAAGTGTGACCACGACTCCAAGTCATGCTTGGACTGCAAGGTCATTGCACCAAAGGCTTTGAGGGAGCAGTCCCTGAAGCTGCTTGCGGCCCGGCAGGCGATGCCGCCTCGCGAGAGTCCTTGGAGCACCCAATCGAGAGGGAGGTCACAGAACAGCTCCAGGATCCCCAGGTCTTCTTCCTCCCACTCCAGGTCATCAGGACATTTGGGGAAAAAGCACAAGAAGACGAAGTGTGCTTTTACTTCTCCTCGTCCATTAGCTGATGCGAAGGAGCATCATTGCTCAAGGCACGGTTCCCCGGATTCATTGCAAGGGTCAACTCTGTGCCTCCCACCTTTTCCGTGAGCCGGAGTGACCCCCACTCAAATCAAATAATTTTCTGAGGCCATGCATAGAGTATTTTAGTTGCCCGGCCCCTCTTGTGGGCCCTAGGGCCCCGTTGGATTGGAGTGGGCCCCATTGGGTTCTGCATCGGCAGCTCCGATGGGCCCTGTGGATCCAATAACAGATCCTGGAGGGGTGCCGTACATGCCACAGCAACCTCCCCCGACGCCAATGCTCCCAACGCCACCGGTGGCGCCAGCCCTATTCTGATACCCGATGACCCGGAGCTGGACCGGCATCGCCGCAATTGGCACCGACGTGATCCACGCATCCTAGGTTGGAGCCTGAGCTATATTCAGAAGGGCTAGGCATGGGAGAAGAATGGGAGGGGATACCTCTCCTGATACTGGAATGATTTCTCCCCCTACCATGGCTAGGGAAGAGGAAGCGTCCTATTCCATGATGAAGAGGGCAGCTGAGGTCCTCGGCCTCAAGAGACCTACGGTGGCAGTCAAGACTAATATTGTGACGAAAGTGCTAAGGCCGTGAACATCTTTTCTTCTTCAGAGCCCTTGCTCAGTTTTAATGACACACTGACAGATGTCTTTCCGGAAATCTGGTCCAAACCCAGCACAGGGGCTCTTGTGAATAAGACACTTGCCCGCTGCCATCGCCCTGCACCTGGGGATCTGAAATTCCTAACACAATACCCCACCCCTGTGAGCTTGGTAGTCCAAGCCTCTACATCCCATGGCGCGTTCCTTGTAGCACCCATGGACAGGAAATCCAAGAGGCTGGACAAATTGAGAGAGAAAATGTTTTCTTTCAACAGCCTTGCATTGTGGGGGTGAACACTGCATGGTTATTGGGCCGCTCTCCCATACTCTGTGGGACACAGTTGCTGCCACAGGTTTCGGAGGAGACCTGTGACAATCTCTCCCAAGCAGTAACAGATGGGAGAGGCACAGTGAAGTTCACCATAAGGTGTAGTTTGGACACGTCTGAATCGCTGGGCAGAGCGGTTTCGTTGACAGTGGCACATAGACGTCACGCCTGGCTGAGAAGATCTGGCTTTGATGGCAACGTTACTTCGGAGAGGAGACAGATATGATGCTGAAGCGCTTTAAGGACTCGCAGGCTACGGCCAAGTCCTTGGGCCTCTCAGTTGCCCCATGTCAACCCCAGTTTGCATATTGCTCTTTCAAGGCTACGGAAGGGTCTTTCAACTGCGCCAGCCATATCCTAGCCACCGTCCTGCACAAGCTACCCAGCCTCTGCATGGATGAGGGCACGGTTCATATCAGCCCTGTGGGTCAGGTAGCCAGAGGTCAACTACAACCACCAACCACCCCTGCAGCGACAGGCTCCAAGCCCTCCTACTCTGGCCCACCAAGAGCATGGATGTCCAGTTAGTGGCAGAATGAGCCATTATCTCCACTACTGGCAATCCATCACATCAGACAGGTGAGTCTTCCAGATCTTAGGGAGGGGCTGCCTCCTTCACTTCGAATCCCTCCCCCTCACCATTTGCCTCCATCTCACATCCGGCTGATGGAGGACCATTTGTTTTTGCTCCGTGAGGAAGTTGTGGCTCTCTTGGCCAAGGGAGCCTTAGAGAGGGTTCTGGTGTCAGAAGTGGGCAGTGGTTGCTGTTCTCGCTACTTTCCGATTCCCACAAAGAACAAAGGGCTTTGCCCTATCTTAGATCTGAGAACCCTTACACATGTTTTCATAAAGGAGTAGTTCAAGATGCTCATATTGACCCAGGTCTGGTCTACTCTGGACCCAGGAGACTAGACGGTAGCGTTGGACTTGCAGGACACCTATGTTCACATTCCCGTCTTACCTGCCCATCAGCATTATCTGCAATTTATGGTAGGCCACGAGCACTCTAAATTCACTGTGCAGCCCGTTGGCCTGACTAGCGCCACAATGGTGTTCACCAAGGTGATGGCGGTGGTTGCAGCTCACCTCTGGAGGTCAGGGATGCCAGTCTTCCCCTAGCTCAACGACTGGCTGTTGAAGACAGGCTCACCCCAGGCTGTTGTCTCCCACCTCCAGACTACGGTAAACCTCCTGCACTCACTGGGGTTCACAATCAATGTGTCACAGGCCTCTCTCCCTTCCCCATCCAGATCTCACAGCAGTGACAGAAGCATCACTTCTGGGATGGGGCGGCCATCTGGGAGAGGTGGAAATCAGAGGACTGTGGTCCTGGACGGAATTCGGACTCCATATAAATATGCTGGAACTCCAGGCATGCCGACTGATATTGAAAGACTTTCTACCCTCCATCAAGGGAAGGCTGGTGCAGGTGTTCATTGACAACACCACCGCCATGTGGTACTGCAACAAACAGTGCGGGATGGGGTCGTGGACCCTTTATCAAGAGGCCTTGCATCTCTGGACATGGCTGAAACAGCAGGGCATTTCCTGGATTGTTCAACATCTGGCAGGTTCCCTGAATGCCAGGGTTGGCAAACTCAGATGTCGATGCCTACCGGATCATGAATGGCGTCTCCACCCGGAGGTGGCACAAGGTCTCTTTCAACAGTGGTTAGATCTATTCGCCTCCGCTGAGAACGCTCAATGTCAGCAATTCTGCACGCTGGAGTTTCCAAGAGGACTCTTTCTCAGAGACGCATTATGTCTCGAGTGGAACTCAGGCCTCCTGTATGCCTTTCTGCCCAAACCACTTCTGACCACAGTTCCCAAGAAGATTAAGAACGACTAGGCTCAGGTAATCTTTGTGGCTCAGGACTGGGCACGGAGAGTCTGGTATGCAGAGCGTCTCAGCATGCGTATTGATTCTCCGATCAGGCTGCCCCTTTGGGAGGATCTTCTGTCACAGCAGCAGCTGGGGAGGGTTCTCCACCGGAACCTGTCCAGTCTACTCCTTCTTAAGTGGAGATTGAGCAGCTGCAGTTGACAGCTTTTCACCCTCCTCCCAGAGTCTGTAATGTTGTTCTGTCAGCCAGGCATCCCTCCACCAAGACGGTGTAGGCCTGCCAATTGAAACATTTTGTAGTATATTGTACACAAAAGTCTATTGATCCTCTTTCTCCTTCTCTTTCTGATGCCCTTCGTTTTGTTACCCTTGCCAAGCAAGGCTCTGCTCTGGGCAATTTGAAAGGGTATCTTTCTGCCTAGTCTGCATTCTTGCAGCCTCCCGACTAACCCTCCTTTTTGAAATCCCCCGATTGTAAATAGATTCTTCAAAGGCCTTGTACATATGTTCCCACCTTCCCCTTTCATTATGCCTCAGTGGGACCTTAATTTGATTCTTACGTTTCTGATGTGTGCTCCCGTGCCTTTATACGATTGACCCCTCCAGCTGCTCATTATCAAAACAGCCTTACTAGTACCAATAACATCTGCCTATAGGGCGAGTGAGCTGCAGGCTTTATCATCCAAGACTCCATTCCGGTTTGTTTTTCCAGACAAAATGGTGTTATATTCCTGAGTTAGGCCAATGTAGCAAGGCAGTTTATTCAATACATTTTCCAAGAAAAAACCGTTTCAACTGTGACCTTTTGCATACATTTGCAAGCACAACAATGTTCTATTAGTTTCTCTGAAACTACTTTGTTTATACATCCAGCTTCGCACAACATTGTCATGATGCCCTGAACATCATGTACTAGGGCTTTCTATGCACTATGTACAAAAGTCGTCCTATCTTCATCCGCAGGGCGACATCGCTATCCACATATCCAAAACATCACTAATCTAGCACGCACATCGCAAAGGCTGCTTTTTATTATAAATATTAGGCATCCCGATAGATTTTTAGAGGAGGCACTTCTGCTGACACCGAAGGTCCCTGCCTGCTGAGAAATCACCACGCACTGGTCGGACATTCCATGAGAGTTGCCCAACTCGAGACCAAGACAGACTCTTCACTCCCTCCCATCAGGTCTGAGCCGATTTCACACCGACTGAGATCTCTACACTGGCTCCCAATGGGGAAAAGAATACAATTCAAGTCTGCTCAGTTTTTAAAAACCCATCTATGACTGTATGAGCCATCCAGGAATCTTCGTTCCAGCCAAGCTAAACTAATCCAGATTCCTAGATATAAACAGGTCAGGTGGGGGGGGGGGAAGAAGTTTTCTGCTTCATGCAGCAAGGACCTGGAACCTCTTCCCAATCACAATCAAAAACAGTCCCTCCATGCTGTCATTCAGAAAAGAGGTAAAAACCTGGCTGTTCTCCACCACTCAGACCAAGCCGTGATGTCCCCGGGGTACTTTGTCTCTATGTAGCGCCATAACGCCCATGGGCATACGTGCGCTTTATACATTTTTAAATCAATCAAAATCAGGTAATGGGGTTGGATTGTCCATAGGGGGAATTCTTGGCTCCACACCTACACATACTCTAGGTACACTTAGAGTAGGGTTTGCATCATAGGAGTTCGTTAGAATACCATTTTGTAGATCAGTCTAGGCACCAAACCCTTAATTTATGTTGTCCAAACAATGCGCAGATCTTACTGATTCGTTGGAACTACACAACACTGGTGCTGCGCGCTAGGGTCTCTTCCCTGCCGAAAGTGTTGACACTATTCATGTGGGTCAATCCATTACCTTGCTCACATTCTATGCTCCTCTGAATCCCTCAAAAGAAGAGAAGCGACTCCACCGTCTGGACCCAAAAAGAGTGTTGTCATTCTACCTTGACCGCCTATGAGAGTTGCAGGTGGACGACCAACTCTTCATGAGTATGTTGGAGTGAAGGAGGGTTGGGAGGTACAGAAACTAATGATTTCACGCTGGGTTGTTCTCTGTATAAAAGTCGACTATGCATTGGCCAAGAAGAAGCCCCTTGAGGGCTTAAAGGCTCATTCCACCAGGGCTAAAGCTGCTACCACTGCATTAGCACATGGAGTTCCAGTCCTGGGCATCTGCCAGGCAGCAGTGTAGGAATAACTGCACATGTTTACCAAACACTACTACCTGGGCAATCAGGTCCGCAGGGATGGGATCTTCGCCTGTTCGGTCTTGCAGAACTTTTTTTAGTTTAGAATTTGGCCATAGCCCACCACCAGGGATGGTATTGGTTGGCTATCTATTGAAAGGTAAGATATCAGCTGCAAAGTGTTGCTACCAGATGTGCAAGATACTTACATTTGGTAATGCATTATTTGGTAGAGATAAGATGTAGCCACAGATTACTTACGGATCCATCCATCCTCCCCGCTCTGCCGACAAGTTTCTAGTGTCAGGGTTGATCCCTTTCAGGGCCCTAGTTTGGACACACCAGTGTCAGCGCACTTCATGGCTCCACGTTCCTGGCGTGGAGAGTCGCAAGAAGTAACTGACATCAGCGCACCGAGATGGTACCTATATAGGCGATGTGGACGCCATTTCATTGCCAACAACACTGCGTGGAGCTGACCAACGCCACCTACCAGCGCACAGGGGTACTGCTCATGCAAAAATCTTCTGGAACAAGACCGACGCCTGAGGAAATTCAAAGGTAGGAATCTGCAGCTAAATCTTGTTTCAAATAATGTGTGTCTCTACCAGATAAGGCGTTACTAAAGGCAAGTAACTTTTTCTTTTCAATTACAATTCGCTTTTTGCATCAGCCCACACAAGTGCTTTCTCATTATTGTCATTCTGTTGGCTGTTGGGTGTATCAGTCAGCTTAAAGAGGGCTTTGATTGCATCCTATGGATGTGATGAGCCTAAGTACTGCAGTGAAGGGGTACCCCTTTGCCTACTACCATCATACACCTACTTGGACAGCTATCCTTTCTCACTCCTAGCCATATTCCCTTTTATATAAGAACTGCCACCCCATACCCATTCCTCTTCTTAATTCCCTGTTCCAACCTATGACCGACCCTACTGCCACTCTTCTTTCCCATACTCCTATTCTTTTCCTTGTTTATACTACTACTACTGGTGCTCCTCCTTACTCTTCCACTCTTTACTCCTATTCTTACTCCTACTTTTGTTTACTCTTACTTTTCCACAAATGTCTACACTTATTCCTACTGTTACTACTATGTTATACATGCATGTCACCTCTCTTTCTATTGTGGCTCGCGGGGCTGCCTGGGATCGAGGACGGGCTGTGCTTCTCGTTCCTGAGCCCAGCTTTCCGTGTTGGAGCCGTTAGTAAGAGACTGTTTCCCCGGCTGCACTGGTCGGGTTTTCTCCTGCTTATTTCTTAAATAAAAGTTTTTCACCAACTACACAAACATCGTCTTCGTGCTTTCAACATTTTTGGCGACGATCGGAGCTATCGTCGGAGCAACCCACCAGCAACCGAACTCGCCCAACTCAAGAAAGGATCGACTCCACCTGCTTACGGGGACGCATGTATCATCATTAGCAGTGGTCACGGGCAAAGTATGTGACAAGTCTTCGCTACGCTTATCCACATCCCGCTTCAACTGCTTCCTTTCCTGGGAAGCGTCGGAGATGTGTGGGCGGTGATTTTCAGAGACATGCAAAGATCTTTTATGGGCATGGATGAATACTACGCCAAATTTGTCAAAAACTTTGCGCATAAAGTGGAACCTTTGAGGGGACTGTTGAGAAAAGGTAAAAAGTTTCTGTGGGGTGTTAATCAGCAAAAAGCCTTTGATTTGGTTGAGAAAAATATGGTCGATGCTGACCTTCTGACAGGTTTTCTTCCGCATTTGCCTACTGTATTGACTGGACGCCAGTGCAGTGGGCATTGATGCTGTACTAACCCAAAAACATGCCGGACAAGAAAAGACGGTTGCCTTTGCGTCTCGCTCGCTGACTGATACCGAAAGAAACTACTCTGTTATCAAACGTGAAGCATTGGCGGCGGCATAGGCCACTAGATACTTCAGGGTCTTTCTGTGGGGAGTTATTTTCACTCTTAGGACAGATCACAAGCCTTTGTTAAAAATCTTAGGCCCGAATGGCATAAAGAACTGTTCCAGCAGACTTGCTCGTTTGGCTGTCATTGTGCAAGATCTTGTATGTAAAGTTGAATATGTACCTGGGTGGCGCAACAATGTTGCAGATTGTTTATCCAGACTGCCTGATATTAAAGCAGTTTGTACAGACCTTGTCACGGAGAGTGTGGTTGCTAGTTTGGAAGACCTCACTGAAGATCTAGGTAAGGCCAATTCCAGTGAAGACTGGTTGGAAGGCATACTCAATTACAAAACTCTGGCTGGAGTTGCCAGGATGGCCAGAGAAGGTGTATCTAGAGAGGGTACTATGCACCTGGTCTTAGACCCTTTGTACAATTGCAAGACCACATTGGGGTGAGAAATACATACCCCCCTGAGTCGTTGAGGAGTCAGGTAATTGCTTTGGCCCACGAAGGCCACCTAGGACAAACTTTGACTGCCAGAAGGGTGAAGGATAGATTTTGGTGGCCAGGAATGGATGGCCAGGTGAAGCAGTGGATAGAGAAATGTCAGTCTTGTAAGGAGTCTGAAAAGCTGCTGCTTGTGGGGTTAGACAAACCTATTTCACCTCAACATGTTGTTGGTGAGGAGGGTGTGTGGCAAAAGGTCTGTATGGACTTTATTGGTCCTTTTAATGAATTGCATGACAATGAGAGATTTGCGTTGGTTCTGGTGGATTCTGCCTCAAGGTGGGTGGAGGTTGCTTTTATGAGGAACATTAATACGGAATCCACCATCAAAGTTCTCAGTGAAACATTTCGTAGGGAAGGTGTACCAGCATTCCTTCTTTCCGATAATGGCACGCAACTTAGCTCAAAGGAGATGGAACACTACTTTGAGAGTATTTGTTTGAAACACTTGCGTACATCGTTGTACAATCCCCAGGGAAACGGGTTATGTGAAATGTGTAAGAGTTAACAGACTGGTCAAAGGCACGATGCAGTTGGCTTTCTCAGCCAATTCTGCTGTACAACATGAGATTAAAGAAATGTTGTGGGCCTACCGCACCATGGTGCATCAAGGGATGGCAAAATCTCCTTTTGAACTGATGAGGGGTAGACTAGCTGGTACAAAGATGGCTCCCACTTGGCTACTTAAGCGCCACTGGGTGTCACCTAGACATTGTCAAGGGTAACAGGCGTGTGTGCCCTGGTGATTTTGTAAAGGTCAAACCTGGTGGTGTACACAAAGGATTTAACAAATTCAGAGGGCCTTTCCATGTGGAATCTGTTGGTGAAAACTTTGTCAAGTTACAGAATGATCAAAGATGGAACCTCTGAAGGGTATCATTATACCAGAAGCAAGGTAAACTTTTTTCGCAGGTGGTGCATTCTTCTGTGGATACCCTCCATCGTGGTGGTGAGGGTAGGCCCATTCAAAAACACAGGTCACCTGCTTATTTAAAAGATTGTGTGATTTCTTCTATGTTATGCTCTGCTGCAGGGAGAGAGTGGGGTCATGTTGTTTACTGTTTTAACTTTATATTTTGTTCAGGTTTTCACTGCCTTAATTTTATATTTTCATTATCTTCATTTTTCTGTTCTGTGGTTTTACTTATGCTATTGCTATGTAGTCTCTCCGCCTTTCCTTTCAATGTTATTGGAAGGAAGGGGGATGTGTTATACATGCATGTCACCTCTCTTTCTATTGTGGCTCGCGGGGCTGCCTGGGCTCGAGGACGGGTTGTGCTTCTCGTTCCTGAGCCCAGTGTTCCGTGTTGGAGCAGTTAGTAAGAGACGGTTTCCCGGCTGCGCTGGTCGGGGTTTCTCCTGCTTATTTCTTCAATAAAATTTGTACACCAACTACACAGACATCGTCTTCGTTCTTTCAACATACTACTATTTATTTCCACCCATTTTTATATATGCATACTGCTGCTCCTCCTATTCCTACTACTTTCATACTACTCCACTTTCTCTCTTATGGCCAGATTATGACTTTTAGCGGTGCGGGAGCGGGCGGTACACCACCGACATGCTCCCGCACTGCCAAAGCCTTGTGAAGCCTGCCAGCTAGATTACAAGTTTCCCCATGTCTTGTGGGCCTTTTTTAGCGGTGCCTCTAAAAATGGGCACTGCAATGGGAGTGCCATAAACAGTTCCTGCACGGCAAGTACTCTCCAATCCATGCCTTGCTGGAAATGGGGTGCATGAACACAGGGGTGCACAATATGTGCCCCCCTGCATACACCCCCATGCACAGAGCCAACACCTTGGTTTCAGGACCACCAGCCTTTTCATGGAGTAAACACATCCATAAGACCACTGGTGGTCCTGAAACTTGTAATATGCATGTTGGTGGCGCAGTGGCACCATCAGCATATTGTGAGGCCCAGACTGCCGCGCCACCTGCGATTTCCTGGCGGTTGCAGCAGTACAATGGCGGTCTGACTGCCCCAATTGTAAAATGGCAGTCGGGGGACCACCAACGCTGCACCCATGCGAGTGACAGTCTGTGGACCACCAGACTCGTAATCAAGCCCTAAGTCACTAGTCTATTTCCATACTTAGATCAGAAGGGGGCACCTTATTCTAAGAGATGGTTGCGAACAGAAGTGATTGGCAGTGGCTTGCACACAGGATCTACCTGGCTTAGAAAACTACCGGAGCCTAGAAGAGCAGGATGTGGCAGCCACAGTTGGGCCAAATGTAGTTAGAAATATTAGCACTTTGCTGTTGCTCAATGTACTCAAATAAACAGCCATCCAGTTCACCATTTCTATTTTTGGGCTTCCTGCTTTAAATGTATGCGGTTAAAAAAAAAAAAAACAAGTAGGCAAGATTTTCCATCTCTCATGATTGACTTCAGTAGCGTTTTTCAAAAACCCAAGACATATTGACTTTGGCCGTGCTTGAGTGAGTAAGGAATTTACTTGATGAGGCAGTGAATATTCTAATGCATCCATTCGACACCATACTCTCCCACTCCCGAATAGCACTGGCGACAACTACCTAAATCACACTCACTCACCAGCACAGGAACAAATTAACAGCTCTCACAATCACCCATATGTATGAATGCATCATATACTGAGAATGCTAATCTGTATTGTTTGATTACAGTTCATTAAACCTTCACCTATCACAACTCATTCGTATCCTGCAGTATCACCTACTCATATAACATAACTCACCACTCAGCCCGTTGCCACACACACAACCTTTTTGTCCACACCAACTAGTACCATAACGCATACACAGCTGCATCAGTTAGCTACTATTATTACAACTCATCAGCATCACTCACACATACACCAGCAACTACCCATATCGAAATAAATAACTCACACCAATAGTCATCAGTCTCATACAACCAGTCACGTGCAGCACCTACCTCATATCGCACACCTCCGCACTACACCTTCTCCCATGAAGCACGTGCAACATTGTTCGATTCCCAACGCCAAGGCTGTCAAGATTACTTCACCCCTCACTCTGGGTCATTCAGGTTATAATCAAGTTTGGTCATTTCAAGAGCGATAGCTCTGCTGCCTAGGTTGGATTTATACCGCTCACTTTGAAGGCCTTATAACCATATGAACATGGGATCAGGGCCGGTTTATACTGGTGATGCAAGTCTGTGAGTGTTGTCAATAGTGCCAGAGGCAGGAAGTTTGACTACAAGCATCAAACGCCACCCAGTGTTGAGGGGAGAGTGGTCAGGAGGCTAAGTAAGTGGCAAAATGCTGCTTGCACTTGAGGGGCAAAAATCCTCGCCAACTGTGAATAACCACCGCTGAAGTACACCGAACCCATGACAGGATGCCAAGTTCTGGTGCACACCTGCGTGTGTGAATGCATTCTTTTGTAGTTGGCCGATCCACCCAGCATGAAGCTGATGATACCCGCTGCTGTGGAATGCTAGCAGTGCGCATATTGAGAAGTTGAAACAGGGGGTGCGTCTTCATTGCTTTCCTACTGGTTATGGGTATGATGGATTCTCTGAACATGCCAATACAATTGTTTAAAAGTTAAAAAAAAACATACAGATGCCAAAAGAAAGGCCTACATAAGAGGACAATTTCACAACCCGTGTATGTTAATGCGGGTAAGATGACTCCCCATTATAATTACGAGTGCGAAAAACATGTTATTTATGTTTTTCACCCAAAACAAAAGTTTACTAGTCGTTAAGGTTTCCTCTAAACTGTAAACATCGCATTTCCATTTAGACTGTGTTGCTGTCGAATGCATTTTTTCGATGTGCATGAGGGCTTTCACTTGAGAATGGATTCCGTTACACGCCTCGTGGTGCACTTTGCAGGCGTCTATTAACCTTTTCACCTAGGATGTGCATTAGATACGGCGGGATATTAACAGCTACTGCGAATTAAAACCGCGTGTGAGACGACTGGAAGAGCTGCAGGGCCGCACATACTCCGCAGCCCTGCAACTATAGCAGGAGATCAAATATAGGAGGCGATGGGGCGGATTAGGTTTGTATGCGCCTTAATGTTTTATTTAAAATAGATTCAGCTCGATTAGCAAATACTGAAAAGAAACAATTGTATAAGATGTTATCGGGCGGGATACTTCTTAGCCGATCCATGCTTTATCTAATCAATATGCGCACACTTCTGCTGGCCTTAGTGTACATGGTTTATATTTTAATGCATGCTGAAATGCTATGTTACCCATGCCATCCATATACGGTTTATTAATATGTTTTTGTATTATCACAATACCAGAGGCTTAGCTGTCACTTGTGCAGCAGGTGCTTTGGCACCGGACCCGGAAGCTTTAGTGGCCCACTGAAATTGAACTATTGCTTTATTTTAATGCTACAACTGCAGTCTGGCCGGCCTAGCTTCCTTCCTTGCACTAAAGCCCATGGCACCCGAGCCACATCACCGTATTATACCCCCTCTGTCAGTTAATGCCAACGTGCACAAAGGGAATAATGTGTATCTATTGAAAGTTACATACACTTTAATGATTGTCTGTTGGGTGAGGGTTTCCTGTTATTGCAGGGTTTCGCTGATTTTGATTTTGCCTGAAAGTTGGTGACATGCTTGCCTCTAACCCATCTTCTAAATGATGAGGATATTTCATAAATTGGATTTGACCACATTCAAAGCGGTGTATGATTCAGAATTGAGGTAGAGACTGAGATGTTCATCATTTATATTCCCTTTATTTCTTTTTGCCGATTTTCAGAACTGAAGGGTTGCAGGTGTACATTTGTGATTTCTTGATCTCATTATTAGTTATAATTTTATTGCCACATCCTTTTCATTAACTTTTTACACATAAAAAAACCAGTTCATTCCGCAAATCAATAGCATGTAAATCGGGGTAACACTCGGAAATAGCAAAGTCCCCCCCCACCACCACGCCGGAGAGGAAGAACGCCCAACACATGCTCTGTTAACCAGGAGTCTTTAATTATCATTCATACCCCATAGAAACAATTCACCTTAAACCAAGGGCCCCCTCCCGCAGGTGCCACTGTGCTCACTATAATGGAACAAGTTCAGGACCCCCGAGCATGTAGGCGAGCGATCTAGGGAAGCCCCTGGCTTAAGAACGATAAACGGGACTCCCAAATGGTCTCAAATGATTTCTGAGTCTAGCAGGGCGATAGTTGTTCCATTTCCAGGGTACCCCATGGACTCAGATACCAAGATAATGTAGATGGGGGTGTTTTTTTCCACACAGTTGGCATTGGGTCGTCTTGGCGGCTCAAGAGGTTCCACATTATTCTCCTTTAGGTTTACTGTTTTTAAGGTGGAAGATCTAAGGCCCAGTGTTCTAGAAGAGAAATCTGCCTGTAGTATGTATACCAATATCGTTTTCATAGCCACTAAGATTACACTTCCAAAACATTGTAATTCGCTGGCAGTCCCACCAGATATGTTTAAGCCCACCCTGCATCCCACATACCCTCTACCATAGAGAACTTGGCACCGAGCAAATTTCCTGACTTTAGTGGGGTAACAATGCCAACTGAATGCTATTTTATTATGTGCTTCTCTACTTGTTGTGCTGAGGTACTTCTTGCATATATCACACCAAAGATTATCTCATGGAAGTCAGTTATATTAGTCCCCAAAAGTTTAGACCTCTGTGGCCTTAGTGGGTGTGGCTGCATTCAGCAGAATGCTATATACATTTTGGGAATTGTATAACATGCTGCAGAAGATGCTAATATTTCAATAAGGATGAATTCACTTCAGCGTTCACAATCTTCTCCGTACTGATCTCCTAGAAGTCGATTCCCCTTAGGGGGGTTAGTGGTCATGATGAAAGTTCCCATCAGCTGTCCAAAGGCCACCACTCTCCCTCGACTGCAGCCCTCTGGGGTGGAGGCATAACTATGCGGCCATTTGTCTTCCAGATACCTCCCAGATGATGATTCATACTTTTCTGATGTTCCTCTGGGTTCGCAAATACAGTTGATTCCTTAGACTTCAGATCCTCTGTGATGCTGCCCTTAAGTAGGGGATGAACTGTGCTCGAATCAATGGGGAAATGCATACCTGTTCCACCTCAGTAGTGGGGTCGGACATTGCAGTCAGTCATTATTCTGTCCCCAAGCCAGGGAAGCCTTTTCGTTCTATTAGCTTGATGGGGTGTGGATGTCTTCATTCAGAATATCAATTTCTAGATGGCATTACTACAAGAGATCATTCCGCTTATGGCGTCAAAAGACTCCAGCTCGTCAATATAAATGAAAGGCACAGACCTCCGCATCCATCCACGTACATCAACGTTTTCAGATTCTTCAGTTTATGCCTCTGCTGGTGTGTTTTCAATTCCAAGCCTTCCTGTTTGGGTTGAGATTGCACGAGGGTCTTTACAAAGATGTTGGCTCCATCAGTGGGGCTGTTGCAGTCCTTCAACACTTCTCGTGATCCTATACAGACAGCCCTGGTGAGTGCAATGTGAGGGAATCCAATCTGTTGCACTGCCAGAGGGAGATCATTGGGCTCTTAGACACCTCTACCTGCAGAGTGACTGAAAGGCAAAAGGCTTGTCTACTCGATCTCCTGGCTCAGAGGACTGCTTCTATCATCCATGGCTACTTCATCTAAGGTCCTCCTTGTTTCATGTTCTGTCACATAGGGATCCGACTTCCAGGGATTACGGAGTCCCGATTCCTCTCCTGAATTCTCTGAAATGCTCTCTCCAGACCAACTTGGCTCAGATATTTCCATCTTCAGTGACCCCCTCGGTCCGACCCAAAGTCAAGGAGTAACTTATTAAGCACTAGGAAGTGCTTTGAATGTATGTTTGATTTCTGACAGGATACTCTGCTGCCACTCTTTCATTTGAGGGGGAAGGTTCAGGGACCCTGGGAGTTGGATGCTGTTGAAGGAACCGAGCCCGTATGTTCTAGATCTGCTCTAGAACCTCAAGTCGATGGTACTTTTTCTCAGCATGAGAGCGTGAGGGGGAGAGAAATCATTAACGTCAACCAATTAAATTTCAGTTCTCTGGACCCATAATAAGCACAGGCTGCTAGTTAAAGTTAGATGATTTATTACAAAGCCAAAAATAACTGCCCATACAGACACCTCAAGATGAGGGTGTAGAAGTACATCGGAACCACCATCAAGCCAAATCTACAAATAAGGTTGAGACAGTGAAACATGCACAAGACAATTAGTTCAAGGATGAGGCTACAAAAGATCAAAAAACGTGAGAACAAGTTCCCCTCCATTCAGGGTTGATGGGAATAAAGCATTAATCTGTCCCTACACTAACGCTAATGTGACATCCCTATTTAAGCATTCTTCGTGACAGGATAGGTTAAGGTGTCAGCGTGTGGAGTCTTCCTTAGAAGTCCCTCCACTTCAATTTGGTCGAGCAGCATGACTCTAATGAGACAGAGCTTGTTTTAAGATGCCCTCTCTCCAAAGGCAGAAGAAGAAGTAGGGTTCTTTCCCCACTTGCAATACTCCAATATCACAGGTGTCTTCCCATAATTCCTTTCAGGTCACCCCATCCAATCAGGTCACATTCTCATAGGTAGTTTCCCATAGGACGGCGATTGCTCCCAAAAAGTAACGTGATGACCTTGATTCCCAGGCCTTCTCTGGTGAAAAATACAACAGTTCTCCTTATCAGCATTAGCTCCCAACGTATCCTCTTCTCTCCTTGCCTAACTCCTAAAACAAAGACATTATTCTAACTAACAAGGGCGCTTCTTCCACCTGCAACACAAATGTGAGAAAGAACAGAATCCAACATGCACATGAAATTCAACTATAAATTCTAATGTGAAAGCTTCCAGGGAGAAAGAATTTCATGATTACAAAATTCATCTAACATAAGAAAAATGGAACATGATCTTTACAAAGTTATATAGAAATTGAGTCATATACAGTTAATAATTTCACCTACATATAAAATGACACGATTAATAGGCACATTCAATAATGAAATGATTGTCAGTTTCACAACACGAGAATCAGTTAATGTTTTCTGCTTGTACATTTGATTGTCCACGTTACTTTTTCACATTTTCTACATTTTGGCCTAAAGACATCACATTCATGTTATTATGTTACATGATCTAACACTTATGTTATAAAGACAAAAGATTATATGCAGATTCAATCTACACGTGTGATTTTAATGCACCCCTACAATAAAAAAAATTGGATTTTGCGATACATCACTGTCATTCCCTTGACCCAGCACCTTCTTGTTTTTCTTCCTCCCCATTTGTGCTAACCTCCAGGGTTCTGCACAAGAGGAGGAGGGAGGGGTCATCAATGATTCTGAGGTCTCCTTTTGTTCTTCACTGGTCATGTTTTCCCCCATTGCATCTAATGGCTGTTCAGCCAAATAATTCATTCCTCACTCCCCATTCCCTCTGTGATGGGCAGTGCGGTCGTCTTTCATGTTAGCTCGGTTGAGGTTGGCACCATGGAGGGTGAATACCTTGTGCTCAGTAATTTATGGGTGTCTTCAGAAGTTGGTTAGACTTGCAACTGTCTAGGCAGCCTTCTCCCCATAAAACATACAAACAAGCAACACTAAAACCGTTTTTTGTACATGGCGTTAATCCTGCACTTTCTCTCTAATGCATTGTTATCCCTTGCATTGTTTACATTTCTAACATAAATATTTTAGTTTGGCCTAGCCCCTTTGGGGAGTCTGCCTGCAATGGAGGGGTGTGCTCTCTGTCTTTTCAATGGTTTCAAGTAAGCATGCCATAAAGTCCATCCAGATGTCCCCTCTTGGTATCTACCACTTTTTGTTTTTAGGGATGGTGAGGTGGCACTTTTTAAACATTAGAGGGGGTTCTGTTGAAGTTTTTCATACTTAAGGTCACTTTCTGCTTGTGATGACTTCAGTGAAAAAGTGGAAGGAGATTGTGACCTTCATCTGCCTTTAGACATAAGGTGATGTCCTGCATTCAATATGATTCAGAATTAAGTCCTTCCTTTTTTTGTTGTTTTTTTTATTTTTTATTTATAATGTACACAAATCACCCTGGCAGGGGTATGTCGGCACAACAGTAGGTTGTAGGCAAGGTGAAACAGCTAATTAAAACAGTATTGTTTTCAGTATTTTCCTGAAAAGAGAATAGTCTGAACATGTTCGAAAGTACAGCAGTAATTTGTCACAACAGTGAGAGGCTAGGTAAGAAAATGACCTGTCCACGGAACAGGACTTTCTGGCTCTTGGAACAGTTAACAGGTCTTTTTCACTGGATCTAAGAAGTCTGGATGGGCAATAGTGTGAAAGCTTCAAGGTCAGATAGCACTGACATTTACTGTCAGAGCCTTATGAGTGAGGCAACAGGTTTTAAAAATAATTCTCTTCTGGACAGGAAGCCTGTGCAAAGGAGCAAAGATGGGGAGCCAAAGGAGTTCCAGATGGAAGGTTACAAATGCGGTGGGCCGCCTTATTCGTAATGACCTCTAGTTTTGATAGCAACGTCCCAGTAGCTGAGGCCAATAAAGCATTGCCATAGTCCATATGGCTAATAACAAGAGCCTGCACCAGAGTTTTCCTCGTGGTGAGAGGAAGAAGTGGAAAGACTTTCTTCAAGAGTTGCATCATTTGAAAACAGGAGTCTGTAATTGAATGTGCCTGCTTATTCATATTAAGAGATTGATCAAGACATACTCCCAAGTTTCTTATAACCTGTTGGGGCATGGACGCTGTGCCAAGTTCGGTTGGCCACCAATTAGAATTCTAAAATTGATGGGCAGGACCAAACAGCATAATGACAGTTTTCCCAGCATTCAGCTTGAGACAGTTCTCTGTCATCCAGGCAGTAATTTCTGACATCCCAGATGAAAGATTTTTTTCTCTTTGGTCAAATTATTGTCCAGAGAGATCATAAGATGCATGTCATCAGCATACAAGATTATTTCAAACCTAAAGGCTTTAACCATCTTGGAGAGTCGTGCAACATATATGTTAGAGTGAATGGCTCAAACAGGAGCCCTGGGGCATCCCCTTATCCAGAATCAGAGCACCTGATTTATAAGAACCAAGATGATAGTTTGGGTTTAATTGAAGAGGAAATTGCCAGGGCACTGGAGTTCAGTTCTGTGGATTCCAATCTCTTGCAGCCTACGAAGTACCCTAGGATTGGACACCATATCAAATGCTGCAGACAAGTCCAGCAGCATGAGCATGGATGGTACATTAGCATCAAGAGAGCAACTGATGTGATCAGTAACAGCCCCCAGAGCTGCCTCTGTGCTATATGATGGTATAAAGCCTGACTGGGACAGATCCAGAATCTCATTCCTCTCTAGGTACTCTCCGAGTTGTCTGTTTATTAGGCCTTCCAGTAGTTTTCCCAATAAAGGGAACAAGAAGATTAGGCGGTAGTTGGTAAGGATGGACAAAGCCAAATTGGCCTTTTTTAAATTCGGCCTCACCTGAGCCACCTTCCACATTAATGGAGTTTTCCCTCTGTCAACTAAAAGATTGAAAAGGGAACAGACCACTGGGGCAAGCTGATTAGCAAGAGCAGCAGAGATTTTAGGAGGGCAGATATCTAAAGGAGAACCAGATTTGGGCGATGCAAGTGCCTTCTGAATTTCCTCCAAAGACAAAGCCATGAAATTACCTAAACTATTGGCCTCATCAGAAAGAGTCAAGGTAGAATTAGCTGTCTCAAAAGAACTAGGAAAGTTCTGGCAGATGTCTTTAATTTTATCGTCAAAATGATTAGCCAGGGCATCACAAAGAGCTTGTGATGGCAGAATTTCTTGGGCACATGCTCCAGGATCGAAGACATTGTTAGGCACTTTAAAGAGTGCTTTAGACGAATTTCCAGCTTGGTCAATTTGATTGGAGATGAACATTTTCCAGTCTGTTTTTATATTGCGATTGTACAGTTTAAGGCTGCACTATAAGTTTACTTCTCGCTCATGGTGTTGGACAAGAGGCTTTCTCAGTCTTTAAATTGGAGGTGTACCAAGGAATATGGAAACCTTGTTTGAAGTTAGGATATAGTTTAAGGGGGGGGGGCAACATTATTCAGGCCAGTTTAAGGCTGTGTGGTAATCAGCAAGGGCTTGATCAACATCCGTCTCTGCCGAGATGGTGGCATACACAAACTCCTGAGCAAGAGTCTGGAGTGATTTTCTGCCAATGTCTGGATAGCTTTTAATGAACATTAAGCAGTTTTAGATTGACTACAGAAGACCGACCAGGATCATGAGCTTGTGCCCTTTAGAACCTCATAAAGACAATGGAATCTGCATTGTAAGCAAGCTACCGGACCCTCCAATAGAGATGAGAAAGGGCCACATCAATGGGTATCATAAGAAGCATAGACCTTAAGGAAGATGTTCACAATGTGTAAAGTTTCTGAAGAATAATTAATTCTTAAAGGACACCTAGATTCTGGTAATGGAGAACAGGGGTCCAGGCACCTGGCGACAGCCTGGCATGGACTTTGGTGCGCCGTTGGCGCACTCACTGCACGTAGACGCCAGTATCTGCATTTTATAGCCAACCAGAAGTGAATAACTACAGTGCTAACCTTTCAAGAAGCGGGAGTAGAAATTAAAATGGCAGTACTGCTTCCTCATTTGTCTCCTGACATGTTTTCATACTTTTGATTTTAGAAAAGCACTCTAACTTGAAACCTTAAACATCAGCCAAGATCCTCAAACCACTATTTTTAAAAAGTAAAAGAAAGTAATAGATCCCTGGAACCAAGGCAGCATTGTCAAGAAGAAGGGAGCGTTACCAATTTTAACAACTGGGGGGGCGTAAGCCTAGCCGCGGAACGAAATTGCCGCCACTTGATCTAGCTCGGTGACACACCCGACCGCTTTCCCTACATCCGTCCAATAAATCCGTTGCCCGTGTCTGGGAAAGGCGACCTGCACCTGTCCAGCAGCCGGGATGTCGCAGGGCAGACTCGTTCGACCACCGGACATCGAGGCAGCCAGTGTTCCAAATCGTGGCCTGCGGTGCTTCTGAAGCCTGGAGCTGCCGCATTAGTGAAGTGGGCGTCGCGCATCCGGATCCGGACTCCTGTGTGCTTGAGGCAGTGGTTGCGGCTGAGTTCAGGCCTGGGCCGGGTGGCGTGTCGCCCCGGTCGCAGAATTCAGTGTCCGGTGGGGCAGTAATGATCGGACTGCCCGCGACTGTAGCGGAGGTGAGCCGGCGGGGCAGGGATTGTGGAGGCTCACGGCACCCGCGGCGAGGAGTCCTACTGCGGAAGCCCCTGCCGGAACCCCCTGACTCAGTGCCATTCTATGCACCGGTGTGCTGCCCATCCTGCGGTTGCGAGGCAGGAGACGGGCTGGGGGCCACTGGGGACTGTACAATGAGTTGCCGAGGGCCCAGAGTGCAATTCAACCATCGACCCTGGGTGGGGGGGGGGGGGGGGGGGGGGCAGCATCTTGTCTGGTGATACGGCTGTGTGTGCCTTCCAGAGCCAGTCTGAAGCACTGGGAACCAATATAGAGACCCATTTGACCGCCCATTCGCCAAGGCCCGAGACTACCACCCCTAGAGCAGCAACATAGGGAGCTGTGGAGCCGCGTTCACCGCCAACTGCGTCAAGTACTGACTTGCGACGCCTGGAACAGTGGTGTGGGCCTTCCCTTTTTTTAGGTCTCGCCTATGCAGCGCGCATGCGATGCATAGGAGGGCCTTTAGCCGTCTCTCTGGTCTTTTTCAAGCACACAATTGTGCTTGTGGGGACATCCACCTTGCGGGAGCGAGCAGGGGCGTGCCACAAGTATGAGTGCAGTGCTTGAAAATGAGCAGACTGCGCGTGCACGCACCACTCCCTGGCTCACCTCCTGCTCCCCCTCTCTCTCACGCGCACACCACTTGCGTGCTCACAAGCATGTATTCCAATAACGACTGGATTAAACGCTCCAGTGGTTACTGGCTTTGCTGTTACATGCATGTGCCCTGCTTATGTATGTTTCACCTGTTGCTAAGGAGAATGCGCCCACTCTCACAGGTTCGCTAGCGACTCTTGAGAGGGACTTGTCAGTCTGCTGCAGGCTGGGGAGAGGTCGTTACTGCACAATCTCCTGTCGGGGTTGCTACTGGGGCATGCTGTGTTTCAATGTGCTTCTCCAACTCGCTTCTCAGGTGTAATTCTTTGCTCCATTTCGTATTTCCGTATATCGAACAACTTGCGCACATACAACTCCGGACTCCGTGCACTAATGCTGGTCGAGTGTCACCTACGCATGCTTAATCATTACTTGACATAACAAAAAATGAAGTGTTGAGCTTTTTATTTCGTAAAAGCAAATATTTGAGTGAATGATGTCCGCTGTGACTGTTTATGTTTTGGCGAGCTCCTGGTGTAGCCGGAGAGGCGCAGGGTGGGTCATACGCACCTCCGCTCTTTCCAGCTGCAGCCACCTTCACAAAACAAAGTTAACACCCACACCGACACACACCACTCACTGCCTGCAGCGATAGAATCAGCTGATGGAAGACAGGTCACCTGAAGCCTCCGCGATCCCAATGCGTCATGTAGCTGCTTCGAGAGCTGCTCCATCGAGCTGCTCCATCGAGCTGCTCCTTCGAGGAGCTTTATGATGCACATCGCAGGGGAGCAAAAAATAACAATCGCTTTTCCCCTGACCACGCACACCCACAAAAGAAGATTGAGTCGGTGGACGGCCTATAGTCACACGGACTCATATGGAAGACTCGCTCCTTTCAAGTACTCCACCATATCAATGTTTAAAGCATAAGCATTTGGTATGAATTTTTTGCATAAGATTAACCGTGTGCGTGGGGTACATTATGACAGGATGAAGAGGCTGGTAACAGCATCCAGGATGGCAGTGCGCACCTTGCCTTAGTGCTTTACTGTGCCTGCAGTCTCCGGTGTTGGAAAAAAGCGCAGCATCGTCGCCTGCTAGGCAAATTAAGTTTGTACAACTCGACAGGACTGCTCAATCCAGAGGTGCTTGCTTCAGGATAGAACGGCGTCCCTTACTGCTTGCGCAACTAAGTTTGATCCAGTAAAATATCCCAACATAATTATCCCATTCCCAACACATCTAGATATAGATAAAAATTCATAAATGGAAAAAATAAGCATATAGCTGTAATGATGGTATTATTAACATGCTGAACTGTAGTCCGTCGTTTCCAATGCTCGTATGTTCTAAAATTGGATGTCAAGCAACAATTGGCCAAGATGATTTTGTCACATTTCATACACCCATAAGATCCCGCAGTCTGGAGCGGGGGAGTCAATTGGTCTTAAGCTGTGCATAAACCAGGCTCACCCAAGATGACACCCTTTTCTATTCCCTGAGGCGGATGCGCCATTTTGGGCGTTGCCGGCTATGCACATTTTGAGTATTCCACAAAAAACCTTGTGTCACAAGTCAGTTTAGTAGACATTGCAACGCTAGTTAATGCATCGGTGATCTTCAGTTGTTAAGTTTTTTTTTGTTTAGCAGATAGTATCTTTAACTTCTCCTGCATGTAAAATGTGTAAGATGCAGCTAAGAAAATGGCAGCCTGTTTTAAACTTAGTTTTGGCATTTTATTATCCTCAGTTTTTAACATTGCATAGCAGTGATTATATGTTTTACTGGCGGCGCATATGTGTATTTACGCGCTCTGTATGTAAACAGACGAATGTAGTATTTTTGGTATAACGCTCACCAGGAAGATGGGAACTATTCATAGTGGCAATTCCAACTCTGCGCACTGCTCTTAGCTTTTAAATCTTAAGAGAGCAGGTTCACTAGAAACTGAAGGTCCAGCCTTAACTTTACAAGGAATGTTTTTTTGGGGGGTTTACGGCGTTGGTGTATAAAAGCCTGGGTAGAACCACAGACTTAAACGTCTTTTTATTTATCAAATGTTAGTCTGTTGAGATCAAGGTGTATCAATGTTGTAAACTTCACACTTGTCCTGTTGAATTGAGTTTGCTATGGGAAGGTTGTGAGAAAGTGGCTCCGTATATACTGTTCCCTAATAGGTACAGGGTGTACAGAGTCCACAGTCCCCAAGGGTTTGGCAGAGGCTAAAGTTAGATCTAACCTTACTCTCTAAAGTGGTAGCTTGGTCGAGCAGTAAGGCAGTATCAGAGGACAGTGTAAAGCATTTGTTGTACACACTCAGTCAGCAAATGGTCTCACACACTCAATAACTGAACTCTAGGCCAATGGTTTATATATACAAAATATATGCTTGTTTTATATAAGAACCAACACTTGGCATTAAAATATACTTTTGCAATATGCAATTGACTTTTGTAAACAGTTACTAGTGGTTGCAATAGGCAACACTTTTTTAAACACAACAATGCATTGAGCTCAATGGAACATTAAGCAGTTTTAGATTGACTACAGAAGACCGACCAGGATCATGAGCTTGTGCCCTTTAGAACCTCATAAAGACAATGGAATCTGCATTGTAAGCAAGCTACCGGACCCTCCAATAGAGATGAGAAAGGGCCACATCAATGGGTATCATAAGAAGCATAGACCTTAAGGAAGATGTTCACATTACTTTTAGGATTACTTTTGGAATTCCAGGACTGGATCCTAGATTCAGTCCTGGGTCAGTACTTGGAATCAAGTGATGAAAGTCGACTTAATTACTGTGATGATTTTTAAACAATATTTCGCTATTTTAAAAGTTGACACTTAGAAAATATTTCATAGAAAACAGTCAATGATTCCCTATGGAAGAAAATTCAAGTTGCAGGTATAGTATGTTCTCGTTACTTTTGTAATCCAGTACTGTGTACCTAGACTCAGTACTGGGACCTTTATCCAAAACAGGTAAGTAATTACGTTTTCAGAGATCATATAATTTGTAACGAATATTTAAAAATTGCAGAAATTGACACTTAGAAGAAATTTCACAGAAAAACAGTCAATGATTTCCTATGGGAGAAAATTGGGTTACTGGTAAGTACAGTTGTAAGTATTTTTCAGAGTCAGTGCTGGGCACCAAGATCCAGCACTGGGAGCTCACCTAAGAGCAGGTGAGTATTTTCGTTTGTTACTCGGCTGATTTTTGGTGAATATTTTAAGATTTGGAAAGTCCACACTTAGAAGAAATTACAGGAAAAAGCCAGTCAATGTTACCCTATGAAGAAAATAGAGTTATCGGTTTAAAGGTAAGTACTCGACTAGCAGAGTTGAGGTTCTGGGCATGGACTCAGGGGTCCCCCAGGGTCAGGTGGGTACAGTTGGTTCACCCTCAGCGACTCTAGGGCGGCCGGGTGCAGAGAGAATTAGGCCCAATGTTATCCTATGAGGGATAGGGGGGCCTTGGTTGGTGGATGCTGACTAGCAAGCCACGCGGCTGTGGGAGCTGGGCTCCTGGTCACTTACTCGGGGCAAGTGGGGAAGTAGGTAGGTGTAGAGGTTGCACTGCCAGGGCCACTCGGGCGGCTGGGTGCAGGGTGCTTTTGAGCCATCGGGCGCTCAATTGATTTCAATGGAAATCTCCGGTTTAGAAAAAGACTGCAAGCTCGGGGACGAGGATTCTTCAGGTGCCACCACCACTTCGAGAGGTAAGTTGGGTAGTTGGAGGATAGGTAGGTACCCCGGGATTGGGCACAGGGGGCCGCGGGGCGCCGCGTGCAGGGGTGCCTTTTGGTGTCGGGAAATCTTACCCTCTGTTGATCGCGGTAGGGGGGTGCACCTTGTTCTGAGGCTGCAGGCTTCTTCAGAGTGTCGAGGGAGGTCCTTGGGTGGCGGACTCGGGGTCACAGTCGCCGTGGGGTCGTCCTCGTGGTCTTTGTTCATTCCGGCACTGGCCAGTCTTGGCTGGTGCAGAGTGTGCTGGGTTCGCAGTTCCGGGCTGCTGCCAAGGATTAGAAGTAGGTTTTGAGTAGAGCCTCTACTCATGGGAATCCCAGGGGCTTAGAACCAAAAGGTAACCAGGTCCTCCAGTGTTTGTGAGGTTGCTGGCCACAGGAGATGCCGGGTTGGAGCAGGAGCAGGTTCGAGGGTCGACAGGCCGGTAGGGCTGGGGCCAAAGCAGTTGGTGTCTTCCTCTTCTTAGCAGCTGCAGGGCAGGTCTTCTTTCTTCTTGCTCTTCTTTGTATTTCGGAATCTGGAATCTGGGGAAGGCAGGTTCAGGGTGCCCCTAAGTTCTAGATTTAGGGCCGTTACAGGTAGGTGAAGGGCAGGGACCAATGGGTCCCTGTCCTGGGGTGGGTACACCCCCTATCCTGCCTCTCTCCTGTGAGAGGGGTGCAGTAGCCTAGTCTTGATAGGGTAGGGCTTCCCATCTTCAAGATGGCGAGAGCCCGGAGATGTGCTTCACCTCGCCTCCCCCACCTGAGGGGTGGGGTTGGCAGGCTGGCACATCCCCTGTCCTTATTTGGGGTTTCCGGCCAAGCTTCCCGCAAAGAGTGGGGGTTGCAGTGGCCTTGGGAAGCTCACAGAGGCGGCATGCCTTTGAAGCTTCCCCCTGCCCATCCTGGGGGGGAAGGAGATTTAGCACCTCACCCAGGATGTGCATTGTTGCAGGCCCAGGAGGTCCAGCAACATGTCTGCTGTGTGGCAGCCTAGGCAGCCTCAGAGCAGACGTGGATTGTAGGTTAGGTTTAAGGGGGCATCTCTAAGATGCCCTCTGGAGTGCTTGGTACATTAAATCCCGCACTGGCATCAGTGTGGGTTTAATGTGCTGAGAAGTTTGATACCAAACTTCTCAGTCTTCAGTGTTGCCATTATGGTGCTGTGGAGTTCGTGTTTGACGAGCTCTCAGCACCATGTACTCTTAAATGGCAGCACTGCACTTACAGTGCTCAGGAATGGACCTGGGTACTGTAGGGGCACAGGGCTCCTGCTCCTGTGCCCACACCATTGGCATAAGGCACCCAGCTAGAAGGGTGGCTGATGTATGCCATGGCAGTGTAGGTGATGGGCATGGCACACAGGGATGTGTGCCATGTTGACTTTGTTTTGTCTTGCACCCAGACACCCAGCCTGCAAAGGCAGTGTGTGTGTCTAAGGGTACAGGGCCTCTAAGGGTGGCACAATTAGTGCTGCAGCCGTTAGAGGCCTTCCCTGGTCACAAGGCCCTGGGTACCTAGGGCACCATTTACCAGGGGCTGACATGTGGCCAGGGTTTGCCAATTTGGGTTTTGTGTGTTTTAGGGAAGGAACATAGGCCCTGGGCACCTGATTGGCAGGAGTCCAGGGCACACACAGTCAAAGTACATTCAGCAATTCAGCAAAAAGTGGGGGCATACCATGCAAGAAAGATGGCACTTTCTCACAAAGGTCACATAGCAAACTAAATTCAACAGGACTAGTGCATTTCATTTTGTCGTAGTGTAATTGCCCTCATCTAGTGCTTCATGCTACTGACGAGGTGCTGAAGCACAGTAAACAAGCGTTGGCAAAGCCAATAGGTCTCGTCTTTGGGACCTTGTAAATAAAAAAATGAAGTGTAAGACATCACGTTTACATTTACTGCATCCTAAATACGAAGTAAATGTTAACGTGGAGTCTTATACTTCAGTTTTGTTTTTACTTACAAGGTACGTTTTTTAAGCAAACTGTCGGCAGTTGTGATAAAACACAGGCAAGCCACCCCACCCTCTTTGTAAAGAAAATCTTCTCAACTCTGGGCAGCCCCCTTCCCCAATTCATTTAATCTCCTACTTACTTCAAACATCCACCCACCACCCCCACCTCATCACAATGCTCCACATGAGCACAAATGTGCCGGCGCACTCCGCTGCTACCTAGTGAGCCCTCCATTCAGTTATGGCCGGCAAAACGGGTGGGTTTGCAGGTGGGTGGTCAAGTGGCCATTAAAAAAAAAAAAACAAAAAAAAAAAAAAAAAAAAAAAAAAAAGCCTTCCTCCAGTTCCACCATCACGCGCTGCCGCCTCAGCTCCTGGCCTCCTGCTGCTCCTTGGTTTTAGGCACCCTCCCTCCTCCTGCTCCCCTAAGCCAATCACAATACTGCAATGGCAGCGTTGTGATTGGTGAGGCGCAGGGGAGAGTGCCCCAGCCGCACCATTTTCTCCTACATAGAGAACAAGCATTGGCATAGCCAATAGGTCTCGCCTTTGGGACCTTGTAGGAAGGAGGAATCTGACTAATGGTTGCCCCCAACTTTTTGCCTGGTATTTGAGTGGTTTTTGACTAGTCTGGCGGGGATCACTACTGTAGTATGGGTAAGGTGGTGCTAGCACCCCTTACAGGGATATAGGTACCCTATATCCCACCCCATTACAACACATGTACTCTCATAGGTCACCCCTATAGCAGGCCTTGCTAATCCTACAGGGCAGGGTGCTGAGATATGTGTGAGGGGAGACCCTACCTGAGTAGGGCCTCTCTGCAACCCTCGTAAAATCATTGCTGGGTTGTTTGTAGTGTAGCCATACCATATACTCTTAACCGCATT
Organism: Triturus cristatus; assembly: GCF_964204655.1. NCBI lineage: Eukaryota > Metazoa > Chordata > Amphibia > Caudata > Salamandridae > Triturus > Triturus cristatus. The sequence goes on from NC_140579.1 coordinate 1,161,129,452, forward strand.
ATAAGTCTATCGCGATAGCGTGATAACTTGAGAATGGCTACACAGAACCAGATCGTGTTTGGTGTCAAACATGTAGGAATCCTACCCCCAGTCCAGCCATGGGCATGAGGGCACGATTTCCCCCTGCTAGAGGGGCGATATGGGAAAAGCGGCAGAATTCGGACACCAATTTAAAAGTGCACAAGTAGTACAAAATGGCTACTACCCGCCACCCACACGACTCTGGCTGGCTGTTGCTGGGGAAAACCCCAGCCTCGCCAGCTGGACAATAGGGCTCCTGTGGCAGGGAGGTGCTAGCATCTCCCCAGACAGGATATGTGGAGTGGAACAGGGTGGGTGCACCAAATGTCCTTTCAGAGTTGCACGTAGGCAGCTGCAGTGCCTTCATTCTGCATACACCGCTTGGAACCGGTTCAGGGGCATCCTGCCCCTCGCCCAGGCGGTAAACACACAAAGGGGAGAGGGTGTAGCCACCATTTCCCGCCTCACCACTCATTGGTGGACACTACTCTGGACACTCCCCATATCTTGGGGATAAAGGTGAATAACGTGGCCCCAGAGCCTCAGATTAATCTTGGACTTTACAGACTTGACCTTCAACGAGCTGCTGCCCAGCTGACTGAAGAAATCTCCCTTGGGATAAAGGAGTTATCCCCCTGCTTGGCAGGCACCTGAAACACTGCAAGTGACCCGGTTGGAACTTCGCTGCTCTCACGAACTTAGTCGACTTCCAGCACCCTTGAGGTGAGTTTCCTAAGCATCCCAGAGGCCAGTGAGTGTGCACAGCAAACCTGTGTACCGTGGACCGCGTGGGTGCCGAGATTCCCAATACCCCAGGACACCGGCCACCTCTTGCATAGCACACGACCCTGAGCAGTGGGGAAGTTGTGCTTTGGCCCATTATTGAGCCAACCACCAAGCAGCATCCGTGCCAAAGATCAGCGCCCTAGCCCCCTCCGGTGGCCCGTGGGCTCCCTTTTACACACTCCATTTTGCTGCCTTCTGCGGTGCCTTGTCTCTCGACTTGTGGGCCCGAGCGGAGACAATCTCGACAACTAAGAGTTCCCCTGGTTGCTCCAGGCCTGCTCTACAGTCTCTCCAAAGGAGACCTCTCACAGACCTCGTGGGTCTGCACCAGTAGCTGATTTGTTCATCTTGCGTGGGTTGTGGTTGCCAAGGCTTAGTGGATCCAATCCGGAAACACTAACACCGCAGCGACCCTCATCCGACGTGGGACAGTCGCCCTCCCGAAGCTGGCCTTCCTTGAAGCCCCCCGGATCCCGTGGCTGCAGATCCAAGCTACACCTCTTTCCACTTGAAGCACCCGACATTGAAGGGCTCTTTGCTTTGAGCTCCCTGGTCACTGTGCCGTGACCCAGAATCTGTCCCCTCTGCTTTCAGGTTCTTCTCTACAAGTTCTACAACTTCAATCTTCACTGCATCATCGACGCTTTTGGCTAGCAGCACTTTTGAACATTTCTCCATTGAAAATCAGCCCGCGACCCGACATCGAAAACAACCTATGCACCCGGCTTCCCTGGGGCAGGTAACAGTGGTACCTCGGTACTCTCGTGGTAGTGGGCTCTTCAAAAGCTTAACTCTAAAGTTTTAACTTTGTACTCCTGCTAGAAGTGACTTTAATCTGTTTAAATCAAACCGCGACATTCTCCATAGGCTTTAATAGAGATCCCGATAGCAGCTATTTCCACTGCACGCGCCTCCCGTGGGTCCCCTTCCTCATAACCTGGGGTGGATTCTTAAGGGGCCAGCGATCGTAAATGCCCTAGGCATTGTCTGTAGAATTGTTGTGGTTCTTATACCACTTTAATATATGGTTTGGTCCCCCCCTGGGGCCCTATGATTCCAGTGCTATTTTATTGTATCTATCAATGCTTGTTTGAATTGTAACTTTGCCTCAGCCTCATAAAGAGACTTGTGGGATTCTGTTTAGAATAAATACATATATTTTATATATATATATATATATATATATATATATATATACACACCTGTGTGGACTACTCTTTCATTTGGTCATTCAAGAGGTTATCTATGGTAAAACAATAAGCTTAACACTCCTTCAAGACTTAGCCTGAAGGCTGCTCTCCACAGCTACCACTGGGATAGCTTTCTTTAAAGGTTGTCTTAAACCTAACATCAATAAGAGTCGAATTGGACTGGTGCAAGGTGTCCCTATAACTAGGAGACAGCATATGCCAGGCCAACTTCTCACAGACCTTATAAGTGTTTAGCCATGCAACAGTTGATGTTGTTGCACCAAGGAAATTGTGCTAAATAACTAAACACTTATAAGGTCCCAAAGGCGAGACCTATTGGCTATGCCAATGCTTGTCCCCCCCCCCCCCCCCCCCCTGCCCCCACTGGTTTTGGACACTCAGTCGCAGTACTGGGGTACTGCGTGGGACGATTAGCCGGCGGAACAGAAGGGGGTCGACAGTGTGAAGTGAGTGTCCCTGACCCCAGGTGCGTGCTCGTCTTCTGGCCTACCGTAAAATGTCGACTGCTAGGGGCGCGAAAACCTCGCAGCAAACCAGGCTTGATATGTATGTGCTGCCGAAGTTGAACGACCATGAACAGGGTGACAAAGGGAAGACCTTCCGGATTCGACTCTCTGGGTTGCGTGCCTCCCTTGAGCAGAGGTTGGAAACCATCACATCTGAAGGGATGCTGATCCGGACGGACCTGACCAAAACTGGCGAAAGGGTGAAGCAGATGGAGCTAGTTACTAAAAGCCTTATGGGAGACATGACACAACTGCAGCAAGATGTCAAGGACCTACAGGCCTTCTGTAAATTTGCTGAGGACAAGCTGGACGACTATGAAGGGCGCTCCAGGTGGAATAACGGGAGGATCATATGCGTGCCGGAGATGGCAGAGGGGCCGGCCACCAACCTATTTGTGGAAGAACTCATCCTTAAGCATCTCCAGCCCAAATATCTGTAAAACTTTTTTGTAGTAGAAAGAGCGCACAGAGTCCCGGGGGGACGTCCAAATCCCAGGGCTCCTCCACGCCTACTGTTGGCGGCAAGACTATTGAACTTCAGAGATAGGGACATAATCCAGCAGACCTCTCGTACGGGGCCCCCCCCCCTTGAAATACGAGAACTTGGGAGATTTCCTTCTTTCCAGACTTCACTTTGAATGTTCAACGACAATGACGATGCTTCTTGGAGGTGAAGAAGCGCCTCCGCGATAAAGGTCTAAAGTACTCTATGCTGTTTCCGGCCCGGCTTCGTGTTGAAGCAGAGAGTAGGGTCCAGTTTTTTGAAGGGCCTGAGGCGGCAGCAGATTGGCTCGAAGGCTGGAGAGCTGTGAAGGACCACAAGGCTCACTAGATGGCGGAGGGGGGTCATTTCGCCTGGAGACTTGACCCGATGAAAAAAGGGCATTAGAGGCAGCTAGCGACGCCTCGTCCGGAGGCGACCCCGCTCTGACGCACAGCCCCACCTTCTCCGAAGGACACTGGTTTGTCTGATTTGGTTGACTATCCCGTATATTCCTTTTCCTGGTATTGAAATGGCCACTCTGGCAGGGCACAATATGGTTGGTCATGGAGGACGGTCGGGGTGGCGGAGTTCCCACCCCCTATTGTATTCTACCTTTAGTTCCAGTTTGGGCGACAGGGTTGAATCATGGGCAGTTTTAGGCCCGGAGTGCAGGGGAACAGTGAGGGGGGAGTTGGGGTGGTGTGGGGTTGTTCTTTGTTTTGTTCGAAAGTGCGACATCACGAATCACTAACAGAGAGCGCAGATGTGTTAAAGCTGAATCTATACATGGGGACACAATGGGAAAAGGCCTTTGAGCTACTGAGCTGGAATGTGAACGGGCTCGGGGACAGAGTCAAGCGCAGTATTGTAATGCAGTATGTCAACCACCATGCCCCTGAGGTGGTGCTTCTCCAGGAGACGCATCTGGTGGGCAACTCTTGCAAGGCCTTGAATAGATGGGGCTATCGGCTGGTGGCCCATTCGGGCTTTACATCGGGATCCAGGGGGACGGGTATCCTCTTAAAAACTTCCTTCTCAATGTCAATACACCAGACGTGGACTGATGAGATGGGTAGGTATGTGGAGATATACGGGCTGTGGGAGGGTAAGACTCACGTTAGTCTTAGTATTTATCCCACCAGGGTTGCAGGGCAATTCCTTTGGGGATCTTAGTAAAATTGTTTTATCACTCCCTGATGGTTGTTTGGTCCTGGGGGGAGATTTAAATTCAGTGGTGTCGGGCTCTATTGCGTAGTCCACCCCAGCCCCTCAGAGAGTTGGCTCCCTAACTTTCTTGATGCTATGGGCCTGGTGAATACATGGAGGGTATTTCACCCAGGACACACCCACCACACCTTCCACTCTGGGGCCCACAACAGCCTCTCTAGAATAGAGTACATCCTAACTTCAGCACTCCAAGACGTTAGTTTTAGGGAAATCTGACACCTAGCCCGGGGTATATCTGATCACTCCCCACTGTGGGCAGAAGCAGTCATTGGAGAGAAGAGAGTTGGGAGGGTGGTGCCGATCAACCGGTGGTAACTCAAAAACCCAGTGGTGAAGGACAAGGTAGTTGCAGCTATTGAAGCCTACTTTCCAGAAAACAGGGAGTCAGTGGCCTTGTCTCAAACCCTCTGGGAGGCTTTCAAAACCGTGGTGTGGGGTCAGGCGCTCTCGCTAATAGCTGGGGTGCAGAAGGAAAAGTCGAAGGAACTTGCGCGACTGGAGGATGACATCCTCCGCCTCGAAGATGGAGGTGGGGAGTCGATGTCGCAGGAGAGGCTTCACGTGTTGAAGCTTAAACAAGCTGAATACAAATCTACAGCGACTGACATGGCCAAGGTATTGGGAAGGGACAAGGAGGGTAGGCTCTATGACCTAGGCGACAAGGCCGGAAAATTACTGGCATGGCTGGATTAAAAAAAAAAAAAAAAAAAAAAAAAAAAAAAAAAACTGGCCGACCGGCTGGTCCCGGGACTCCAGAAGAGACCCGGGGAGGTCATATCTGAACCGCAAGCGATTGCTACTGAATTAGCTGAATATTACCCCTCTATATACAGCGCAAGCACTTCTTACACAGAAGAAGACTTGCAAGCCCTGATCAGAGATATTAAGCTTCCCTCCCTGGCAGCGGAGGACAAAAACCTGCTAGAATGTGACTGGACTAGCGATGAAGTAGCCCAGGCGATAAGAAGCCTCCAATCCGGCAAGGCATCAGGCCCAAACGGCCTGCCAATTGAGCTGTACAAGCCGACGCCGGCTCTACTCACCACATACATGCGAGAAATGTTTGGAAAAAAGTCGTGATTCGGGGCTGCTCCCACTGGACCAAAGGGTTGCCACTCTGGTCACCATACATAAAAGCGGCAAGCCTAGGGACGTATGCTCATCCTATAGACCCATTTCGCTCCTAAATGCTGAACCTAAGATATTGGCCAAGCTCCTCGCCAGACGTTTGGTCCAGATTATAGACAAATTAGTACACCCAGATCAATCAGGCTTTATGGCCCATCGGAACACCGCTTTGAATCCGAGGAGACTGCATGGCGTCATGGGATGCCGGGGTACGATTCGAGAAGATGCGGTCGTGGTCTCGTTAGATGCCGCAATGGCCTTCGATACCATTGAATGGCCGTATCTCTTTGTAGTCCTGTCCAAGATGGGTTTCGGACCAAAGCTTATTGGGTGGGTGCGCCTTTTTTTATGCTAAGCCCTCGGCTCAGTTTGTCGTTAATAACAAGAAATCGGAGGCATTCGAGCTGAGCTGCAGGACGCGACCGGGATGTCTGCCGTCTCCCCTCCTTTTTGTCCTCACTCTGGAACCATTGGTGGCCTGGATCCTCAGGGACCCAGTAATCCGGGGACTGAGGTGGGCCGACGCTTGGGAGGACTGCATCTCACTCTGTGCAGATGACATACTTCTGTATCTTGCGTCCCCCAGGTCTTCGATCCACAGAGTCCTGGATATTTTCACAAACTTCAGGAGATACTCTGGGTACACGATCAACTGGAGTAAATCCCTGATATACAAACTCAGTGGTGAAATACCTTCGCTGCCCAGAAGGTGCCCCATTAAGGAAGCAGTAGATGGATTCCAATATCTGGGAATCTTTATCACGGCGGATCCTAAGGCTAGCTATGACCGGAACCTCTCCCCCGAGCTGCAGCGGCTGAAACAGGATGGGGCCAACTGGAAGACCCTACCGCTCTCACTGTTGGGAAGGGCGGCCTTATTTAAAATGATGTCTCTTCCCCGGTTTTTGTATGCACTCTCCAGAGGGAACTGCTCTGGGATGGGCGCCCCTGTATAGCCCTTCCCAAACTTGTACTCAACTTGTATGATAGGGGGATCGGGCTACCCAAAATCAGGAAGTACTATTGGGCAGCTCACCTGGCAGCCATAAACCACTGCATCTATCGGCAGGGAGATGATCCAGGGGGATCGGGCTACCCAAAATCAGGAAGTACTATTGGGCAGCTCACCTGGCAGCCATAAACCACTGCATCTATCGGCAGGGAGATGATCAAGGCTATAACATGGACAAATGGTTACTGCCTGGGACAAACTATACGGCGGTCCTTTATTCCAGACCTAGGAGAATTCCCTTAACGGGGCCAACTAGTCACTCAGTCCATGTATGGCCTAGCGTAAATAGGGAGCTGGAGTGGGACCGAAAGGTTACGATGGTGATCCCCTTGTGGGACTCAGACCAATTGGGCACCCTGAGACGATCGAAGGGGTTCGATAAATGGGACCTAATTGGAAATACGAAAATCAGGGACCTTTGGCAAAAAGGAGATGTGATCTCCTTTGCCGCTCCGCAACAAGAATATGACTTGGCTGACTCGGAATATTTTCACTATCTACTGGTGAGGCATGTCCCGACGATGCAATTGCAGAGGGTTGCATCCCTCCCAGATGCATCTCCGCATGAGGGCAAGGTGCTCGATGGTTACCTGCCTACAAAGGTAATCTCTTTGACGTACAAGAAGTTCGTCATTAACACGCCAGACCCCCTCCAAGTTCTCCTTGACCGCTGGGTGAGCAATGGGTTGGAACCGGATGATTAGGAGTGGCAATCTCTTCCAGGTTCCGCTAGTCCAACTGAAGATCCTACATAGAATTTACATCACCGGGCCTAGGCTAGTTAGTATGGGAAGGGCAGAAGAGGGCCTATGCAGGAGACAATGCGGACAAGAGGGCACTTTTATACATATCCTATGGGAGTGTAAATACATACAGAGATATTGGAGGAGGATATACGCTTGAGGTTGGGATCGAGGCGAAGAGATGTCTCCTAAATGTCTGGGAGCCCACAGATTTAAGTAGAAAGGATTGTATATGGGTTACACTGGGGCTAATGGTTGCCAAACAGAATCTGGCAAGACTGTGGGGGCCATGGCACTACCCACCGTTGAGGGGTGGAAAACGGACATAAACTGGTGTATGCTGCATGAGAAATATGTATATGTCTCTAGAGGGTGCCCCAAGAAATGGATAGATATCTGGAGCAAGTGAAATAACTACTGTGACAATATTTGTGAGCCACCAGTTGTTCTCTCTCTGGAAGATCCTGTAACTCCATAGGGATCGCTATATAACTATTAATGTTCATTGTATAACAGTGACGAATGTGCACACAATTTATTTTAATGTGTATTACTCTGCCGAATGTGATTGGGATGTCATTTTGTTGTTTAATAAACAGATTTATAAAAAAAAAATATTAAAAAAATAAAAAGAATTAACAACTGGTGTGGAAACACCCTTCTGTAAATCCTGAGTAAACTCCTAGTGAAAATAGTTATAAAGCATATTTCTGATGCCGTGAACAAACCAGTAAGGAAAGAAGAGGCGCAGATGGTGCATTGATCAGATCCTTACACTAAACAGAGTGGCAAAGACAACTATACATCAACTTCAATGATTTTGACAAAGACTTTGATAGTATCCATTGTGACAGCCTTTGGCATATATGAAGAGCTTATGACATACCGCTGGAGAAAGGTCTCCTCATCAAGAGCTTCTATGATAATTTTACCTGCAATGTGAATATAGCTTTAAAGTCAAGACTAGTGTGATGCTTGATTTCAGCTATGCTCTTTAACCTAGTCATTTACTGGGTGATGCGGTGCACATCTGAAGACCCAAGCCAGAGGCATCAGATGGACCTTATTCCCCACACTGGAGGACACCGGCTATGCACATGACCTAGCCTTGCTCTCTCACCCACATCTGCATAGGTAGGAAAATACATCTCACCTCAATATCTATGCACAGCAAGTGGGCCCGAAGATCAACATAAAGAAATCAGATGTCATGGCATTCAACATCCCAAACAACTTACCAAACACTTCACCAATCAAGGTGGATGAAGAGGACCTAGTCATGACTGAAGAGTTCACCTACCTAGACAGTACTATCAGACATGATGGAGGGACAGGCAGTGACATCAAGAGCAAACTGAACAAATCCAGGAGTGCCTATAGGATGTTGAATAATATATGGAGGTCATCTCAGTACAGCACCAAGCTGAGGCTTTACCAGAGCTGTGTTCTGTCTTGTATGGATCGGAATGCTGGCGGATGATGAAAAGCGACATCGCCAAACTGTCAGCCTTCTACACCAGTAACCAGAGAAGAATCTTGTACATTTTCTGGAAGCGAGCCATCTCCAACCAGGAACTGCTCACCGGATGCAAGCAAGACAGCATGAACACCATTATTATGAGAAAATGATGGAGATGGATAGGACACACCATCAGAAGAAAATAAGACTATCACAACAACAGCTCTCCACTGGACCCCAGGAAACAAATGGAAGAGAGGCATGACAAAGAACACCTGGAGGCGAAATGTGGAAACAGAAATGAAGACAGAAGTGAAGATCCCTTGTTGCTGCTCTACATGCCAGTCAGCATTACAGGCAGTAAGTGCTCTCACTTGATCAAAGGCTTTTAGGAAAACAGATGCATTGCTTGTGTACTGTGGAATATTCATGAATAAAAAATAAAAAGGGAGTAAGAGGATAAAGGTTGGGGCCGTTCTCCAAACACAATTCATAACACAGAAAAAGGCACCCAACAAATTAAGGAACGTTTAGTTTGCACCTGGGAGAAAACACAAGGTTTTCTGTAAAACCCTCACCCACCAGGGTTACCCCTTGGTGGCATGCTTCATCATAGGGTCTTCCTGTTCTGCTGCAGGAACGGGGTGTACTGCGACCTACGGGTTACGCAGGAGCACTTATAATGATTATGAAAGACAAGATGGTCAACGAGGGAAGAGGGAGAGAAATAGATCTTAAAAATACCTGGCTTGTAGGATAAGTTTAATGTATTCCGACCCCTAGTAGGTATGGTTAAAAAAGGGGAAATATTAGGAAAAAAAGGGAGATAATGGTCCTATTTACTAATGGTCGACATGTTTCTAGCCATACCCCTATTGGCTAGTCTTCAGGACCTAGGGAATTAATTATTTTGTACAAATCATCAAAAACACCTGGTTCCACTCCTGTTGTCATGCAATGGACAAACATTCAACCTGCATGCTAGTAGGAAAGGTGCATATACTTATACCACCTGTCTTTTTTCTGTATGATTGGAGTCGGTGAAGATAAATAGGGAGAAACTAAACGTTCCTAGTGTTGGGGTACAAAAATTACCAATGTAAACCCAGATTCTTTTAATACCCTGTACCATCAGTGAGCACCTTTAGGGTGAAACAGACCATTTTGTGACTCATTACCGACACACATGTGGCAATCAGTGGCACATCTAGTGTAAAAAGCAATGTAAATATTGCTGCGTGATCGAAATGTTTCCAAAGTATTTTAACACACATAAATATATACTTATACAGAGACAAAAAAAAACACCACGTATATATGTAATATTCAGCTAATGCACCATGGTTCAACCTGCGGAGAGTGAAGTCTGTAGTCACACTCTGTGGGAGAGAGCATATTAGAGTTACCGGTAAAAAAAACCTTCTGAGTGTTCGTTGTTACAAGATAGTTTATAGCTATAGCATCATGTTGTGTCCCAAAAGTGGAAGAGTCACTGTTGAGTCTTCGTTGTTATATACATGGATTCAGGGGAAAGCATTATGTGCGCGCTTACCTCATCAAGACTTCCACTCTGCTTTCTCACCTACTTGGGAGCAGCCAAGGAACTGCATATTGCCGGTTTCCAGGACTCCGGAAGTCGTAGATTAAATCAGAGCGAGGACGTTCGTACGTAGCGTCCTTGCGTGTTGACGTCTACACCGCCTAACAAACAAGATGGCGGTCGTGAGGTGGAACAATTCTCAGTCTCCATAAGCGGTTTATTGATATCCGTGTGTTTTAGGAGAGACAGAAAACATTGTACACACTCTATGTTCATATGGGAAAAGATTATTTCTCACGATATACACTGTATGTACAATCAGTTTTATGCCATTGGGGAAGGAAAATGTATTATCAATGAGAAAGGAATTTTTTTTGGGGAAAAAAAAGAAACTGGGGTGATGGTATTGGATCTATGTGTTGTCATATATATAGATCCTATTTTCTTAATAATGGTCAGTGATTACCATTATGTTTTTTTAATTTATTAGAAAAAACTCGTCTCTGGAACTCACCTGTTTGGTGTGCAAATACCATTACGGGGCTTGTTGTGATAAAAGAAAACTGATATAGGTCGAATATCATTGCGTGTAGGTCCTATCCACTCCTTGTATGGTCTTTGATTACCATTATGGGGGTTTGTTTAGAAAAGACTTGTCTCTTATATTTACATATATGATCTGCAAATACCATTATGGGGTTCATTTGAAAAAACTGGTATGTGGTCTGTGTCCTAAAGGTTGGGCTGGTAGACGGTATGGTGTTGCATATCACATTATTGTGCATCCTCAGGTTATCTAGTGAGTGCCTCATATGTATAGATGTATTATGGCTGCACCTGGTAATGTCATATTCCTGGGTTGTGTGTAATGTTCCCCTTCTTCATGTCGGCAGAGAGATGTCCTGTTCCATGATGTCACTCTTAATTGGACCTTAAGCGCTGGCTCTATTATCCGGTGCTGGGCTGTGGGTAAGCTGTTTTTGATTACCTCACAAACTTGCCCCACGGGATATTGTCGTTCAGACCCTCTGTATGTGATTTGAGTTTAAAAACCCACTGTTGTTCTTTCTCAAACAGTTTTGATTCGACCCCACCTATTCTCTCCATGGATTCTAAAATGACCCATTTGCAATCTTGTACTGTATGTTTCTTTTCTATGAAGTGTGCTGACATTTTGGTTGTTATACATTCACAGCGCAGATTGCTGCAATGCTTGCAGATCTTGGTTTTTATCTTCCTTGTTGTCATCCCAATGTAATGGAGACCACAGGGTTATGTAATCATGTACACTACTCTTTCCGTGTTGCAATTCGTGAATTTCCTCAGTTGCCAGGGCATCTTATTATTGAATGTCAATGTCTTGGTTGGTTTTGTCAAATGGCAAAAGCTGCAATTGCTGCACCGGTAATGACCCATAATTGGTGCCAAAGTTCTTTGGGTGTTCAGTCGATTGTTCAGGTTCTTGTGAGGGCGTGTGTGCACTAGCATATCTTTGAGGCTTTTGCCTCTCTTATGAGAAAACATTGGACGTGGTATAGACATAGAGGCACTGTTAAGAATGCGCCAGTGCCTGTTGATGATTTTGGCTACTGCATTGGCTTCTATACTGTAAGTTGTTATGCAGATAGGTCTGTCTTCCTTTTCTTTCACAAAAGGTCGTTCCAAAAGGGCATCCCTGTTGTTATTCTGCGCCCTTTTCTTTGCTTGTGATACCATCTTCTTCGGGTATTTCCTTGCCATCAGTTTGTCTGCAAGGTGATTTGCTTGAGTCTTGTAGTCTCTTAGGTCCAAGCAGTTCCTTCTGAGCCATAAGAACTGTCCGAATGGCAGGTTTTCCTCAGGTGCCTGGGGTGGAAACTGTTGTACAATAAGAGGCAATTCTTCGCCGTGGGTTTCTCATGAGTGGTGGTTCGCAGACCTCCTTGTTGTTCCACTATTATATTGAGGTCCAGGAACACTAGTTCCTTCTTACTCATGGTGCTGGTAAATCGCAGGAACTCATTTTGTGTGCTGAGCCATGTTAGAAACGTTGTTGCCGTCTCTTCGTTGCCTTCCCAGATGACTAACACATCATCAATGTATCTTTTCCATAGTTTAATATGATTCAAAAAGGGGTTGAGAGGTCCCAATATCTTATGTGTTTCCAGGTGGTGCACATAGAGGCCCACTATACTTGAAGCAAAAGTGCTTCTCATGGTGGTCCCATGTTGTTTGAGATACAAAGTATCCTCAATTTGGAAAAAGTTCTTTGTGAGTGCCCATCTACAGCATTCCATCTCCGGGTTCCTTGGTGTCTTGTAGATCCATTATTCCTCGAAGAGTACCTCATCTATTATGTTAAGCGTCTCTGAATGTTGGAGACTAGTTTAAAGGTTCTTGATGTCCAAAACCATAAGGAGTTGTATTCCTGGATCGAACTTCACATCCTTTATTAGGTTTAGTACTGCCTTAGTATCTTTCAAATTTGTCCCTGTTTTCTGCACAATCGGCCTGAGGAAGGAGTCCACAAATCTGGATAGTGGTTACAGGATGGAGCCGATCCCAGACACAATAGGGTGCCCTCTGGGATTTTCCAAGGTTTTATGGATCTTAGGAATTGTATAGAAATAGGGAGTGACAGGGTTCTTGTTATTCAGAAACTCCCCTTCCTTGCTTGAAATCCAGTCATGTGCCAGGCCTTCTTCTGTCATGCTGGTGATTCGGATCCTAAGGAACTCCGTGGGATCCTTGGTGAGTGGTGTGTAGTTCCTCCTGTCACCTAGTAGTCTTAGGCATTCCTTCCTGTAGGTTTCAGTTGTTCATTTGACTGTTGCACCTCCTTTGTCAGCTGGTTTGATGACTATGCTGTTATCCCTGGATAATTCCTGTATAGCTTTCTATTCTTCTCTTGTAGTGTTATGGAAAGCCTGTATAGTTCTAGGGTCTATGTCCCCATTGTCTTTCAAGATCGCCTTTTCAAAAGCTAAAATTTCGAATGGAATTATAGTGGGTGGAGGGGTAAAGGAAGATTTTACTCGAAGTCTGCTGTGGAATATTCAGTCTACTATTAGTGATTGTATGCTCCTGGGTATTGCCTTGTCTTATTTTTGCCTTGTGGTCATTCTTCCAGATGGCTGCTTCCTGGGGGAAATTTATGGAGATATCTCGATCAGCTAAATATCTGATCGAGGCTGCTACTTGGGCTTCCTGTACTACTTTCACCTGGATGTTTCTGCAGCTTTTGTTGTGCCACTGGGTTTAGTGTTGCATCTTCCGGTTTTGTGACTTCCTCCTGATCTTTCTTTTGAGATATGCTATGTTGGGGGTTGGTTCTGTCCTTCCATCATTCTTAAATGTTGGTTATCATATCTGACCTCTGTATGCCCTGTTTATTTGGGCACCCACAAGGTACTTGTTTCATCCTCAATGATCAGAGTTGGGATGAGGAAGAGTACATGACGTTTTCCTTAGCCAAATTAGTTCCATAATCCTTATAAGGTGCGGAAGGGTAAGCCTTGATGCAATGCAATGTGAAAGGTAGTTTGATGAGGAACTAAGACCTTTGGAATCCACAGAATGTCTGATGAGATTTTACGTTGCTTTCCTGTATTTGTGGAACAAATGGCTGCCTTTACTCTTGACAACATGGGGTGCACATATTGTTCATTAAACGGGTGCTCAGTCTGTTAAACTAATTTTTCATTAAGCACAGAACTGTTCACAAATCCTATGACTGTGTAAAACAGCTCTGATTTTGGACAGGTGGATGTTGGTACACTATATAAAAGTACCAAAATCAATATAAAAAGATTGAAAACAAATTCAACTGTTTCAGCCTCTGTTTATGTTTTTCATACCTTTTCATATCCTAGGCTGCATTCAGTCATCTTTGGTTCATAGATGTTTATTTTCTGATACTATTACAGTCTTCTTGTCTGTTTATTGTTAACATTGATTCATGTATTTCTCTGTGTAAAGATATAATGGTTATTATATCTATGTTGCCAAAAGCATTTGTATTTGTGATTTAGCACTCGTACGGCTTTTGGCCCACATTGGCTATTTATATGCAGACATACTTGACTGAAATGTAATGAAAGGGGCTGTTTTTTTTGTGTCTGGCATGTGCCAAATCTTTTTGATCTTACTAAAATTATATATGTAACATATTTACATATAGGGACTTTCAACCAGGCCTCTTCATCCATTGGTCTGTTACTGTCTCATTCGTATTTTGTTTTCTCTTACTACAGCTAACAGCATGGGACATTGGGTCAGCCCAGTTCAGCAATTGCCATCTTCACTGTGAGTGTCGGCACTCTGCCCTTTTACAAGGAGCCCATCCACAGACAAAGTACTAGTGCCTGGCACATTTTAGTGCCAGGTACTACAATGGCAATGTGTGTTTTTTAAGACCAAAAATATATTTTTCCTTTGAGCCACTTTTAGATTGATGAGAGCTCATCAGCCTACTAAACAATAAGGTTTTGGAAAAACCATTACAAAAAGAAACAGTCATTGACAAAGCAAAACGTTTGACAGTGGATCCAACCCCTATTGGCTTTGCCAAAGCTTGTTTAATTCCCCGGAATTCACCTCACTCACTGGTGGCGGGATGCTCGTCCATTTACTAATGTACGCCACACATGAAGGAGAAGTGAGTTTTGCACGTAGAAACGTTCCCAGGCTGACTCTGTCAACACTCCGAAAGGCAGCACTTTACAGGCTGGAAGGATGTTTGCCTTATTGTTTTGAGCTGTCTCGGTGCAGACAGCACCCATTTCCATTTGAATTGGCAGGAAGCCCCTTTGTGCTTATGCAGAAAACCCAGGGGTTTGCTCTTATCTGGAAGACTGTGGGCTGACCGACAAAGTCTCCGCAGGGGACCCTCATAAGAGGGCGGCCCCTTTAGTGCCACAGGATGGCACACTGGGCAGCCTAGTGTCCAGAGACCCCTTTGGGGTCCTGCTCATCACTTCCAGCCGGGGTGGAGTTCGGGGAGAGGTATAAATTCCTCCCCCGCCCACCTTACGGCCTCTTTGTCCCCTCGCCCTGAAGCCGTTTGGTCGCACCGAGTTGCCACGCCGTTTTATCCTCCGCTGGACACACGGTGGGTTACTCCGGTTCCCGCCGTCTTGTCCATGGTCTGGCGTCGGTGAGTGTGTGATCTCTCTCGCCCCCCCACTCAAGATGTTTCCTGTGGTGTGCTGCGGGGGCCCGGGCTGTGAGGGGCCTTGGCTCCCGGGCATGTTTCGTAGGCGGGGCGGGGGTGGCAGAGCAGGAAGAGCATCGGCGACGTGCGGGTGGACTTGTGTCCCGGCAGCTATGTTGAAGGAGGCGGGGCCGAGCATAGTTGGGTACACTGGAGCGCGGGCGTAGAATGTAGGTGTGGGCCGGGATGGGCCAGGCATTGGGCCGATACCTACTGGTAGCATCCATTTAAATAGTTTTTGCTGCCTTGACGCCGTTGCTGGTCTGGCATCGGCGGTGTGGTGGGTGCATCCGGTGGCATCCTCCGTCGTGTGGTGTGGAGGCGGATACGTTGTGTCGTTGACCAGCCTTGTCTGTCCTGCGGTGAGTCTGGATCCCGCCTGTACATAGTGGGCGACAGCCCCATGGGTGTGAGGTGGGGGTGATGGGGGGTGCTGCACGCTGTAGTGTGCGGTCCCCACGCTCACTGCTGTAAGCTTTGGCATGTTGCGTTGTGTCGTTGTGGATGCATTGTTACGGTGGTTGAACAAGTGAAGTTCGGGCCGTTTGCGGGCCATCTCTAGTTTCAATTAAATAGCTTGGAGGGTTAACGCGCTGGCGGCGGAGGTCCGGGTATAACAGCGTAACTCCTAATTGGTCAGTTCACCACTTAAGCTCTGCAGAAATGCTCGATGTGAAACGACAGGCTGCAGGGATGATTTTCTAACAGTGACTGCCGACCCACGATTTAATTATGTAATTAGTAACAGGAGTATCGTTCACATAGCAAAACGCCTGCCTTTCAGAGCTACAGGATAGTATAGTTTTGGCGTACTTGGTCGGAAAATCGATATGGCCTACTAATTTGTTTGATCCTGGACAAATACTGGCTTGGTTTTATTGAGTTGGGCATCTGAGCCGAGTTGTGTGTAGGTCGCGGGTTCGGTCATGTGAGTAATTAGCATATCTTCACACGCGCACAGCCGGCTAGTTCCACCCCTGGAGAGTAATGCTCTCCTTGTGATGTATTGCTGTTTACTCTAAGCTGGAGGGGCAAAGTTGGGGCTGCTAATAGATCCCACGAATGCCTCACGAACAGTGAAGGGAAGTCTGGTGTGGCCGAGGGGGCGAGGTGTGTGTGGACTGTGTGCGGTAAGCGCCTGTTCCATCATTGCCCTCATTTCTCTGCCCCCCCTCCACTGCGTGCATTCCAGGAAAAAGTCATGGGAGAGGTAAAATGGCATACATGTGGCTGTAGTTAAATGGCAGATGTCTAACCGTAATGCGACCATAGTGTTTTCCGGCGCTGTTGGGTGCTAGTTGCAGTTTAATATCGTTTCGGGTACGGCCATTTTTTAAACGTGCAGTGGAGGCGTAAACAATACACTGTTTCTAACGGCGGATGTCCAACTGTATTGTGACCAAGATTACTTCCTGTCTTCCCCTGGCTAACAGGGTTCCGAGGAACGCTCCCGGACCGCAGTTGTTTTGAACAGATTGCCGAGGGTCTCCTGGACACTTGCATATCCGCCTGATTTAGCAGGACTACATGCGCGTTTGGTGGTTCCATCGGCATGGCTGCGGCTGCCCATCTTCAGCTGTTTCACTTTGCGATGCGGCCGCAATTACCGGGTGTTGTGTTGGTCAATCAATGACCATTGCCATTCAAGCGTTAAGACCCTAAATAAACCACTGATTTGGTTTGGCCATTCCGTACTCCTTTGCAAGTGATTAGAACTTTCTTGTAGTGATTTGGGCGGTAACTTTCACGCACGATTCGAGGTGGAGGCAGTTGAGTGAATGTGTGGGGTGCTAAGACCCAGCTTTAAAAACCCGCGTTTGTGATAGTCTGCCACTAGCTGGTGCGGGCTGCCCAAATTTGAGTTGACCACACCAACAGGCTTTGATCTACTCAATATACTTTATTTTTCCATGCCTGTGGCCCAAGCCATTGTTTAGCTTTGGGGGCCGGGAATAACCTGCATTGTCGTACTGGTGACAGGGTTAGGAACGGCGTGCTACCATACTTGGCAGCTCGGCAGGTGCTAGGTGTGGTACAAACTGATTTGGCCGCTTGACATGTGCTCTCGCATATAGTTGCACATAGTTGCTCATGTGTCAGGGTCAGTAGTGCAATGTTACATGATTGGCAGCACGGCAAGTGTGCCCACAGTCTGGGGATGCAGCTTGGAGGTGCATGAATGGATCGTGGCATATGCCTGCCTTCTGGAATTGCACTCGGGGTGGAGAGACTGTGCGCTGGTTGCACAGGTTGTGGGTCGGCTCTTGCGAGGGGGTGGGTCACGGCACCGACGGGTGCACGGGCTCCCTCTGGTGCCTGGGTGCCCATACAAACAAAAAAAAACTGCCTTTGAGGGAACTTGAAAGAGACTTGTTTTATTTGTTCAGTCTCATCGTTTCAGAACTGAAGCATTTGCAATATTATATACAAGCCATAGTTGTTGCCTATTTACCTTATGCAACTAACAACTATTGATAAAGCCAATGGTCCTCACTTGTTGTCAGTGCTTGAAATGGAAAATTAAAGTGCCTCCTTCTTTCTGAGAAGTACTCTCCAATTAGGTATTGCATTTCTCTTGGGAAGTGCCGGTACTCTCCTCCTCTGGACAGTACCGGTCCATTTAATGCACTGCTTGTTGTAGGTATAATGTTAGGTGTTTATATATCGAGGCAATGCCAGAAGCAGCAAGGTGTCGGGCGGCACACTATGCTAAGCACAGAATTTTAGCATACATGTTTTAAGCAGTTTATCATGATAAGCTCTATTATATTGTCTGCGATTGAATGCAACCTGAGATTGGAAGCGAAAACACATTTACAGCTTTTTCAGTTGGGAATTTATCAAGCCTATTTGGAGTGAGAGTAGGGGATGTGTTAGCCAGCGTTTTGTGCGTGCTCCTGGGCCTCCCAGTTTGTTGTTAGGGAAGGCGGACTGCTGTTTTGTGCTTTTGCGGTGTGCAGGGTGGTACGTTTACACCGCCGTAGGTCCACCCGCTGGGCATGTCTAGAGTAATTAGCAGGTTTGTCCATTGGTCGCGTCTCACCTGGGTGACTGGAGGTCATTGCTCTCTCTGGTACTCGGAGGGGGTTGCCCCCCCCACAAACGGTCACTCTGCTGTTTTCAGTGAATGTCCCTGTGTGAAGCCAATTGTGTGCAACGCTAGGGTGATCTGTGATGCCTAAGTTGGACATGAGGTAGTTTTGATATGCGCCCGGCTACAAGTGTTAGTAGGGTACACTGCCGAGTGAGTTGAGGCATAATGTGTTATGTTCAGTAAGTCCCTACCAGTAACTACTGGGTTGTGCTAACTGATCTGTAGGACAGTGACCCAATTGACCTAGTGATTGATGTAATCCCTGTGAAGTCATGACGAGGTTTGGTAGCACAGTGTGATATAGGCGGTTGGAACAAAGTTTTTTCTTATATTGAGGATACAAAGGATAATTTGAATAACCTTGTATGGAGTCTCCTCTGGTGTGCCTAGTTTGCTACTGTGCGTGTGCGGTTGGCACATTACATTTTCACTGCCTCTGGGATAAGCCCTAAGGCTCTGCCTAGCAACCTAGGGGGTGAGCAGGCCTTAGCTTAAGTGTGTACTTCCTTATCCTGATTAGTGGGGGGTTCGGCCAGGCTCAGGTGCAGACCTTAGCCAACCAGAAACTCCACTTATGACATTGGTAGAGAATTGATAGGAGTTGTCTGCAGTCCATTTGCAACCGCCCCACAGGGCAAATGCTTTAGGCCACATGGCTTGTGAAGGGCTATTGTGGTACAGCCTGGTTGAAGAGCTAACGTCGGGCAAGTGCGTCTTATGCTTTCATCGCACTGTTAAGTCCCAGTCACGAGCTGATTTTATCAGGGTGAGGGGCTGGGGGTCAGGGAGCGCCGATCCATCAGAAGCACTGAACAGCTTTCAGTCAGGTGTGTATTGTTGATATCTGATGCAAGGGGCATCTGTTAGACTGAAGCTGTATTTCTCCCCAGCCAAAAGTCACCTGATACACACTTGACATATTCGACCCGGGCATTTAATTTAATTTTCAGTCTCTGTTGTTTAATACCACACGGTGAGAAAGTCACCCAGGGATGTTAATAAAGTGCGGCATTGGCCTACTAATGCTAAATCTCAGCATCTAGTTTACCTGTGCTATATCTGACTGGGTGGTTTTTGGGTGCTCAGCACCGGCACTTATATGTCAACACCGGCGACTGCGGTGACGGCCTGCCACAAGGCAACGTCACAAGTCCCAGAGTTTGGAAGCACTAGTAGCTGGGCAGGCGCGTACTTTGGGAGGATGGTTACAAATGTATAGTAGCCTGGGGTGGCCAAGCACTCTCTTCTACTAACGGGAGCCCCGATGGGGAGACTGGAGGTGGTGCTTGCTATTCGGGCAGAGGACAGGAGGCTAAGAGCTTCCAGGGTCCCCAGGGCTTAGCCAAAAAATCGATGCACAGGAGGATGAAGGGTGATTACAATGGGCATTGGCAACAGCAGACTGTCAGCTTACTGAATAGGATGTTTCGTATCACCAAGCAGAAGGGTGCCAGGAGGCATACCGGTTAACAAGATGGCCTTTGTTGTGGTGGAAGGAAATTCAGTACAGGGACAAACCTTTGTAGTGGGTCCAAGTGTTGGTTTAAGCATACATGTCTACAGCCCATTAAATGCCACGCTGTTATCAGTGATTAACCACAAGGTACTACAGATGGGGAGCATGTCAGCTACCCAGCGGATGTGTATCACTAGATGAGCGACTACACATGATTGTAGGCATTATTGATGCTTCAGTTAATGCTTAAGGAAGCTGTTGTTTACCAGCCCAAGGGGGGGGGGGGGGGGGGGGAGTACAATTTTCACTTCCCCCGGTATGTTTGCCAGGTGGCCCTTCAGGGTGAGGGTTTCCTTATTCCGTTTAGATGACGGTAGATTGTTGGAGGGGACCCCAGGCCCAGGGGTATCATACCACACCCCTATCACAAACTGATTGAAGGCAACCATACCTTCAGGATCCCTTGCTTATTTTGTACTCTGTCAAAATAGTGGACAAAGTTACACCCGAGATGCCAGGCAACAAAGCCATATGGGGGCCTTCGTGGTCTTAGGCAAGTAACCAGAAGCATCGAAGCCAGTAGTACTAGCTTACAGGTATATGTATTTTGTGGAATCATCTGGAGACTGGCCACCAGCTCAACTGTGCATCATTCTCTCTGAAGAGAGCAGGCATTTTCAGAAGCCCTCATCCATCGAAGGCGTATATTTAATTTTATGACACTTCTTGATCTGATAAAGTAGCACGGATAGGGGGCAGAGTAGTCGGACAGCGGTTGTGGCTTGACACACAAATCATAGCACGGCACACATGGGAAGATGCACGATAGACATACAGTCACACAAACCAGAGGGACCCCATTCATTTGCTCGACACAATTCAACAACCGAATGGCCTGCGCAAATGTCTGGTCGATGCAGCAGAGCAGGTGCACTCTGTACACAAGGGCATGCTACCAGTTGCTCATGTGAGACAAAAACACCCGCCCTATAGCCAGTGAGCCAGGCATTTGCGGACGTTGCCATCTAATTAGTGGGTTACGGGGCAATAAGCTGAGGGGAACATGGGGTCAGAGCATATTTGCCTACCATGATTAAGAAGGATTGTTTTGCCGTTCCCACTGCTCAAGAAGGGGCAAGTATTCGTTCATGTTGTTCACCCTCTTACACGGCAGGTACTCAAGGACACCTGTGCTTATGTCACATATCCCATGGCAGGAGAGTCACCAAAAGGGGGGAATGACCATTGACATGCCTTGCCAGGACAGGGATAGCCACTCACACTAACTGGCGCCTCTAGGAAGATAAATGTTAGAAACACAGCTCTGAATCGTGGCCCTCCCATAACCGGAACTCATACAGTTACATAAGAGCGACTCTTTTCATACTGCACCTTATGCATGAGTGATGTGTTGCATTACAAAATACAGAAACCAACCATCCTGGAAAAAAGCTAATTCTCTGCCTGGAAATGTAATTATAGGCCATTTTACTGACTGTCCCTTGCCCTACCAACTGAGGCACCAGTCTGCCTGGGCACAACCACACGTGCTGTGAGAAGTTGGCGTGGCATATGCTGGTCACTAGTTATAGTGGCCACCTTGCACCAGTCCAATTCGACTCTTATGGTAGATAGGTATAAGACAACCTTTTAAAGAAAGCTATCCTAGTGGTAGCTGTGGAGAGCAGCCTTCAGGCTAAGTCTCAGAGGAATGTAAAGCAGCTTGTTTTACCTTATAATCTCTTGAATTACCAAATGAAAGGACACCACACAGGTTTATATATAAAATATATATGTATTTATTTCTAGACACACTCTACTAATCTCTTTATGAGATTAGAAGCCAGGTACACATTCAAATATCAACATTTCACTATAAGTTAAGCACAAATATGGCTGGCGCCCTAGGGGCGTACCAGACCATATACTAAAAAAGAGGTTTAGGAAAGTCGACTTGCAGAATGACAAGGCCTAGGGCCTGTAGAATCGCTTGGGCTTCACAACTGCAGTGATAGCAGGTAAGTAACAGACCCACGGGAGATGCGTGCAGTGTGAGAACACAGACGCGGGTTCCCTATTGACTACAATGGAGCAAGTTGCGGTTTGATTTTTAAAGTTTTAGGGTACTTCGAGGAAGTCTACAAGCAAGCCACTTACAAGGTAAGTAATTTGAGGGCCAACACACACTAGGGCACCGGAGTGCACGAGTTACCTCACCCAGGGAAGCCGGGGCATAGGTGTGTTTTGGTGTCGGGTCGCGTCGCTGTTTTCTATGGAGACCAAAGAAGACTTGCTGCTTGCGGCGACTGAAGAAGTGTCCAGTGGAATCCAAGGCTGGATTCAAGATGGAGAAGACCTGAAAATTGAAGGGATAGTGTTCACAGTCACTTGCCAGTGACCCGGGGCCAGGAAGATGGATGCCCACGGATGTTGGGTGATATCAGGTCGTTGATGGTGTTTTCACTCTTCGCTCACGAGGTCCAGGAGAGTTCGACGATGACCAGCAACTGGATTCGGAGGGTCCCATAAAGTCTGCAGCAGATGGCGGTGTCGGCAACCGGATTGGAGCCAACAAGCAATGGCAAAAGCAAGTCTTGTGTAGAGTGAAGAAAGTCGATGGTGCAGACCTGCAAGGATTGAGGGACTCACCCAGCAAGGGTGAGTGAGGGCAGGCCTGGAGCAACCAGGGGAGCCCTTTTAGTTGATAAGAAAGTCTTCAGGGGACCCACAAGCCAACGGGCAAGGGATCGCGAAGACGCCTCTTGAGGAAATGCTTCACAGGAGCCCACGGTCACTCAGGACGTGGTAGGCCTCTGATTTTTGCTGCAAAACCTGCTGGAGGCTTGGGCCACAAATGGTCCAAAGCACAAGTTCGTTGAATGTCGTGAAGGGGTTGCACTCGACAGTAGTGCACGGTTCCCAGGTATTGCAGTTCCTCGTCACTCGTGGGGTCCAAATGCCACAGCTTCACTGGGGGCTCAAAATGGCCGACGAGAGGTCAGGAAATCTACTTCTGGGGTTGCAGGGACTTCGGACTCCGGAGGGAGCGGGAACGTTTGCGACCGTTGTTTCAAGTTTTGGTGCCTGCCAAGCAGGGGAGTCACTCCTTGACTCCAAGGGAGATTCTTCTGTCTTCCAAAGGTAGTGGAATGTCGAAGGGCCAGGATTATTCTTGTAAAGCGTCGTCCAGGGGTAATCTAACTTGCAATGGCAAGGTGTACCTATCTTATAGTGAAAGAAAGGGAGGGACTAGCTCTATGACCACTCCTCTAGGAGGGTCAGGGGGGTGGATGGTTACACCCACTCCCCTTTGTCCAGTTTCGCGCCAGAGCAGGGGCTGGTAGCCCCTGAACCGGTTTAAGCTGGCATATGCACAGAGGAGCCTACTGCTCCCCCAGTGCAGGACTTCAAAGCACTCTAAGAGTGCACCCACCCAGCTCCAATACACTAAATCCTGTCTGGAAGGTGATGACACCTCCCTGTGACAGGATGTCTATTGTTGGGCTTCAGCAGCAGGAGGGCAGCCCAGTGTCTGTGCTGGTGGCATCCATTTTGTGATGCCAGGGCTCTTTCAGATTTCTACCGTGTTACCACAGTAGGTACATGTCATCCCCTCTAGAAGGGTGGGATCATACTCCCACATCATGGACTGATGTGGGGGTATGATTCCAAGTTGTTTGACACCAAACACAACATGTTTTGATGCAGTCATTCCATAGTTAGTATTAACCGGGAGGTTATAATGCACTTAAGAGTATATGGTATAACCGCATCCACAAACAGCCACAGGGAATAGACCCTGCCAGCTGCAGAGGGGACCTGCTCAGGCAGAGGCACCCCCTCACATTGTAAACCAAGCACCCTGCCCTCAGGATTGATAGGGCCTGCCATAGGGGTGACTGATAGGTTTATATGTGTGTGTATGGTGAGATATAGGAACCTATACCTCAGTGAGGAGTGCTAACACTACCTCACCCAGGCTGCAGTAGCAGGCCTGAGGTGTCAGATTTAGTCTGCTTCCCAGGGGTGGCATAATACATGCTCCAGCCCCTGGTAGGCCTGTAAAGTACCTATGCCCTTGGTACCTAAGGTACCATATACTAGGGGCTCATAAGGCACCACCGTAACCAATCACTAGTGCATCTAATATGCACTCCAAGTCGTCTAGAGAGAACAGAGAGACTGGGGCCCTGATTAGCAGGGACCCAGCCTGACTATAGCCAGAAACCAGTGTATACATCAGAAAAAAAGTGGGGGCAACATAAGTGCAGATCCTACTCTCCTACACAACCCCCCCCCCCCCGAAACGCAGGGACATTAAACTAACCTTGACCAGTTGAGTCTTCATGTTCTAAATGGAAATACCTTGAGAGTCCATCTGCATTGGCATGTTGGGTCCCAGGTCTATGTTCCACTTTATAGTCCATCCCCTGTAGGGAAATGGACCACCTGAGCAGTTTAGGATTTTCACCTTTCATCTGTTTGAGCCATAGGAGGGGCTTGTGGTCAGTCTGAACTATGAAGTGAGTGCCAAACAAGTATGGCCTCAGCTTCTTCAGGGCCCACACCACAGCAAAGGCCTCCCTCTCTATAACTGACCAACGTTTCTCTCTAGGGGTCAGCCTTCTGCTTATGAAAGCTACTGGCTGGTCTTGACCTTCATCATTTAGTTGAGACAGTACAGCTCCCACACCCAGCTCTGAAGCATCTGTTTGGACAATGAACTTCTTTTGGTAGTCTGGACTCTGTAAGATGGGGATATTGCACATTGCCTGCTTGAGGTCATCAAATGCCTTCTGACAGCTAGCTGTCCGCTGAACCTTCTTTGGCATTTTCTTAGAGGTAAGATCATTTAAGGGGGTCACTATAGATCCATATCCCTTAACAAACCTCCTATAGTACCCAGTCAGGCCTAAAAAGGCTCTAACCTGTGTCTGGGTTGTTGGAGCTACCCAGTCCATTATGGTGTGGAAATAAAATTGACAATTGTGCCCCATCATTTCCCTGTTTCTGCCTGGTAGCCATTTGCCTCAGACAAACACCCATTTTGTGTGTGACATGCTCTCAGCAACTTGTCTGAAAACTGTCCTTCACATCCCCATTGAATCTTGCACAACCCCCTGCTCCTTGTGGTCGAGCCAATTCCAAGAAGCCTGCCTGTGTGCCTTCCCCCAGTTGTGCCAGAGACTCAGCCACATCCTGTCCATTGTTGGTGACTCAGCCTGTCACACCAGCTGCCCTGTGACCACCCCCAACTGAAAGAGGAAATACGAGGTTAGGCCCTGAAACCACACCAACTAATAGAGGAAGCACAAGGCTGTACACTGTGAACACACATTTCTGTGGTTCTGCCAATTCCCAGAACCAGCAAGATAGTTCCTGTTTTACACAAGATGGTTCCTGTTCTTGACTCTAAGCCAGAGATAAACCCCCGAATGAGTAAGGGCCTTCAACTGAAAGAGAACACATTTCTACACATCACATGCCCTCTCACGAGACACAAGACACGCCCCTACCTTGACACATCTGTTGGAAATTACTGCTTGTCACTTCCCTTTTTCTTGTCACTTCTCCTATCTTCTTTTTCCTATTAACTGAAAACTGTATAAATATTCTGATGTGTGAATAAAACTGCAGACCACTCCTGTACCCGCTTGGTGCTGGAGCTCTCCCCTTAAATCGAGTTACTGGACCCTTTTTTTACTCGAACACCACGGACTCCTCTCTTTGCTTTGACTGAAATTACGATTATTAAGTATAGAAATTCTGAGATGAGGTAATATTGAATTAATTTACCACATTAATTGGCGCCCGCACAGGGACATTCCCTTTTCCCCACGCGCCGGCGATATTGGACCCGGTACTGTCCCCTCCTGACCTTTGACGGACTTCAAAGTGCACAACGCGGGGAATTCCCGCTAACTCCCTCGAGGCAAAGAGGGGGACCAACTGCGGCCCGGCATCCACACGAGGCGGTGAGGAAAATTGCGGAACGTCCTGAACCAGAGCCCAACCTGTGAAGAGACGAATCCGAGGTTCTGCGAGTCCCACCTTAGAAGCTAAGCGCATTTTTAAGATCTTCAAGAGGCCTTCCAGTTATTTTTTTTCGGTGAGTACTGCTGAAAAGTATAAAGACGGACTCACCACTTTGTGGGTGCGGTAAAGATACAGGTTTTTGTTGATTTCTCACTTATTTTGTGAGGACTGCTAAACTAGTATAAAAGACGGACTCACCACTTTCGTGGGTACGGTAAAGATATATGTTCTGTTTGTTTTTCTTTTTCTCTCAATTCTAAATCTTTGAAAAATCTTGCCATCATGCCTATTTTCTCGAAAATATGTAAGATAGCAACCAAAAGGAGTATTCTTGAGAAGGAAATTCCCCTTCCTCCTCGGGATACTCCAGGACACTTCATGTTTGCAAACATGGTGTCGGTGCAATTATTTATTGTGATTTATGGGTGGATTATACTAAAGACCTAGAACACAGATATAGATGGCCTGAAAATGGTACTTTTGACATGGAATGTATTATAAAATTAGAGGAACAGTTGTGGAAGAAAAAGGGAGTCCGCCAGTCACAAAGTGACTCGGTGGAATTATGGAGAAAAGAAGCCTATAGGAGGCAACAGAAGGAATTGCATAAAGTTGAAAAGGGTAAGAGAATGTCAGAGCAGGCCAAGAAAGAACAGTTACAAGAAATAGGGAAAGAAGTAGTTAGTGAAAGGAATAAAAGGGAACAAACAGCCATTTCTACTGGTTTTTATCCTGTATTGCCATCTGCACCTGAAAACCTTAACATTGCACCACCTAAGACACAACCTACCGCCCCATCACCAGAGGATACTTTCACCAATTTCCTCTTAGATACTTCACCTCCATATGAGGTTCCAGTAATTCAACACCCTCTGCCTCCGCCACCTTTTTTACAACACAACACACTACCTCTCACTCCAGAAGGGGGTGCCGTAGGTCCAGACCCAGGTAAAACTATTCCCGACTGCCCCTATGACCCGACTCCGAGCAACACAGGGGAGGCGGGCCGAATAAGTAAAATACTTCATGACTCCTGGGAAGAAATAAGACATCTACCAGCAATTGACACGTTTCTTCAAGCGGCCTCTGAGTTTCTTCGTACTGGAGAGAACTCACGAGCCATTAACGCTATGACTACAAGAAGATCACACCCTGTAAAAATGCACATGTATAGGTTCCTCCTTTGCTGTTTCATAAAACACATACAAGCAGAGGAAAGAAATGTAGCAGTTTCACTTTTTGACTTATTAGATTCCGCATCCGACCACACTAGTCTAGAACTTATAAATGATGCACTAGACAGGTTCACCCGTAATGTGACCCGTATTCTGCAAAACATGCAAACAAACGAAGAGAATAAGAAACTTGAGGAGGAAATTACTGAACCTACTGAAAAAGTCCTACCCGTTCGTTCTTCCACCCCTAATTCACGAACACCCCCGCCTTCATTCCTCCAAGGTCACTCTGAACGGTCATCTCCAGATGAGTTATTTGAAAAAACATCCAATGCATTAGACTACTGGTTAGACCAGGAACCTCCGCTTACACCGGGGGAGGAGGAAATAGCCAGAACTGCGACCCTATGGGTCCCTCAATATAAGATATATGACAATGATCTCATAGCCCAACTTTTTCTAGCATTACCACGCTCACATCAAAGATTATCAAGTCTCTACATGGTACAACATCTCATCACACTCAATGACACTCATTTTAAACATGATCCAAGACTCGAAGATTTTCTGTCTGACTGCGCTGATAACATGTTCCTCCACAATAGTTCAGTTTTTCTCAACACACTTATAGATTTTAGACAGAAATACCAGAAAACGACTGAATATAAATCTTTCAATAATACTTGTGGACCAATTAATAGACTTCCTCAAACACGCCAGTTCCCCATGAGAGAGGTCCACCCCAGAGCTGACACGAATGGCACGCTACAACGCGTTTTTATTTATGTACCCTTGACAAAACTTGAGTTACTAAGGATAAAAGAGATGGTTCCCTCCCACTCAAAGGATCCTGCTGGATTCATTAAAGAATTAGGAGAAGTATTAATGATGGGAACATATACTCTTTCTGATATCACAGCAATTCTGAAATTATTGTTGCCATCGGGTATATATGACAAACTAAGAGAGAAAGATTGGGAAGTAGCAGGTGAACACATTAAATGGACCGAACTTCAGAATGACGAAAATACTAGAGTAGCAGGTCAAGGTATAGGAGACAGACTAAAAGCACTTCCTGGCACTATTTTAAAGGTGCTACCACAGTTACTGACAGTGGAAAAGGAGGACTGGGATACCATTTCCTCCTGCAAAAAGAAACATGGTGAACACATAGGAGATTATTACACCAGACTTGAAAAATGTTGTGCGGTAAATAGCGGCCTTACGCCGACAAGCGAAGCTTACCCGCATCTGTTTGTTTCCAAATTAGTAGACAATGCCTTGCCAGCTATTAAGGAAAGAGTACTAAAAGTAGAAAGTACCTGGCAAGCACATACACCACCACAGGTGTTACAAATGCTACAATACCACCAAAATCGCATTAGGGATGAAGAAGAAAATGATAAGAAACGCATGAAAGACACCAAGATGAAAGCGTTAGTAGCCCAAACTGCACCCCAGCGCCAACAGACAACAGGCAGCCAGACAAACGTGAAGAGCACTTGTAATTATTGCAAAAAGACGGGACACTTCGTTAAAGACTGCCCTGTCCTAAAGCACAATTTGGCTACTGGTAAGACACAGCCTCGTCCATATCAGCCAAAACAGAATGTTTCCCAAGACAGTTCAACACCTTCAGTTCCACCGACAACACAAATGGCCCAAATGAACATTATAGACAGCGACTACACTGAATACTACCCAGATTTTTCATGATGTTGCCCAGGGAGAGAAGATGACAAACTGCCCCTAATCCCCATCCCAGTAGATCAGAAAGACCCATTTATAGAGGTCCGACTTCTTGGGGAGGATAGAAAGTTTCTACTAGACACTGGGGCCAGTAAAACAACAATAAGCCATCAAGAGGTCCCAGAGGCTCCTCTCTCGGGTTCAAAAAGTACTTCTCTGGGTTTCTCCGGACAACCTGTGACAAACGCCACGTCAAAACCACTGCCCTTGCACGTTGGTCCCCTCACGACTACTACAGATCTTATATTTACAAAATCATGTCCAGAAAATTTGCTTGGTATAAAAACATTGAAAGAATTAGGAGCTGTTATATTTTGCTCACCTAAAGATGTCAGATTATTTCTACGAGATTTTAAGGGCCACTACCCAAGTAGAGAATTAGACGAGCGTTTGAAAGATTTGCCACACACCCTTTGGGCCACTGATTCCACCACAGTAGGATGTATGGAAATAACACCTCACAAGGTTACACTGAAAGAGGGAGCCCAACTACCACGTATAAGACAATACAAAATTCCACCTCAAGCTGAACAAGCATTAATGTTAATTATTCAGGACCTAATACAGTCAGGTGTGATAAAAGAAACAACTTCAAACATTTGAAATTCCCCTGTTTTACCAGTTCATAAAAAAGTGGAACCAGGAACACCACCTGTCTACAGACTAGTAGTGGATTTGAGAGAGCTCAATAAATGTGTCATTCCACAACACCCTGTGGTCCCAGACATCTCCACTTTACTCACAGCCATAGATGCAGAAGCAACGCATTTTTCTGTCATTGACTTAAAAAACGCATTCTTCAGTATACCCATTCACCCAGACAGTCAATACCTTTTCGGCTTCTCCTTACAAGGACGAAGTTTCCAATTCTCAAGAGCTCCTCAAGGTTTCACCGAAAGTCCAAGTGTATATAGCCAAGCGCTGAAAAGACAATTGGACACTATTCAAATGCCCACGGATACAGCCATACTACAATATGTTGATGATATCCTCATTACAGCCAGATCTGACGCAGCATGTGCTGAAGCATCACTACTAGTACTAGAATTCCTAGTTGCAAATGGCCATAAAGTTTCCCCTGGTAAGCTCCAATTTTGTTTACAGCAAGTGGCATACTTAGGGCACTTGCTGTCAAAGGAGGGTAGGCAGCTTACACAGGAACGCATCCAGCTTATACAACAAATACCACAACCAACAACACAGAAACAAGTTCGAGCTTTTGTTGGTCTCACCTCATTTTGTAGACAGTGGATCCCGCAATTTGCACTCATTTCTAAACCATTAGTGCAGCTGACAACACTCGAAGCTGGCGCTACTCCACAATTACCCTGGACAGATGAACACACGCAAGCTTTTCAGTCTCTTAAAAAGGCTATGTGTCAAGCCCCAGTGTTAGCAACACCTGATTACACCAAAGATTTTACCTTGTTTGTAACAGAAAACTCAGGTACAGCACTATCAGTCCTGACCCAACTTCAAGCAGACAGACATAGACCATGTGGTTATTTTTCAAGTACATTAGATCCAGTAGCACAAGCATTACCTGCATGTCTAAAATCAGTAGCAGCTACTGCACAAGCTATTAGACAAAGCGATGCTATTGTATTGGGACATCATCTGATAGTCCAGGTCCCACACGCTGTAGAACTTCTGCTAAACAGAACGCAAACACAGCATCTGACAATAGCCAGACTCACCGGATATGAGATGACGCTTTTTCAGCCACATATTGAGATTAGACGATACAACATTTTAAACCCAGCAACACTGTTGCCACTGACCTCTCCTACTGAACAACTTCACGATTGCATTGACATAATTGATTTAGTGACCAAACCCAGACCAGATTTACAAGATACTCCCCTTTCTAAGGCAGAAATGACACTTTTTGTTGATGGTTCTTGCATGAGACTCCCCACTGGAGAACTAGCTGCAGCCTATGCCGTCACAAATGGTACAAACACCTTGGAAGCACACAAGATAGAGATACTGTCGGCACAAGCAGCCGAACTCATAGCACTAACACGAGCATGTCACTTAGCAAAAGGAAACATTTACACTGATTCACAGTACGCTTTCGGGGTTGTACACAACTTCGGCACATTGTGGAAAGAGAGAGGATTCCTCACATCACACGGGTCTAAAATACAGCATGCTACACTCATCACTGCTCTCTTAGAGGCCAGTCAGTTACCAGCGAAAGTTGCAGTATTAAAGTGTAAAGCGCACACAAAAGGAACCGATGAAATATCAAAAGGAAATGATTCCGCAGACAGTGCAGCCAAATTAGTAGCAAACACAGAATTGAATATACTACACCGCCAATACGCAATACGAGACCCATTTTCTGACATCCAGGATGTCCAAAGTCACACCACACCACAGGAACTGCTAGAATGGAAGGAAAAAGGAGGGGTCCTTACAGATCAGGGTTGGATGACACCTGAAAGAGCAGTATGGTTTCTGCCGGATGCTATGGTACAGGTTATAATAAACACCATACATGGACCAGCGCATCTGGGAGAAAAAGCAATGTTAGACAGCATACAGAACATATGGCACAACAAACATTTGAGAGCTGCAGCCAAACAAAAAGTTAAAACGTGCATGATTTGTAATCAGTTCAACCCAGGTAAAGGCACAAAGGTGGAGCAGGGTGGATTCCAACCCCCTGACCATCCATTTAAAAGTTCTCCAAATGAACTATATCCAGATGGAGAGATGTAGAGGTCACAAGTATGTGCTAGTTGTAGTATGTGCTCTGACCAGATGGACAGAAGCCTATCCCGTCCCAGATTACACTGCAACGACAACTGCTAAGCAGCTAGTAAGAGAATATTTCCCGAGATATGGGTTGCCCCGCGTCATCTACTCAGACAACGGCCAGCCCTTCTCCTCTGAACTCATGAAGCAAGTGTCTCTTCTGTTAGGGTACACTTGGAAATTTCACTGCGTAAGACATCCTCAAGCAGCAGGTCTAGTAGAGAGACACAACCAGACTTTGAAGACAAAATTGGCCAAGATATGTACAGACAAAGGCGTGGACTGGATGGTAGCCTTACCGGTTGCCCTCTTCTACATGCGTATGGTAGCACATTCCAGAACTGGTCTATCTCAGTATGAGGTGGTCTTTGGCAGACCACCAAATATGTGGGGTACACCAATGCCTAAAAGAATTACTGATGTAGACAGCAGAATAGTGACTGATTAGCTGGCTTCCTTGATGTCTGCACTCCAATCTCGTCGTTCACAGGTCGCTGCAGCCTTCCCTGACAAAACCGCCCCTGGAGAACACACCATCCAACCCGGCGACTGGGTGGTGATAAGAAACTTTGACAGGACCAGTCCTCTTCAGCCCAGGTGGAAGACTCCGAAGCTCGCGCTCCTAACCACGCGGACGGCGGTGAAGGTCGAAGGCAGGAAGGGCTGGCTACACGCGAGCCACTGCCGGAAATATTTTGAACAAAGAGACACTGTTGCCGGCGACGCTGCCAACCCTAGTGACATTAAACAGAACAATCTTTTGTGCCTTTGGAACTGACCCCACAACAAGAATATAAATCAAAGTTGAGGTCTGCCATCCGGACTCTGGCTAATTAAGTCCACTGGGCGCAGGTCCAGTGGTGAAGCGGATGGAGCATGGGGATGGATTTAAACACCTTGACTATGTGGGAAAAAGATAGAATGAAACGCAGAAACAAGAACTTTAAGAAATTGCGTAGTGGTTCTATCATATGTTTAATGATATTGTTTTTCTTCATAACCATTATGACGTGTCTTGGTTGGATCCTCACACATATCATGACCTACCCCCTCATGAACAAGCCCATAGACTAGCCTTGCAAAACAATACCTTTATACAGATGTTACACTACACTCATCAGGCCAGCAATAGCACAAATTGCTGGATATGTGGCCGCCTCCCACCTCATCAGAAAAAGGGAGGGATGCCTCTTTTCCCATTTCCATTTTCCTATAATGGGACTTGTGAAGCCTGGTTCGCCCTAATAACAGCTGTCGATACCACCCCCACCTCCTGCCCTGACGGAAATAATTCATGCAAGAATGGGTGGCCTTGGGGGAACTTAAACAAGGTACTTAATGCTGCCTGTTACCCAAATAAGGATGGAAGTCCTCAGGCGACAGGAACAGTCCTAGAAAGTGAAGAATGCAAGCAAGGGAACATGACCATGTCCTACAAGATGCTAAAACCAAACCTAAAAAGAATGCTGGTCCCCCTTCCATCTCGGTCTCACCAGTAAAAGGACACCTGTGCATCCAGAAAAATGGCTCTGTTCCATTAGGACACAGTGACTGTCATACCACTATAAGTTTTGAAGACAGAGGAAAGTCCTCATTTCAAGCATCTCGCCATACTTATTTCATCTGTGGCCAAACGGCCTATGTGCAGCTGCCCTTGAACTGGGGGGGAACTTGTTATATAGCATTCCTGTTACCCCCTGTCTTTGTGGCCCCATCCACTTACCACCAAGACCTCCTAGTGCCCCATGTCAGACATAAAAGAACGATCGATACCTCCTTGGTTGACCAAACAGAAACCTCATGGGAACAGTATACAGATTTTAACAAAGGGTTCTTCTTCTTTGTTGGCCCTGTACAGAACAGCAAGCTTAGACGCAGGTTGACAAGGACCTTAGAGGCTATTGTAAACCAGACGGCGTCTGCCCTGGGGAGCTAAACCCAGGAGCAGTCCGCCATACGATTGGTTACTCTCCAAAATCGCCTTGTCCTTGACATCATCCTGGCTGACAGAGGCGGAGCCTGTAAAATTATAGGCTCTAGCTGCTGTATATTTATTCCTGATAATTCCCCATCTGTATACACGGCCATAACAAAATTACACAAGATAGCCGTAAGTTTACATCAAGAACCTGGCACCTGGATGTGGTCTGATTGGTTCTGGAAGATAATATCGTCCTGGGGATGGCAACTGGTGTCAGCAGCAGGTATAATATTCCTGATAATAACTGGATGCTGCCTTTGCATCCAATGTGGTCCTGCCCTGTGCGGTCTATGCGCTGCAAACTGCATTCCTAAACCACTTGTCCAGCAGAGAGAAAGGGAAAGAATTATGCTACAAGAATGTATAGATGATCTCATGCAAATTGAGATATAATATAGGTACACTCTGGGGCAAGGAGGGAATGTGGAAATAAAATTGACAATTGTGCCCCATCATTTCCCTGTTTCTGCCTGGTAGCCATTTTCCTCAGACAAACACCCATTTTGTGTGTGACATGCTCTCAGCAACTTGTCTGAAAACTGTCCTTCACATCCCCATTGAATCTTGCACAACCCCCTGCTCCTTGTGGTCGAGCCAATTCCAAGAAGCCTGCCTGTGTGCCTTCCCCCAGTTGTGCCAGAGACTCAGCCACATCCTGTCCATTGTTGGTGACTCAGCCTGTCACACCAGCTGCCCTGTGACCACCTCCAACTGAAAGAGGAAGCACAAGGTTAGGCCCTGAAACCACACCAACTAATAGAGGAAGCACAAGGCTATACACTGTGAACACACATTTCTGTGGTTCTGCCAATTCCCAGAACCAGCAAGATAGTTCCTGTTTTACACAAGATGGTTCCTGTTCTTGACTCTAAGCCAGAGATAAACCCCCGAATGAGTAAGGGCCTTCAACTGAAAGAGAACACATTTCCACACATCACATGCCCTCTCACGAGACACAAGACACGCCCCTACCTTGACACATCTGTTGGAAATTACTGCTTGTCACTTCCCTTTTTCTTGTCACTTCTCCTTTCTTCTTTTTCCTATTGACTGAAAACTGTATAAATATTCTGATGTGTGAATAAAACTGCGGACCACTCCTGTACCCGCTTGGTGCTGGAGCTCTCCCCTTAACTCGAGTTACTGGACCCTTTTTTTACTCGAACACCACGGACTCCTCTCTTTGCTTTGACTGAAATTATGATTATTAAGTATAGAAATTCTGAGATGAGGTAATATTGAATTAATTTACCACAATGGTCTGGATCTTGCTCTGCAATGGTTGAACCTGACCTCCACCTACAAGGTGGCCCAGGTACACAACCTGACTCTGCCCTATCTGGCACTTAGTGGCCTTGATAGTGAGGCCTGCTTTCTGCAGGGCCTCCAAAATATTTCTGAGGTGGACCAGGTGATCCTGCCAGGTGGAACTAAAGACAGCAATATCATCTAGAGAAGCTGAGCAATAAGTTTCCATACCAGTCAGAACTTTATTCACCAACCTCTGAAAATTGGCAGGTGCATTTTTCAAACCAAAGGACATTACCACAAAGTGATAGTGCCCACCAGGGGTTGAAAATGCAGTTTTGGCCTTGGCATCATCAGCTAACTTGATTTGCCAGCAGCCAGCTGTTAGGTCAAATGTGCTCAGATATTTGGCTGAGGCCAAAGTATCAATGAGCTCATCTGCCCTTGGAATGGGGTAGGCGTCAGTCCTGGTGACTGCATTGAGGCCTCTGTAGTCTACACAAAACCTCATCTCTTTCTTACCACCCTGGGTGTGAGGTTTTGGCACTAGGACTACGGGACTAGCCCAAGGGCTATCTGAAGGCTCAATAACTCCTAATTCCAACATTTTCTGGACTTCAGTCCTGATACAATCCTGGACATGGTCAGGTTGCCTGTAGATTTTACTCTTGACAGGCAGACTGTCTCCAGTGTCCACCTCATGGGTGCACCAGGAAGTCTGACTTGGGGTCAGGCTAAACATATGTCTGAACTGTTGCAGAACTTGTCTGCATTCAGTTTGTTGATGCTCAGTGAGGCTGCTTGCCAAAGCAACACCATCAACTGACCCATCATCAGGGTTCTGTGAGAGCAGGTCAGGGAGAGGGTCACTCTCCTCCTCCTGGTCCTCATCAGTTGCCATGAGCAAGCCCATGTCAGCCCTGTCCACATATGGCTTCAATCTGTTGACATGGAGCACCCTAAGGGGGCTCCTGGGAGTTCCAAGATCCACCAAGTAGGTGACTTCTCCCTTTTTCTCAACAATTGTATGGGGGCCACTCCATTTCTCCTGCAGAGCTGCTGGGACCACAGGCTCCAACACCCACACTTTCTGGCCTGGCTGGTAAACAGTCAGAGCAGCCTTTTGGTCATGCCAAGCTTTTTGCAATTCTTGGCTAGCCTCAAGTTTTTTGGTGGCCTTTTTCATGTACTCTGCCATCCAGGAGCGGAGACCAAGTACATAGTCCATCACATCCTGTTTTGGAGGTTTGAGAGGTAACTCCCATCCCTCCTTCACCAAACATAATGGACCTCTGACAGGGTGCCCAAACAGAAGTTCAAAAGGGCTGTAGCCAACCCCCTTCTGTGGAACCTCCCTGTATGCAAACAGAAGGCAGGGAAGTAAAAGGTCCAATTTTCGCCTAAGCTTTTCTGGGAGGCCTTTAATCATCCCCTTTAGGGTTTTGTTTAATCTCTCAACAAGCCCATTGCATTGTGGGTGATAGGGAGTAGTGAATTTGTAGTTGACACCATACTCCTTCCACATTGCTTTCAGATATCCTGACATAAAGTTTGTACCTCTGTCAGATATAACCTCCTTAGGGAAACCCACTCTGGAGAAAACTCCAATGAGGGCTCTTGCCACCACAGGGGCTGTGGTGGTCCTGAGGGGAATTGCTTCTGGGTACCTGGTGGCATGATCCACTACCACCAGGATAAACCTGTGCCCAGATGCTGTTGGAGGGTCAAAGGGACCAACAATGTCAATCCCTACCCTTTCAAAGGGAACCCCCACCAAAGGTAGTGGTATCAGGGGGGCCTTTGTTGTGCCACCTGACTTGCCACTGGCTTGGCAAGTGACACAGGAGCGACAAAACTCCTTGGTGTCCTCCGACATGTGTGGCCAATGAAAATGAGGGAGAAGCCTGTCCCAGGTCTCGTTTTGGCCCAAGTGTCCTGCCAATGGGATGTCATGTGCTAGGGTCAAGAGGAACCCCCTAAACGTCTGAGGTATTACCAACCTCCTGGTGGCTCCAGGGGTAGGATCTCTAGCCTCAGAATATAGGAGTCCCTCATTCCAATAAACCTTATGGGACCCACTAGCACTCCCAGCAGCCTCAGCAGCAGCCTGCTGTCTGAGGGGTTCAAGAGAGGGGCAGCACTGTTGCTCCTTACTAAGATCTTCCCTGGAAGGTCCCCCTGCCCCCAAGAACTCAACCTGATCAGGCTCCAGTTCATCTGGGGCAGTTCCTTCTTCAGGCCCTGCTTCTCCTCCCTCAGGAGGGGAATCTGAGATCTGAGACAGAGGGGAAGGCACAGCCTTAACCCTACTGCTCCTCCTCTTGGGTAGCATCTGGTCTATAGTTTCAGGATCCACAGCTGGTTCAGTGTTCTGCATCTTGGCCTGTGACCTGGTCACAGCAAATACCTCTGCAGGTATGCCCAACATCTCAGCATGAGTCCACAACTCTACTTCAGACCAGACTGAAGTCTCCAGATCATTGCCCAACAAACATTCGACAGGGAGGTCTGCACTGACTACTACCTTTTTGAGGCCACTCACCCCTCCCCAGGAGAAATTCACAACTGCCAGGCTATGGTTGGTCCTGACATTGCTTGCATTGGTTACCTGGTACATTTCACCCAGGATGATCTGTGCAAGGTCCACTAGATCCTCTGCCACCATGGTGACACTAGCACCTGTGTCCCTGAATGTCAAAGCCTGTTTGCCATTTATTATAGGCTGCTATTTGTACTTGCCCAGATTACTGGGGCTCACTAGGAAGGACATATCAAGGTCTCCCTCACAAACTAGCATTGCCTGTGTTGGTACTCTGACTAGGCCAGAGTCCACATCAGAACCCAGGGTCAACCCTACTACACCCTTATTCTGATTACCACCTCCACCAGTACTTGTACTAGGGGGAACAGTTGCCTTAGGGGCTTGAGTGGTGGTGGTTTGGTCTTTGGACTTGGTACAATCAGAAGTCCAGTGCCCTTTCTGTTTACAGAATTTGAACCAGGGCTTCTTTTGGCCTTTTCCCTTTTGAGACTGTGAATCCCCACCAGATGCAGATTTTGGGGCCCTTGTGAAGACTTCTGGTCTTTTGCCTTATCACCACCTTTCTCAGAGCCTTTAGGAGCTTGCTTATTGGTGTCACCCCCTTGGTTCTGGGTTTTCTGCCTCACCCTGGTTCTGACCCATTTGTCTGCCTTCTTTTCCAATTCTTGGGGAGAGGTCAGAACAGAGTTCACCGGTATTGATGCAACAACTTGTTTTGGCAATTTTTAAGGATCTGTTCTCTCATGATAAGATTATACAATCTCTTAAAATCAGTAACTCTACTACCAACCAGCCAACCTTCTAGAGCCTTGGTTGCACAATCAACAAAGTCAATCCAGTCCTGAGTCTGTGCTTTCTGGGTGTCTCTGAACTTCAACCTGTACTGTTCAGTGGTTAAGCTAAACCCATCTATCAATGCACTCTTCAGGACTTCATAGTCATCAGCATCCTCTTCTCTAACAGTGAGGAGCTTGTCTCTACATTTATCAGAAAAGCAGAGCCACAAGATTGCTGCCCACTGTTTCTGGGGGACCTGTTGAACTTTACAGGCCCTCTCCATAGCAGTTATTCATTTGTGGATATCATCCCCACTCTGGTAGGGAGGAACAACCTTGGACAGGTTCCTATGGTCTGGAATGTAATCTCTGCCTCTAGGGACACTGTTGCTGCCACCAGGGGTATCTAACCCCTCTTTTCTAGAAGCTCTCTGGAGCTCAAAGGCTTCTCTATCTAAGGCCAATTTCTTGGTTCTGAGTGCAAGCCTAGCTTCCTCATACCGGAGCATCTTGTACCTTCTTTCAGAGGAGGTCTCTCTATGGAAGTATGACTTCCTCTGCTGTACAGATTCTCTGCCAGAGTGATATGAGTGGTTAGATTCCCTTTAAGGGGACCTAGGCTTCTCTTCACTTCTGTCAGCTCTCTGAGGGAGAATTCCCCTGTCCATTGCAGCCCCTTGTGGGTCTGGCCCTTCAATCACAGACTCCAGGTCATCTTGATTTTCATCATCAGACCCAGAGACAATGGCTGACCCACCCCCTGATCCAGATCCACCAGCTTCTAGAGCCAGTCTGAGATCATCTGCAGTAAAGCAAATTTATCAGGTGTTGTGTGGAGGGACTCTGTCCTTGCTTCAGGTGTCTTGCAACACACATGGCCTTCAAAGTAGGTCATGTCCTTGTACTGAGGCTGGGTGGACCCACTGGCTCCATCCCTTGAGGACATTCTAGTGTTGTACTACCTACACTAGTTTGTGGCCTACTGACCCTATCTTGAGCTGTAGCAAGGGTGTGCTATCCCTTCACAAACAGCTCTAAGTTCAGTAGAACTTATTGATACTAAGCTTGACTTTATATGTACCTTGAGTACCTCAAGTGGTTTTCAGTTAGTAATTCAAATAGAGATTTTCTGGTAAAACAATGGCAAGCTGGAATCCCACACGCTGCCCACCAATGTGAAAAGTTGGCCTGGCATATGCTAGACACTAGTTATAGTGGCCACCTTGCACCAGTCCAATTCGACTATTATGGTAGATAGGTTTAAGACAACCTTTTAAAGAAAGCTATCCTAGTGGTAGCTGTGGAGAGCAGCCTTCAGGCTAAGTCTCAGAGGAATGTAAAGCAGCTTGTTTTACCTTATAATCTCTTGAATTACCAAATGAAAGGATACCAAACAGGTATATATATCAAATATATATGTATTTATTTCTAGACACACTCTACTAACCTCTTTATGAGATTAGAAGCCAGGTACACATTCAAATATCAACGTTTCACAATAAGTTAAGCACAAATATGGCTGGGGCCCTAGGGGCGTACCAGACCATATACTAAAAAAGAGGTTTTAGGAAAGTCGACTTGCAGAATGACAAGGCCTAGGGCCTGTAGAATCGCTTGGGCTTCACGACTGCAGTGATAGCAGGTAAGTAACAGACCCACGGGAGACGCATGCAGTGTGAGAACACAGACGCGCGTTCCCTATTGACCACTATGGAGCAAGTCGCGGTTTGATATTTAAAGTTTTAGAGTACTTTGAGGAAGTCTACAAGCAAGCCACTTACAAGGTAAGTAATTCAAGGGCCAACACACACTAGGGCACCAGAGTGCACGAGTTAGCTCACCCAAGGAACCCAGGTGCATAGGTGTCTTTTGGTGTCGGGTCGCTGTTTTCTATGGAGACCAAAGAAGACTTGCTGCTTGCGGCGGCTGAAGAAGTGTCCGGTGGAATCCAAGGATGGATTCAAGATGGAGAAGACCTGAAAATTGAAGGGACAGTGTTCACAGTCACTTGCCAGTGACTCGGGGCCAGGAAGATGGATGCCCACGGATGTCGGGTGATTTCAGGTTGTCGATGGTGTTTTGACTCTTCGCTCACGAGGTCCAGGAGAGTTAAATGATGACTAGCAGCTGGATTCGGAGTGTCCCACAAAGTCTGCAGCTGATGGCGGTGTCGGCAACCGGATTGGAGCCAACAAGCCTTGGCAAAAGCAAGTCTTGTGTAGAGTGAAGAAAGTCAATGGTGCAGACCAGCAAGGTCTGAGGGACTCACCCAGTGAGGGTGAGTGAGGGCAGGCCTGGAGAAACCAGGAGAGCCCTTTTAGTTGATAGGAAAGTCTTCGGGGGACCCACAAGCCAACAGGCAAGGGATCGCGAAGACGACTCTTGAGGAAATGCTTCACAGGAGCCCACGGTCACGCGGTAGCCCTCTGATTTTTGCTGCAAAACCTGCTGGAGGCTTGGGCCACAAATGGTCCAAAGCACAAGTTCATTGAACGTCGTGAAGGGGTTACACTCGACAATAGTGCACGGTTCCCAGGTATTGCAGTTCCTCATCACTCATGGTGTCCAGACGCCACAGCTTCGCTGGAGACTCAAAATGGCCGACGAGAGGTCAGGAAATCTGCTTCTGGGGTTGCAGGGACTTCAGACTCCAGCGGGAGCGGGAAAGTTTGCGACCATTGTTTCAAGTTTTGGTGCCTGCCAAGCAGGGGTGTCACTCCTTGACTCCAAGGGAGATTCTTCTGTCTTCCAAAGGTAGTGGAACGTCGAAGGTCCAGGATTCTTCTTGTAAAGCGTTGTCCCGGGGTTATGTTATGTTATGTTATAGGGTATTTCTTAAGCGCACGGCTACTGCACAGAGTGTCCCGGCAGTAGCCTGACCCCAAAATAGAGAAGCAAACCTGAATAACTGCCACACTATTTCTGAAAAAGCCAGGTCTTTAAGCCTCTTCGAAAATTGAGACGGTCACGTTCTTGCCGCAGGATAAGAGGGAGGCTATTCCATAATCTGGCTGCGACCACCTGAAAAGAGCGTCCGCCCTTGCGAGAACGGTGGAATTTGGGCACAATTTTTAATTGTTGGAATGATGAACGCAATGTTCTGGAGGGTTTAGAGGGTTGGATTTTATTTCTAATATATGGGGCTCCAATTTTATTCAAAGCCTTAAAAGTTAAAACCAGGGATTTAAAACAGATCCTCTGTCTTACTGGTAGCCAATGTAAAGTGCTCAGATGAGAGGAGATATGGTCTCTTGGACCCACTGCAAGGACTGCCCTTGCCGCTGCCTTTTGAACCACCTGCAGACGATTTAAAAGGTA
Organism: Triturus cristatus; assembly: GCF_964204655.1. Taxonomy (NCBI): domain Eukaryota; kingdom Metazoa; phylum Chordata; class Amphibia; order Caudata; family Salamandridae; genus Triturus; species Triturus cristatus. Next base: position 1,161,170,898 of record NC_140579.1, read on the forward strand.
GTTTGGGAGGCCCAGATACAGCACGTTTACGTAGTCCAGCCTGGACATGATCAGAGCCTGGACCACAGTTTTCCTGTGCGTAATCGGGAGGAGGTGGAGAACATTTCTCATCATTTTTAGTAGTCCAAAACATGTGCCTGCCGTTGATTGCACCTGGGTCTTCATGGCCATATCTGAATCAATTTTTACTCCTAAATTTTTCACAGTGAGGGTGTGCCCAAAAAAGATAATTTCTGATTTATCCAAGTTACAGAGTAGCTGGTTTTGGTTAAACCAATTGAACACCTCGGTTAGACAGATGTTGACTTTATTTCCATCTAACACCTCCTCCTTACCACATGTGAAAAGCAATTGCCTATCATCTGCGTAAAATATAATTTTTGCCCCGTATTTTTCGGCCAGAGAACCCAAAGGGGCCATATATATATTCAAAAGGGTGGGGCTCAACACCGAACCCTGCGGGACCCCTACTTTTAGAGATTGGATGGGGCTAGAGAAAGGAGGGACCCAAACTGTTTGTTGACGATTTTCTAGGAAGGAGGTGAACCATCTAAGCACCGTGCCTCATATGCTGCTCTCCCTCAATCTCTGAAGGAGCCGGTCATGGGGCACGGTATCAAAGGCCGCTGATAAATCCAATAATATCAGCACCGCCTTTCCTCCAGTGTCTAGGGAGTTTTTGATTGTCTCTACGATTTCTAGTAGGGCAGTTTCCGTACTATAGTTCGCTCTGAAACCAGATTGACTCGGATGGAGTGTCTGATTTCCTTCGATAAAATCTGTCATAATTGTGTTCACATATTTCTCCACCACCTTGGAGAAAAACGGTAGGAGAGATATGGGCCGATAGTTACTAACTACCAGTGGATCTGCTGATGGTTTTTTTAAAAGAGGGAGAATTTTCCCATGTTTCCATATTGTGGGCAGCCTTCTTTCGGACAGAGAAAGATTGAGTATTCTGTTAACAGCAGGGTTTATTGCTTCAGCAATTGAAGCCAGTATTTTTGCCGGACACGGATCAGATGGCAATCCGGATTTTAGGGCTCTCATAATCTTAAGGGAGGTCGCCTTGAGCATAGGTATGAACTCCGTTAGAGTGTTCATACTGGGAAGATTTATGAGAGAGGGACTATGCAAGCTGCTAGTCACATTCTGACAGGGACTCCCAAAAGAGTCTTGAATTTTTTTATAAAAGCATTGTGCAATTTCATTTGTCCAGGTGTCCGTAGGAGAAAAGGGGCTTTTTGAGGCTAGAGGAACAGTAAAGTCCTTGACGATCTTAAACAATTCCTTCGCATGGTTGTCTGCTTGTTCAATTTTCCTGGCCAAGAATTGTTTCTTTTCGTCGCGGACCTTTGCATAATGTACTTTCAAAGCTGTTTTATATGTTAGTTTTTCAGCAGGGTCAAAGTTCTTTCTCCAGCGCCGTTCTAAATTCTTACAGGCACTTTTGCTCTTCCTAAGGGACTCATTAAACCATGGTGCCGAATTTCGGCCTTGTTTGGCTACTCGTGTTTTAATAGGGGCTAGCTGCATGCTACACTCATGAAGCCAGTTTTCCAAGGCGTGTACGTCTTGCTCCAAATTATTACTGACTGCTAGGGGATGTTGACTGAACATATGTGTTATGGCTTCAGGTGTCATTTGGTTAAAAGATCTAACAGTTTCTGGCCGAGATTTGTAATGAATCTCAGACTTGATTGGCGTCTTATTAATTATAAAATTAACCAGAAAATGGTCCGACCAAACAATACGCACAGGGACAATTGCTTCCAATTCCGTTGTAGAAAAGATCTGGTCTAAAATATTACATTTTTCATGTGTAGGAAGTGTAACATAGGGAGCCAACTTAAAAATGTTAAATAGTTCATAGAGTTTAGTTGTGTCTAAGTCTGTTGCTTGGTCGAAATGAATATTAAAATCCCCTAATATCAAACATTGTCCAAATTTGGACATGATAGGTGTAATGGCAAGGCCTATCGATTCCAAGAACCTTCCGGCCGGCCCAGGTGGGCGGTAGATCAAGACCCCAGCAATAGATTGGTGGGGTGAAACTGTTAGACAAAAGCCCAAACCCTCCGCTCCTTCTGGTTCTGTCATTGGTATCTGTTGGCAGACCAGAGGATGTTTGTAAATGATCGCAACCCCCCCTCCTCTGCCCCCCCCCCTCTGTCCTTCCTGAGTATCCTATAGTCTAGTGGGAGAGCAGCGGCGAAGAGGAGGTCATACAGCTGAAGTTCATGCTTCTTCATAGACCTTGTGTTTATAAGAATAGCTTTCGGCTTTCCTCTCATTGTTCTGGCCCCAGTCCGCTCCCCTACAGACTCCTTTCTACCTTGATAATCACTGCCATTGGACTGAGATCTGAAATTTCGATTACATCTTCTGCACACCACTGCACTGGAATCAACCGCTAAAGAGTGGCGGGGACATTGGAATACATCACTATCCAGCCTCAATAGTTGAAACCTGCTATAAACTACTGAACGGTGGCAGTTCTCAGAGTTACCTAGATGTAGATCGGCATCTCGTCTGGCGCTGGTCGCTTCCGGGTCGCGGACGGGCGCAGACGGGCTTGCCTTAGGCGCGCCTTTCAAACCCCCGGCACAGGTAGCAACAGTATTTCTGTCAGTTCACAGTTCTAAAATCAGTATTTATAATTTAACAGGTGACAGCAGCAATTTTATATCTAAAATCGGCGTTGTTTAAAAATGAAAGGTAGCAGCAATAATTCTCCTAAAATTAGTGATTAAAACTAAAGATTAGCAGCAGCGGTATGCACCCAGTGAACAATGTGCAAGAACGCAATTTGTCGAGCTAAAAACGGTGGCAGAGAGCAGCCGCCACTCTGTCCTGGGTCGAGCGCGCTCTTGCAGCATCCCTCTTTATGCGTGCCAGCTTAGGAAACACTAGACCGCACTCCGCTCCAAAATGGCGAACAGGGGTGTCGAGTCTAAGCACAAAATAGTTCTTCTACTTCCCACTTTCAATTTCAAACCCCCGGCACAGGTAGCAACAGTATTTCTGTCAATTCACAGTTCTAAAATCAGTATTTATAATTTAACAGGTGACAGCAGCAATTTTACATCTAAAATCGGCGTTGTTTAAAAATGAAAGGTAGCAGCAATAATTCTCCTAAAATTAGTGATTAAAACTAAAGATTAGCAGCAGCGGTATGCACCCAGTGAACAATGTGCAAGAACGCAATTTGTCGAGCTAAAAACGGTGGCAGAGAGCAGCCGCCACTCTGTCCAGGGTTATCTGTCCAGGGTTATCTAACTTGCAATGGCAAGGTGTACCTATCTTATAGTGAAAGAAAGGGAGGGACTAGCTCTATGACCACTCCTCTAGGAGGGTCAGGGGGTGGATGGTTACACCCACTCCCCTTTGTCCAGTTTCACGCCAGAGCAGGGGCTGGTAGCCCCTGAGCCGGTTTGAGCTGGCATATGCACAAAAGAGCCTACTGCTCCCCCAGTGCAGGACTTCAAAGCACTCTAAGAGTGCACCCACCCAGCTCCAATACACTAAATCCTGTTTGGAAGGTGGTGACACCTCCCTGTGACAGGATGCCTATTGTTGGGCTTCCTCCACTGTGAGTTTCGGTCAGCAGCAGGAGGGCAGCCCAGTGTCTGTGCTGGTGGCATCCATTTTGTGATGCCAGGGCTCTAGAAGATTTCTACCATTTAGTACAGTGTGTACATGTCATCCCCTCTAGAAGGGTGGGATCCTACTCCCACACCAGTTACTGGTGTGGGGGTATGATTCCAAGTTGTTTGACACCAAACACGACATGTTTTGATGCAGCCATTTCATAGTTAGCATTAACCGGGAGGTTATAATGCACTTAAGAGTATATGGTTTAACCGCATCCACAAACAGCCACAGGGAAGGGACCATGCCAGCTGCAGAGGGGCCCTGCTCAGGCAGAGGCACCCCCTCACATTGTAAACCAAGCACCCTGCCCTCAGGATTGATAGGGCCTGCCATAGGGGTGACTGATAGGTTTATATGTGTGTGTATGGTGAGATATAGGAACCTATACCTCAGTGAGGAGTGCTAACACTACCTCACCCAGGCTGCAGTAGCAGGCCTGAGGTGTCAGATTTAGTCTGCTTTCCATGGGTGGCATAATACATGCTTCAGCCCCTGGTAGGCCTGTAAACTACCTATGCCCTTGGTACCTAAGGTACCATATACTAGGGGCTCATAAGGCACCACTGATTAGTAGGGACCCAGCCTGACTATAGCCAGAAACCAGTGTATACATCAGAAAAAAAGTGGGGGCAACATCAGTGCAGATCCTACTCTCCTACACATGCTTATCCCCAATGACACAGTCTGCCTCTGAGTTTCATGGTGCACATTGCTGGGAGCCCCACCCGGCCTGCCAGGGTCTCCACTTGTATATGGAATGAATGTGTCTACCGTGGGATGAGAGGGCTAGATCACTTGACTCCGTTTCTTTTCCCCTTAATTCAGAACAGTTAACTCAAGCGCTGTAACTGATTATGAACAATTCAGCTGACTGAAACAACATTTGCAAGACAATTGGTTTCGAACACATTGTTCACAAACAGAAGATTCAAAGGGGAGACACATCTTGTCTCCACACAGTATAACTGTGCGGCCGCAATAGGCTGTAAGCAACAAGGAATGGTTACAGACCCCCTCTGGTAAATAAAGAAGAGTCATAAATCTTTCTTAATCGGGGCCCTTTTTCTTACACACAACTTTATTCACTGAAAAAGAATTTCATCTTTCACACTTTTAACTGTACTGTACTGCTGTGTCAATTAGAGTGAGCGCTTCGGAGCTCTCCTGTGCGAAGGCTCTGCATCTCTCGCAGTGTTAAGCACTTTTCAATGCGTGCCTTTGAAATTCATTGGAAAATGAATTATTTCTTCCACCATGTTCTGTCTACTGTCTCTTCAACACGAGGAATCAATGACAAGAAGAAGAAACCCGTGGAAGGGGAGAAGAGATGCCACCCTGAGTTAGTCATGTGAAGATCCAGGGTCCACCTTTCAGCATGACTTTGTACTCAACCCTTTTCATATTCCCCAAATACTATCCCTCTGGTCACACGTGGTTTTCAGTAAACCCTGAATGGGTCCCTTCTCCACAGCCCCTCTTGAGATATGTGGACAAGGCTAGCTGTAAACGTCGGGTCACTTACGCATGGAAAGAGACATACTGGGCATATATAACCAGCTCCTGATCACAAGCTTCTATCAGAACTTTGACATCTTTAAAAGAAAACTCCATATTCTCTTGTGAAGCTGGGGATACAGTGCGGGCGTTAGTGGGCATCCTCCCTCTGCCTCATCACCATTGCCCCCCTCCCACACTCAGATATGGACAGACAGTTGTACATCGTAGTTGTTTGTCTTTCATATATGGTGCAGAAGTATTTTTAATGCCAACCCCTGTACTTGTTATTTTCTTACAGATGATCTCCTGAAGAAGGGACTAGGTCCCGAAATGCATTGGGCGTGAAAAACAAATATTGTTTTATGATTAAATATTGTACCTCTGCATGAGAAAGCAGAAACACTTGTAACTGGTTCACATAGTTGAACACACATTACTAAATGTAAATATTGGTATTGTTTGTGTAAATCAAATAAATGATGGTAAAAAATCTAAAAAAGATTGATTGATGTTAAAAAATATTGAAAAATGTTTTATATATATTCTGGTGACAGTACACACTGTTTTCAAGTTCAGGTACTTGACTTTTCAGACGTATGTAAATTACGTATGACAGGCAGCATACGTTTTAGTGTAACACACAGAGATAACATTTTCAAAAACAGCTTAAACCCACTTACCATAGAGAGTGCACTACAAATTCTCTTAGGCAGCAGGAGCATCACTCACCATGCTTTTACAATGAAGTTAAATGAAAACAGCTATCCCGTCATTCATGCTCTACTGGGTAATCCACCATAAACAGACATTACCTCCCGTCCCTCCCTCGCCTTCCTTGTTAACCAATGAGGCTCCCTTGCCTCGAATAGACCCCTCCCTCTTCTACATAAAAACACTCCTCGCCCCCTCCTCATCCTGTTATTTTTTGTCTCCAGATATTACCTTCCGGTGTTTTCCCTTCAATGGATGGATCCCTGGCATTTGCAGTGCTTCTGCCAGTGATCTCCCAGCTTGGTGGTGTCTTCCGGGTATCCCTTCAGCGTAGCAGGGAAGGATCGCAATTGTCAGACAGAGTCCGGTGGTCCTGCAGTGGCTGCACTTCCGGGTCGACATCTCTGGCGTAGCAGAACGCATTGCACGGCATTTTTTGATTTTGAAGAATGGTAGGAGCGGGTTTTTTGCCCGTTTTCCTGTGTTCCTATTGTGGGTATTGCTTGGTAGGGATTGTGTTGGTCTCAGGTCCTTGCACTGCTGACATCCCCCTCTGGAATGTGTCGCTGTGGCCTAGGGTTTGTGGTCTTTGACTCTTGCCCTATGTGGTGTTGGGCCTCAGGCCCACATGGTGTAAATAACTGAGATGGACACCAGGAGATTGGGTGCAGTAACTGGCCATGAGCACGTGCACCCGGGCCCTTTTATTGACGGGGCCATGTCACTCGTGGCACCCATGATGGATGGGTGTGGGGTGCAGTGTGTCCAGCCCTCGAGGGAGTGGCTGGGATGACAGCTTCCTGCGGGACACTAGAACGTGTCTCGCAGGACACTACATTCCTCCCCAACTTTATTGAGGAACAAAGTGTTAGTCCAACCTGTGGGGATAAAACAAACAGTTAACTAAATACCACAGGGTCCATCAGTCTCTCGAGTCAGGTGGCAGGACGGCATCAGACATGGTCTGGTGACTTTGCTTGCAGCAGAACCTTCTCGGCGGGCACCCGTAGTTTAACCTGAGGGATTCAGGACACGACCGCTGGCTCGGAGACGTCCGCTGCATACCATCAGTTCGCTGACGATGACATGTCTTGCTGTCTTGCATGGCTTCCACTTTGCAGACGTCGGTGATGGTCTGTGGTGAGTTCTAAACAGTTCCTTATAGTGGGCAGCGCCGTGAACATGGATGGAGTCCCAAGTGAGAATTCAGAGGTGTTGCTGGACCGACTGTCCCTGTTGAACTGCTTGGCTGTGACTGGTAACCTGTCGGTGGGGCAATGTCTCTTCTCGCTCTCCCGCTTGGGGAGGCCCGTCGTCGGGGTTGCTGCAGGACTGTAGGAGGGCTGCGCTGGGGGGCTGCTTGTGTGCCGTCTGGGGGCAGCTGCAGGACCGCCGAGGAGCTGTTACTTGGTCGCATGCACAACCCTCACAGGTGGATGAGTCTTGGTCAAGACTTGCACTCGCTGCCGCGGTGTAGGCCTGGTTCACAGGTGGCTTCTGATTTCTTTTAGTTGGCTGGTGTGACAACGGTATCGGACTCCAGTCCATCGGTACTCGGGGAGTGGTGTTTGACGCATGTGCTGATGGCTGGCGTGATGGCGGTTGCCAGCCATGTGGTGAGTCAGAATGACAGGTGTTGGTGACTCACTGGAAGAGTTTGGATGTCAGGAGGGACTTAGCAGCTAGGTGTCTCCGCCTTGTTGAGGTTGATCTTCGGTGGCAGCTTGACACGTAGAGTGTACGGATCCTCTCTTGCCTGTTTTTGGGCCACTGCCGACTCCATATTGAGGCGGTGTGAGGGCGGGCCCTCAGTGCTGATCTTCTGCGGACAGGAGCAGGGATGCCGATTGACTTAGACTGCAGACGCTCGGGATGGGCGGTCGCCTGGGGAAGCGTTGGGATGAGACACGATCTGTGCTTGCTGCGGCTTATGTTCGGTTCATCCCTGAGACTGTATCCTGGGACGTCGGTCCGCCTTGATGGCTGTCTGGTGTGTCAGGGTGTGCTCTTGGCTTGCTGTGAGTCCTCGGTCTTCTCCTTTTGCTGGTCTGTTCAGCCCACCTGTGTTTATCCGGCTTTCGGCGTGACAGGGCTGTCACTCTCTTCTTTCTTCGAGGGCTTTGCGCTTGGACCTCGAGGCGTTGCTGTTAAGGCGCCGGCTTCTGCCTTCGCTCCGGCACGCTCCTTGCTTGCTGTGCGACGTGATGTCCGGTCGCGCGTCGCTGGTTGTAGGAGCATGCTGCTGTGGCGGTCTGCCATGTGGAGTGTGCAACTCCTCTTTTGCCTGTCGTGGGTAGCTGCCGATTCCATCTGGAGGTAGTGCGAGGGAGGACAATCTGTGTGGTCTTCGGCCCACTGCGGAGCTTCACTGGGGCGGTGGAGACATGGGTGTTCTTCTACCTGCGTTCAGCAATGCTTCTTTGTGGAGATGTCTCTATCTCCTGGGTCCTCGCCCATGCATCAGGTTCGCTGGCGCGGCCGTCTGCGCGCCTCTGACTTTTCCTGGAACGCTTTCTTCTGGTACTTGGTGTGCCTGGGGTGTGGCTTGCGGTTGTGCCTGTTCACCAGTAGGAACGGGTGGTGCAACCTCTTCACCGGCGGTGGCATTGGGCAGCTACGTGTGGTGCGTGCTCTGCACCAGTCTTTCTTGCACTGTTGCTGGGGGCAGTTCCCTTGAGACGTTGCTGTCTGGCTGGCAGTCTACTCTTGCTGGTGGGAGCTGTCTTTGGTGTTACTGCGTGTGTTTGGTCAGCGCTTGCTTGGGCTGGAGAAGCTTCGGTCTTCTTGGGGTCCCTTGGTGACATGCCGGAGTCGTTCTCTTTCAGTCGAGGCAGCCCATTGGGGTGGCATGCAAGGCACCTCGTCTTCGTGTGCTTCTCTTGGGACTTGCCGTCTCGCTGGGTGTCTCTGTCCTTTGCTTCTTGGCCCATTCCTGTGCTGGGTTCGTCCTGGGCCCCTGGTTGCATCTCTGGCACACGCTGGCTGCGTGTGCCGGTATATCTCAGCAGACGTCTTGCTATTTCCTTGTTGACATGTAGAGAGTGACTGATGTGTCTTGAAGCTTGATACTTCTGTGATGGGGCAGCACTATTTTCCACACTGCAATGTCTTGTCTTACTGCCTGGGGTGGAGCCACCGCAGGTATCTCTTCCTTCACCTTGATACTCCTCAGGGCCTTGCGGTGTTCCTGTGGGTTGTGGCGCAGGTAGGTGCAGGGGTGATGCTCCCCCATGACAGCCACATGATTTGTTTGGCAGTGTGGGAGGCGAGAATCTGATACTCCAGTGTGTGTGGCATCTTTCTTTTGGGTGGAGGCCGGAGCTGGGAGCCCCTTGTCTGGGCCTTCTTGTCCCTGCTGATCCGGAACGTGTCTTTGGGCCTTGGCAGTGTTGGGCCTGCCTAACTCAGTTGCGAGGGGGGTGTGGTGTCTCACACAACCACCAGGTGGCTGTGCCGCGGCAGAGTTTCCAGGCTCCGGCAGTCTGTTTCTGGAAACGGTGGACCTCTTCTGCCTGGGATGTGTTGGAACCGGGCTGTGTGCTAATTTGGTGCAGACAGGCATGCGACTGCTGGGGTGGCGCTGTGTCCTGGCCTGCTCTCTAGAGGCCACAGCAGTCTCTGGAGGGTTGCGGTAGTATGGCCGGTTTTGCTGCAGGCTTCAGGGTGCTGAAAGGGGGCTGGTGCAGGGTTCCGTGCTGTGTTGGCGCTGCTTGTTTTCGGGTAGTGCATGCGACGTTGGTGAATGCGGTTTGCGAAGCGGACCACCAAGTGGTGCTGGCTTCGATGCTGGATGCTGTTTTAGCGTTACTGGCGTGGCAGGCATTCACCTTGGTAGTGATATGGAGGGCCACTCTTGCCGGTGCTCGTTACTCCTTCCTGCAGCAGGCGCGGTGCTGCTCCCGGCGGCCGGGTGGCGCTGCTGGTGCTGACTCTTTGTCAGCCGCGGCTATCTGTCTCGTACCTGCAGGCCTTGACGGACGTCAGACTTGTTGCTGAGCTCTCGCTACCGGCTTCCCTCATGGCTGGGGCAGCTGGCGACGGGCAGAGGAGCTTCCTCGCGCTTTTGCAGGTATGAGGCATGGACTCTTGCGCTGCGCTGCCGCGCCCTTATCGCACCTTCAGGCCTCCCTCTGTTGGCGGTTTTGCCCAGGGCCACTGCCTAACGGGGTGGCACTTACTCTTCCTGCGGGTATTTTCAGGGGCTTGTGGCGTGATTCCCCACACAGGCGTTGTTTTGCTGGCCTGGTGATACCACGATTGCGCTCCGTTGCTAGTTTCACTTTCGCTTGGCGATGGCTCACACTCGGCTTGAGTGGGCTCCGCTATTGCTCCCACGGGTGAACCACTGGGCAGCATCAGGCTGGGACTGCCGGTGTGGGCTTCCTCCAGTGTGGGGACGGCTTCGACATGCTTCGGGGTCCGCTCTTTTGCGTGCTTTGATCGCAGCGCAGCGACCGCAGGCTCATCGCCCGTGGTTCATCTGGTGAGGTTAGTCTTTGGCCAGTCCGACTGTAGGAGGTTGCAGGGGCACACGCATGCGACTAGTGGCAGGGCGGACGCCGGTCTACTCACCGGACAGTTGTCATCCGTCGTGCTGGCGATGGGCATGGGTGAGCCTCCAAGCAGGCTACCTTGATCCCCCCTAGGCTCGGGAAGACGGCGACTGGGGATACGAGGGACGCAGTCCTCTCTGCAGTCACGGGCGCCGCTTGTCACGCTCCTTTCCTCCTCCACGGGGAGTGATGACGCGCAGAACAGCAGGCATGTGGGGTCAGCTGCCCGCCTTGTCGCCAATGTGGTGTTGGGCCTCAGGCCCACATAGTGTAAATAACTGAGACGGACACCAGGAGATTGGGTGCAGTAACTGGCCATGAGCACGTGCACCTGGGCCCTTTTATTGACGGGGCCACGTCACTCGTGGCATTCGTAATGGATGGGTGTGGGGATGCAGTGTGTCCAGCCCTCGAGGGAGTGGCTGGGATGACAGCTTCCTGCGGGACACTAGAACGTGTCTCGCAGGACACTACACCCTACAGGTTCGGTGTTTTTATGCTGGCACATTCTCCTTAGCGAGGATAGGCGTTGGCACTTTCATTGCTGAAGGTTGGACCTGCGGCCCTACCACCCTGAAAGCACCTGATCTCGTCTGATCTCAGAAGTTAAGCAGGGTCAGACCTGGTTAATACATGGATGGAAGACTGCCTGGGAATGCCAGATGCTTAACGATATTCCTTACGTTATGTAGAAATTGTACCTCATAATACGAAGATAAACAAAAAAAGGGAAGAAAAGGAAAGGACAATCTACGCACAAAAGGTTATGGGGTCATGTCTGCATCGTTTATCTCGGAGTCCCGGTGCGGGGTTGATGCCCCTTATGTCTGGGATGGGATGCTAGCCTTGGTTTGAGCTGCATTTGCGTGTGGCCTCCAGACTGAATCTTGGTGGTCTGTTCTTGTGTCCACACCCTTGGCTAATTTTTTGGGTCGTGGATCCTTCAGCATCGGATCCGGATGGCTCTCTCAACTTCTTCTGGGTGCGCAGTAGTGATGTGGGTTGTTCTGTGCCATATGTATGTGGTTTTGGGGTGTGCATAGGGTGGCGACTGTAGACTGGGTTGCCCTTTCTTAACCGTATTTTGCTCCTAGGTGTGCCATGCCCTTTCTTAGGGTTCAGTTATGGTTTTCTCCTTGGGGGGAGAGGAAGGATGCGGATGCAGTTCGGCTCCTTGGATGCTGCAGAGGTTGCCCCTGTTGGGGTAGAGGCCTTTCTCTCTCTCTCTGTGTGCCTGGGCTCTGTTCCAGCTCCCCAATTTGATGAGCCTACCTTTGATCTGAATGTCGGCGATGGTTCAGCTGTCTGGGTCGCTTGAAGCCTTATCGGCACACTTTATGCACTCTTTGGCCATGGTTCCTGGGACTCTGGTTGCAGATGTGAGTTCTCTATAGCTGGGGCTCTGTCTGTTTTTGGAGTGGGTGATTCCTTGATATGGATTCCTTCTGGGACTCTTTTTGTCATTGGAGTGCGGTTGCCATGTCATTTCGAATGTTTTATGAATGGTTGCTTGCCTTGACCAGTGAGGGTCGTCTTTGGGTAGGTTGAGGTGGCCGTCAGCCATCATACCATCCACCACTCTTGTGGCCCTTCGCTCTGCCTTTAGTGATGTTGCTTCCTGCGTCACCTTTTCCTGAACATGCTGTTATGATTCAGTTGAGGGCTTCGCTGTAGGCTTCCTGTCCATTTCTGTCATGGGGGCTCTGCCACTGGGTGGCTGGTCCTGACATTTTCTGTTATTTGAGCAGGCAGGCTTGGTGTGTTCTATGGGTCCTGGTTGTTGGGGCCGCTGTCTGCGCGCTCCAATGCATGTGTGTTCCCCCAGTGACTGCTGATTTTCTCTATCTGGTTCCCCTCATGAGTCTGGGAGGTTTTTTTGCCGCTGCTCTGGCCGACACCCCTATGTCTCGCGCAGCCTGTCCTCTTTGGGTCTCCTGGGGCCTATCTACTCATTCCTGTGGCTAGTCAGTTTCTGGTTGTGCAGTGTTTTGCGGTATGGTGCTGCCATGGGTCTGTCTGTCACAGCTTGGGAGTTCCTTGGGTGGCAATTCAAGCGTTTTGTGGTTCTCTGCATATTTTAACGTGGATGGTGCCTTGTTTGTTTATTCTGGAGCTGTTGTCCTGGTTTACCGGCATAGTGCATTCTTTCCCTGCAAATAAAATTTGCGGTAGGAGTTCAAGGCTTTGCATTTGTGCCCCTTATGTACACAATATGTGAGACATGTGTCCTTCTTTCTTCTGCTTCTTTAGGTGAATGGTTACATTTTTGGTCTTGTTTGCTGATAGAGGGATGGGTGTAGTTTCTCGTCTTGGCGTTTGGGACCTTCTGCGCTCTGGATGGTGACTACGGTGGTTGTCTTCCAGGGGCCCTTTGAGGTAGAGTTTGTATTACAGTGACTTGGTCCTCTCCTTTCTTGTTTGGGCATCTCTATCGGGTTGCTGAGTTGGTTCCTATAGTTTCTGTGTTGGGTCACAGAATGTTCTCCTCTCTGTGGGAGTAGAAGTGGTTCTGTGTAGGCTCTAGGCACTCTTTTATTGTTGGGTGTTTCTGATTCAGTTGTCTGTTTCTTTTTTGCTTGCTGTGTCCTCATTGGTTAAGAAGGAAGGCAAGGGAGGGATGGGAGGTAATGCGTCCATTTCTTAGCGATAATGGCATTACTCCTAGTCCTACTCCCTCGCCTTCCTTCACGGTCCCTCCCACCCTCCCAGTATGGAGCAACTGAGTGTCTGGGTTGGTTTGTTTACGTACATGTTGAGGAGGGGGTGAGGGGTGTTTTTATGTAGAAGAGGGAGGGGTCTATTGGAGGCAAGGGAGCCTCATTGGTTACGAAGGAAGGCGAGGGTGTAGGACTATGAGTAATGCCATAATCGATAAGAAATGGACGCATTCTGGGACTTATTATCAAGAGGCGTGTGTATAAAAAGTCTGTCTTACTATATCTGTCTCTGGCCGCCGTAACTATATTTCCTCTAGGACCTAGGTAGAAAATCAAAAACATGGAAAGGTTTTTAAGTTTTATTTATTTATAAAGTTTTATATAGCGCTAGCTAGACCCGTGGGTATCAGAGTGCTTTACATACACAAAGGGGAAAAAATTGCATAACATCGCAGGACATGAGGATGCATAAATATATAAGTAAAGACATAATACTTATGTATACAGTGAGGGGAGAAAGACGCAGGTGGTTGAAATAGTCAGATAACCATCATCCTTGAAGGTCAAAGTGAGGGGGGAGTCCATTAGGTTATTGATGCCTAGGTTGGTTGACTTGGTCGGTTCTTTGAGTCTGTACTTCAGAGCAGCTCTTCATGTTTTTTCCCAAAATGTCACTAAAGGTTTTAAGATGGACTTATTGAAAGAAAAGATCGTTCTGAACTCTAGGGACCCAAAAAGAAAGGAGACTAGTTAGAGTCAGGTATAGTGGTTTCAAATGGTAGGTTTAATCCGCCCTGTAAAACAGTTGTTGGAAGACTTCGTAGTGTCACTTGAATAATCCGCCAGTAGGGACTTCCCCAGCGCACTACCCCTCGGGGATCAAAGCACCCATCATTCTTCCTCATTCGCCTTAACGTCCTCATCCTCCTGGCCTTGTGTGTGATTTATTGGAATTAAGGGGGAGTGGCATTGCTTTCCACGGGCGGATGTGGTTTACAATCAAGATTATTTTGGCAACCATAGCTTTCACAATTGGGGCAATGGAGCAATACGTTTTGCTTAATTCCTTAAATAACATGCAGCAAACATTAGGCAAAACCAGTTCGCTTTGATTTGTGGCCACCAATAGAAAGCTTTTCAGAATATGGCTTTGCCTTGCGTCTCACAGTGCATTTGTGTCGCCCTGTCTGCCTGATAATGTATTTCTTTAGATAACAGTCTGGACCGCGAGGTGTCATATTCAGGTGTTTTGCACGTAATTTAGACTGAAATTACAATGAACCACAGCAAATATAAACATTTGAATGGGTGTGATAGTATAGTCGGTGAGAAAATTACAGGTCATTCATAAAAACACAAGTAGCAGGAAAAGAACTGTTCTTGTCCATTATAAATAATTTACAGAGAAATAGTTTGGGAATGGGGGAAATGGCTTTCTAAGTGTTTTTTCCTGAAGGTAAGGAGGGTGGGCGTCTGAAGGAGAGCATCTCTGTGGGCGTTGGTCTGAATTTAAATCATGGAGGCGGGAAAGGAGGGTTGTAAAAAAAAAAAATCAGTAATGAAGCCTTTGCCCCAAACAGCTGGAAGGATTTGACAATACCAGAGTGTGCACACGAACACAAACTCCAGGCAAACATACTAACATAGAACACATGAGAACATGAAGACATGACTCACAATACATAAGCTTAAATGCACACTGACATACATTAGGCATGGAACATATGCAAACATGGAACAACTTTTTTAAAGGATTTTTAGCTATTTATTAATATCCCTGGTGATATTTTGTCTGTCCGGCCTTGTTAGATTGATTTTTTGATGTATAGCTATTGCGGATTGAATTTTGTTTTTAAATTCTTGTATTTTCTCTGTATTTGTTGTTGTGTATTGTATATGTTTATGTGGCCCTCTCGAGAGCCAAAACATAATAAATAAATTTGAATTTGAATTTGATGGAACAACAATAAGGACACACCTCACTGCAGAGAACATCTTTTCCAATTACAACAGCATAAACACGACCTATAAACAATGTTAATAATGAAAACCTGCTGGGTTGTCCAACTATACATTGCCTGTGGCTGGTCGACAGTTTAATGGCATCTTCAACTCTGCCCAGACGAGCACTGCACAAATCAACTGTGGACAATTTCTATTGCACCAATTGAAAATCTGTTTGGAACACATATGCTAAAATAACATTCCACCCACGCCATCTAGTCTCTCTCACTAGCTTCCTATAACCCTTTTCTATTACTCTACCATCATCAGCACCAGTCACCTTAACAGCACGAATACACACCGCCACCTTCCACGTCTCCAGTAATGTGCACTCTCTCCCTTGGTGACTGAACCTGGCTCAAGGATCCTCAAGGATCCTCACCCAATCTCCGTTCTTGACTTGTGCAGCATGCAGGGAATTACCCTCTTCATTGCTGATTTCACCTCTAGTACTCAGCAGTAACTTACCCTGACTGTATTTCATTGAAATTGGTGTGTTTGTCAGCCCACTTAATTTGGCACTTTCCAGTAGATTTGGTGTTCAGTATAGGATATAATCAATTCCTTTCAGGCACAACCGAGCATAGCCCAAGCTTGATTTTGAGGATGTTTTGGGTTATGTATGCATCAAATCACTTTTGAAAACACTTGCAACGACCAAAGGACAATATAGGATCAGCATTCACTCTACTATGTTAAATTGTACAAGAGTGGTTTTCCTGCATATCTTTGGCTAGTTATTTAATCACAGGTGTCTGCAAACAAGTCTTTTTCAGGGGGTAATAACTAATCTGCTTTTTAGACGACCTATGTCACAGGGACGTTTGCGATCTACGGTCAGATTGGGGCAGAAAAAAGGCACAGGTACTAAGATAAAAGTGGTCCACATTTATGAACTGGGCCCAAATTTGTCTATCGAGCAATTTTTTAAGATATGCTTTTTGGGGAAAATTTCATGAAGATTCGTCAAACGACGCCAAAGATATAGGGAAGTCAACAATGCGTTTTCTATAGAAACATGGTCCTAACTCTAACTAACTACTGACGGTCGCCAGCAGGTAGTAATAGTTAGGACCATGTGTCTATAGAAAAAGAGTTTGTTTACTTGCCTATATCTTTGGCGCCGTTTGACGAATCTTCACAAAATGTTCCAAAAAAAGTGTCATAGTGAGTCTGTTTTGCATGGAAAGATTCAGGATGATCCATCAAGCGGGGGCCAGGAAAAAGGGGGGGGGGGTTGAAAAAAATGATTCCCCATTTTAATTCCAAAGGAGCTTTGACCACGACTACAGCCCAAACCGCTGGACAGAAGTACACCAATTTGGCAGGAAGGTAGAATTTGGTTGCAGATCACACTTTCAGTTATCCAGTGTACATCCATTCAGTAGTTGTTGAGACAGTTAAGGGAAAGCAAATAAGGATATCTGGGTGACGCCTAAGCATAGATATCATGGTGGGATCTGATTGCCTGTCAATACTTCAACCAGGAAGTGTTGGCAGCCAGCTTGGGACTCGGCTACAGCTGAGTCCCACCAAAAATGTTTATAATAAAGAAAAGGAGGCAGGATCGGATTAACCTGAGGTGTGGTGGTGGGGTTCCCCTGTAATCCAGACAGGGTCAAAAATCACTTTTTTAAACATTTTTCCATGAAAATATGACAGTGCAACAAATGTGCAGCAAAAATGTAAAATAAAGATAAACAAGCACGGGGCTCCTACGCTTGTTTTGAATGTAGCCCTTGGGTGAGCCAGGACACTGGGGCATTTTTTTTTTTTTTAAAGTGCATGGGCCCCCCTCCTAAGGCTCATGGAGCACTAGGGACACCCACTGCCCGGGGCTTTATTGATAAAAAGGAGGGGGAGAAAGGGGTCCCCCTCCATGGGCTCTATAAGCCTTGGGGCCGACCACCTCCCGGGGCTAAAGAAAAATTGGGGGATGTGCAGACTCCCCTGAGCCCAGGAGACCACTACCTCCATGTTGCTAAATAGCACCCACCAGTAAGTCCTCCACAGAAGGAATGGCTCGGACCTCATTGAAGGCCCCTCCCCCTTTCTCAACCACTCTGCAAATGCACCTCCTGGCGCACTACTGGTTGGAGGATGAAGTCCCCTAGGCTGCTGAAGGTCGCTGGAGGCCAAGAACCCCTATTGTCGCCACAAGTAAGTTTCCCAAAGCGGGAATGCTCAGACCTCATCGGAAGCCCCAACCCCTTTCTCAACCACTCTGCAAATGCACCTCCTGGCACACTACTGGTTGGGGGATGAAGTCTCCTTGGCTGCTGAAGGTCGTTGGGAGCCAAGAACCCTTATTGATGTCACAAGTAAGTTCCCCACAGCGGGATTGCTCATACCTCCTCAGAGGCCTCACCCCCTTCCTCAACCACTCTGCAAGCGTGCCTCTTGGCGGACCATTGGTTGGGGATGAAGTCCCATTGGCTGCTGAGGGTCGTTGGGGGCCAAGAACCCCTATTGTTGCCACAAGTAAGTGCCCGACAGCAGAATTGCTCAGACCTCGTCGGAGGCCTTCCCCCTTTCTCAGCCACTCTGCAAACGCACCTCCTAACGCACTACTTGTTGGGTGACGAAGTCCCCTTGGCTGCTGAGGGTCATTGGGGGCCAAGAACCCATATTGTTGCCACAAGCAAGTCCCCCACAGCGGGATTGCTCAGACCTCCTTGGAGGTCCCATCCCCTTTCTCAACTAGTCTGTAAATGCGCCTCCTAGCGCACTACTGGTTGGGGGATGAAGTCCCCTTTGCTGCTGAGTGTTGTTGGGGACCAAGAACCCCTATTGTTGCCACAAGTAAGTCCCCCACAGCGGGATTGCTCAGACCTTGTTGGAGGTCCTGTCACCTTTCTCAACAACTCTGCAAATGCGCCTCCTGGCACACTACTCTTGGAAGATGAAGTCTAGGGGTGAGTGCACTGGAAAACTCTGCTCTGACTGGCAGTTGGCAGAGTTTTTACTGAACTCTGCATTCCAAGTGGAATGGCAAAACTCTGCAAACTCCACCAGAGGAGCCAAGTTTACCACCCACCCCAATCAGAGACTTACTCACATACCCACTGAGACACTCAGATACCCACTTATAGCCCCACTCATACTCTCTCACACCCACATAGAACCCTACTCACACACTGATACACCCACTGAGACACTCATGCACTCACTCACACACTGAGGGGCAGATTCTGATGCAGTTTGGAAAGCTTCCCAACCAAATGGGTTTGGGAATGGTTTCCAACCAAATCGGATTGGAAGAGTCCAACAGACCGAGTTCGATGCATCCGGATGCTTCCAGATTTGATTTGGTTGGACTCCCATTGATTTCAATGGGAGCCTATGTTCCTAACCGCATCGTAATCGGGCCTTAGGTGAGAATGCTTTCCTAACCGCATCGTAATCGGGCCCTCAGTTGGAAAGACACGTTCCCGATCCAATTTGAATGGAGCAAATGCCGTTAGGAGGCCTTCTTAACCGCATCAGAATCAGGCCCTCAGTTTCAAAAGTTAATGGTTCCAGCTAGGAAATACAATTAAAAAAACATTACAAATTCACAGAAAAAAAACCAAAAGTTACAGGGAGGTTATAGTAAGGAAATTGAATAAATGAAAGCATAGAAGTTTACTGAAAAAAACAAATGTTACAGGGACGTTATAGTTCGACTCAGATTTCACTTGTACAAAACCAGTTAAATTCAGAAGTTATAGTTACCTGCGTTAACTATAACTTACGCCCCCGCAATGCACTGCTTATGACCTCACATATCACATCACTCATGAGATGGTCAGTGACATCTCTCATGACATCTCAAATGACATCACTGGTGACATCATCAATAGAACCACTCACACCCTCATACAAACTCTCATATGCCCACTCACACACCCACACAACCACTCGCATACCCATTCACAGACCATACAAGTATTTACACAACCACTCACATCCATAGAGCCACTCACGTACCCACTCACTCACTTCTAGAGCCTGATCATACAACTAGTCACTCACCCATACAGCCACTCATGCATCCACACACTCACCCATACAGCCACTGATACACCCAGTTATTCACCTATACAGCCACCCACACAGCCACTCACCCACCCATTCAGCCTCTCAAAAGTACCACTCACTCACCCATACATCCACTCACACACTCACTCACACACCCACACAACCTCTTACATACCCATTCACATATCCATACAACCACTCACACAGCCACATACTCACCAATACATCCAATCCCATAGACACTCTCTGTTCCATACAGCCACTCACACACCAACTGATTTAACCAAACACTCACTCAAACAGCCAATTACTCACCCATACAGCCACGTATACACACAGTCACTCACTCATACAGACATTCAGACACCCACTCACTCACCCATACAGTCACTGACACACCCACCTATACTGCCGCTCACACAGCCACTCACTCACTCACCAATACAGCCACTCACACAGCCACCAAGTCACCACACAGCTACTCAGACACACACACACTCACACATCTGTACAGTCACTCAGATACCCACTCACACATGGATACACATAGTCACGCAGTGACTCAGATAAACTATGGTAAAAAAAGGAATCACTCATTAGTAGTACACAAAGTATACTAATTTAACTTTTGTGGTACCTTAGTATATACGTTTAACATGCAAAAAGTTTCAGAAAACACTCACAATCACTGGATGATGCCATCATTGATGTCATCAGTAATGTCATTTGAAATGTCATCAGTTTTGTTATCAGTGATGTTACTGACCATGTCATGAGTGATGTAATATGTGAAGTCATAAGGAGTGCATTGCGGGGGTGTAAGTTATAGTTAGCTCAGGTATGTATAACTGCTGAGTTTAACCGGTTTTGTATGAGTGAATTTGAGTCTAATTATAACGTCCCTGTAAGCTTTGTTTTTTTCAGTGAATTTCAAAGTTTTTTAAAATTCTATTTCCAAACTATAACGTCCCTGTAGCCTCCTGTTTTTTCAGTGAATAATATGTGAGGTCATAAGCAGTGCCTTGCAGGGGTGTAATTCATAGTTAGCTCAGGTAACTATAACTGCTGAACTTCACTGGTTTTGCATGAGTGAAATCTGAGCCTAACTATAATGTCCCTGAAACCTTAGTTTTTTTAGTGAATTTCTATGTTTTTTATAGTTCCATTTGCTGCCTATAACAACCCTGTAATCTTTGTTTTTTTAAGTACATTTCTAAGGTTTTTCAAAATCTATTCCTAACTATAATGTCCCTGTAACCTTTGTTTTTGTTAGCGATTTTCTATGCTTTTTCAATTAGTAATCACATTTGCAGGGTGGTGGACAAAGGGGGTGGGGCCTCCGACCAGCTCTTAGGAATCCTGCTGTGTCGGACTTATTGGAGGTAACAGGAGGGCTTCTAGGCACCCAAGAACCCTCAGCTTCAAGAGGATGTCATCCCCCAACCAGCAGTGCACCTGGAGGTGCGTTTGAAGAGTGGTGGAGGATGGGGGTGTGGCCTCTGGACACCTCTCAGCAATCCCATGTGTGGGACTTACTGGAGGTAACAGGAGGGGTTGGTCGCCCCCAAGGACCCACAGCATCCAAGGGGACTTTATGCCCCTCCAGCAATGTGCCAAGAGGTGCATTTGCAGAGTGGTAGAGAAAGGGGACATTGCTTCCGTACATCTCTCAGCAATCCCTCTGTGTAGGTCTTGCTGGTTGTAACAGGAGTTCTTGTTGGCCCCCAAGGGCCCTCAGGAGCCAAGGGGACTTCTTCCCTCCTACTGCAGTGCGGCCAGAGGTGCATTTGCAGAGTGATCAAGAATGAGGATGTTGCCTCCGAACACCTCTCAGCAATCCCACTGTGTGTCCCTGGGTCAATTTCGGTCCCAAGGACCCCGGGACCCCCTTCCCTGGGACCAGGTGTTTTCAAAATGGGGAGGGGTCCATGCGGCCCCCCTCCCTGGACAGATTATGGCCCCAGGTACCCCATTTCCCGGGGCCCCACTTTTTCTTTTTTTAAGTCTGTAGTTAGATAAATAGTCTTTCTTACACACCAACTTCATATTGCCTACCTACATATACAGTGTTACTTATAACTTACATTTTAAGGTGGTATGTAAATTCTAAATTAAAGTTATAACTATAGCTTTAGAATTTCTAATGTTTGTGTAGTTACGTATGGTTTCTATGGACAGATTAAATAAAGTTTTCCTAACTATAACTTATCTGTACCCTTTGCATTTTCATGGAATACAGCTATATATATAAATAATTCACTTAAAAACACGACGGTTGCAGGGGCGTTATAATAAGAAAATAGAATTTTTTTAAATCCTTAGAAATTCACTGAAAAAACCAAAGGTTACAGAGACGTTCTAGTTAGGCTCAGATTTCACTAAAACAAAAGCATAGAAACTCAGCTGTTATAGGTACCTGAGCTAACTATAACTTATGCCCCCACAATGCACTGCTTATGACCTCACATATTACATCACTCATGACATGGTCAGTGACATCACTGTGAGTGGGTGTGTAAGTGGATCTCTGGGTCTCTGAGTGGGTGTGTGAATGGTTTTATGGGTGTGTGAGTGGTGTTCTGGGTCTCTGAGTGAGTGTGTTAGTGGCTGTATGGATGTGTGAGTGTGTGTGTGAGTGAGTGAGTGGTTGGGTGGGGGTATAAGTGGGTGTGTGAGTGAGTGGGTGAGTGGGTCTGTGAGTGGGTATTTTTTTAAAATTGGGATCTTGATCTGCAGATCCATTGTGGATTCACACAGGGGGCTGTGCTGAGCACCGCAGTGGATCCGCGGGTCCTAGCATGCCCAAAAAATGTTTTTGGGCAATTTTGAGCCTATGAGGAGTCCCTCACAGACCCCTCTATCAGTCCCATGAGGTCAGGATACTTCTATTCTGACTCTTTATATCCTATTTACACTTCATTCCCCCCCTTTCCAGGAACTGTGTCCCAATTAACTAAATGGCGGCCGCACCTTTTCTCTCAGGTTGCAGCCAACCAGTCGCGGCATTACTGTTGGTGTGTGGATCCTCATGCACTAAGAATAAAAACATTTTGAAGATGTCTTGCCCATGAGGGGTCCCTCACAGACCCCTCCATCAGTCCCATAGGGTCAGGGTACCTCTACCCTGACACCTTCTCTCATATTTACATTTTATTGTCACCCCTGGGAACTGTGTCCCAAAGCACAAAATGGCAGCCACAACTTTCCTCTCAGGTTGCAGCCATCCAATTACAGCATTGCTATTGGTGCATAGACCTGTGAATCGGCCCGGATCTGTAGTGGATCAGTGATGGATCCGTGTCTCTAGATATACATAAATCCTTTAACTTTAATAACAACCAAATTACAAAAGGCACTCTTTCTGTACCAAGATCTAGCTTTCAGCCAAGTTTGATGTAATTACATTCAGTGGTTCGGGCTGTTGTCACATTTAAAATCCCTATGGGAAATTGCATGATGAAAATGCGTTTTGAGACCCACCTTTTTTTCTCAGCCCCTGCTTATGGTTCATCCCAACACTTTTCAGACAGCAGCTGAAGTGACTTGCAAACTAGTTTAGAACATTTTGTGAAGATTCGTCAAACGGTGCCAAAGTTATTAGCAAACCATAAAAACACTTTTTCTATGTGAAACTAGGTCCTAACTATACCTACTAACTGGCGATTGCTAGTAAGTAATATACACACGGTGGTAAAATAGGGTTATGTTGCAGTACTCCTCCCCACACACTTTTTGCTTGGCTTTTGATGCAACTTTGAATGTAGAGTATTGGGTCCCTACTGTCCAGGTTCCCTGTACCAGTGTTCTTTCCCTAAAAACAAGTCCACAATTGGTACTTCTGCCCTCCTGTAAGTCCCTAGTAAATGGTACCCTAGGTACCTAGGGCCTGGAGGGGGACCCCCTCAGTAGGATCATGCCACTGCCCCTACAGCTGGCATGCACTTGTGAGGTGCAAAAATGACCAAGTCGATATGGCACACTGCCTGTGTGCCATGCCAACTAGCACTGCCTAAGATATCGGTAAGTCACCCCTCTAGCAGGCCTTACCAGCCCTAAGGCAGGGTGCACAATATCCCAGGTGTGGGCATATCTGCATGAGCAGATATGCCCCTACAGTATTAGGGTATATTCCCTAATATTGTAAGTGCCAGGAAAGCCATAGAGAGTACATGGGCTGGGAACTTGACAGCTCGAGTTCCACAGCAGCATGATGTATTCACTGAACCCAGGAGTGTTTGGTACCAAACAGCTCCTTGTAATAAATACACACTAATGCCAGTGTGAGATGTATTAAAACATGTACTCAGAAGGCACCTCAGAGGTGCCCCCTGAAAACCTATTGACTCTGGTGTGGGCACTGACTGGCTTTAGGCAGCCTGCCACACAGACATTTATCTGTCCCCCTGGGTGGAGAGCCTCTGCTCTCTGGGACCTTAAACAATGCACATCCTGGGCAGAGGTGTCAAACCTCCTCCCTCAGGATGGGCCAATATTCAAAGGGGAAGCTTCAAAGGCCTGCCGCCTTTGTAATGTGACCCCAGCCTCTGCTGCTAGCAGCAGATGTCAGCCCCCAGTTTACACTCCCACTTTGGGCGGGAAAACGTAAAAAGAATAGGAGGTGGGCCCACCTCTGCCAGCTCCATCCCTAAGGTGGGGGAGGCGAGGAAAAACACATCTTTCAGTCCCTGCCATCTTGAAGATGGGGGACCCCACCAATAAGGGCTAGGTCTATGACTCCCTGTCCCATAGGAGGGTGAGATAATAGAGGACGTAGTCACCCCAGGTAAGGTGCCCTGTGGCCCTACCTACTACTCCCCTAAATCACATCCTAAATGTAGTATTTAGGTTGCTCCCCTGACTCAGAAACTGGATCTCCGATGACCTACGAAGAAAGAAGATGACCCTGCAGAGAAGACAGAAGGAGATGAATGCCTTGGCCCCAGCCCTACCGGCCTGTCTCAGGCTTCGACGAACCTGCGACCTGTCTTGCCGCCATCAACCTCTGAAACCCCTAAGAGAACTTCTGCCTTCAACAAAGATTCCAATCTCCCGTGGACAGCGCACCTGTCCAGAAGAAACCAACAACCAAGACTCTGGATCCAAGTGGATCCGCGACTCGTGCCCACTCTGCACCCGACACCCACGGCCCAAATCTGGGTGGATCAACTGCCTAGTGAAATCTCCCCATTGACCAGGACTCCGAATCCAACATTGGACGACCTCTCCTGGACCCTCCGGTTCAACGCCTGCAGCCTGTTTCCGAAAAGAAGAAATTGCATAGGATTGCATTGGGCACCAGGTGCTGTGTTTGCACCCTGCACCCCGCCACCCATGTGCCGCTGGTGGTGTATGCTTGGTGCTGCTTTGTGTTCCCCCCGTGCTAGTCCTAATACCCTAAGTTTGGCCCCTGCAACCGTTCCACTTACCTGCAAGCAACGTGGCTCCAAGGACCCCCACCAGGCCACCCATGTGCTGCTGCTGGTGCAGTGTTGGTACTTACTTGACCCTTGCCCACTGCTGACCTTTGGTCCTGAAGACTGGAACTGTAAGTTGCGTACTCACCTGATTAACTGTAAAACCATAGGATAACATTGAACTGTGCTGAAAACTTCTAGTGTCAATTTTTTGAAGTGCAAAGTATTTTTATTTTTTAATTAAAAACATACTTTATTGCGAAGACCTTGGTATTAAAATAATATACAAATAAAAGTATATTTTTCTAAAATTGGCCTGGATCTCCTTATTGAGTCATGTGTCCATTATTGATCACTGTTGTGCAATACATGTCTTACACTCCTCTGTGTTAGGCCTAAGGTTGCTCGCCCACACAACCATTAATAGAGCACTTTGGTTTTTACATTGAGCCCTGTACACTTTTGGGGAACCCCTGGACTCTGTGCACGGTATTACCACCAAGTGGCAATATCATATACAGAGCCAGCCTCCTACACACACACATAGATAGATAGATAGATAGATAGATAGATAGATAGATAGATAGATAGATAGATAGATAGATAGATAGATAGATAGATAGATAGATAGATAGATAGATAGATAGATAGATAGATAGATAGATAGATAGATAGATAGATAGATAGATATATTCACTGAAAAAACATAGGTTTCAGGCACGTTATAGTTAGAAATTAGCATTTAAAAAACCTTAGAAATTCACTGAAAAAACCATAGGTTTCAGGGACGTTATAGTTAGTTGGACATTTCACTCATACAAAACCATAGAAATTCCCCTGTTGTAGTTAGTTCAGCTAACTATAACTCGTGCCCCCGCAATGTACTGCTGATGACGTCACATATTACATCATTCATGACATGGTCAGTGACATTACTGATGACATCACAGATTACATCTCAAATGACATCACTGATGACATCATCCAGTGACTGTGTGTTTCTGTAAAGTTTAAATATGGTTTATATATATGCCAAGGTGTGTTGAAGAATGAGTGGGTGTATAAGTGTCTGGATGAAGGATTTAGTAGGTGCGTGACTGATTAAATGTGTCTTACTGAATGCATGGGTTAGTGACTAAACTGTCGGAATGTGTGTATCAGTATGTCTGTTCTTGTGTAGGCTGCTGCATGTGTTGGTCATTAGCTACATGAGTGTCTATATGGGTTATTGATTGGTTGCCTGAGTATTTGTATGGGAGACTGAGTGTGTGTGTGGGTGGGTGGAAGGTGTGTGACTGTGCATAGATGTGTGAGTAGTTGATTCACTAGGTGTATGGGTTCAAGAGTGCATGTGGAGACAGCTGTATGGGCAGGTGAGTGTGTGTATGGGTGTGTTGGTGAGGGATTGGATGTCTCAGTGGTATATGTCCAAGTAACTACATATGTAAAAGGCAGTATATGTGAGAGTTGGAGTATATAAATGATTATACGTGAGAGTCAGTGATTGTGAGAGTGGCTGTTAGGATGACTGTGTACTTGTATCAGTGATTGAATAAGAGAGTAAGTATGTGTTAGTATATGTTTGAATACGTGAGGTGGTGTGTGTATAACTGTATAGGTGAGGAAATGGGAGTGTGATTGATTTGTTGCATGACTGACTAGGTGTGTGAGTAACTGCATGGATGACTGGTGGTGTGTGAGTGTCTGTATAGGTGTATGAGTGCATATGATAGTGTTGTATTGATGAGTGACTGTATGTATGATTGATTGTATGGGTGAATGAGTCGATGTGTGTGTAGACCTAGGAATCAGTGAGTGCGTATGTAGTAACTGGTATTGGTGTGTCGATGGTTTTGAAAATGGTAGTCTGTATTTTACAGTGGGTGTATCAAAGGTTATATTAGAGTGTGAGGAGGTGCATCAGATTTTCATGTGGATGATATCATCAGTGATGTCATCAGTGATGTCATATGAGATGTCATCAGTGATGTCATCAGCGATGTCACTGGCCATGTCATGAATGATGTAATATCTGACATCATCAGCAGTGCTTTGCGGGGGCACGAGTTATAGTTAGCTGAACTAACTATAACGGGGGAATTTCTATGGTTTTGTACGAGTGAAATGTCCAACTAACTATAACGACCCTGAAACCTATGGTTTTTTCTGTGAATTTCTAAGGTTTTTTAAATGCTAATTTCTAACTATAACGTGTCTGAACCCTGTTTTTTCAGTGAATTTCAATGGTTTTTTAAATGCTAATTTCTAACTATAACGTGCCTGAAACCTATGCTTTTTTCAGTGAATTTCAATGGTTTTTAAATGCTAATTTCTAACTATGCCTACAAAGGTAAGACATGTGAAGAAAGAGGAAGAAAAGCGCAGAAAGTAGCAAGACAAATACAGAAAGAGGCAACAGAAGTCCAGAAAGACGAAGAAAAGTGCAGGAAAAAGCAAGAGATGTGCAGAAAGAACCAACAGAGGAGCAGAAAGACTTCCTGTGCCCCCAACCTTTTACTGACGGGTACTGGTGGTAACTGACTGACTAACCAGGACCGAAGCCAGTGCAATGCTAAAAGACACTTTGAATACAGTGAAAACACCCACATACACTAGGGAACACTATGCGTTGGGGTACCCCTGTGATTAGCATGACCTCCTCTGTATTTGCCATGAGTTAGTGCCTGGGTCATTGCATGAGTACATGGGTACTGAGTGGATGATTAGAGTACTGCGAGGAGAGTGCATGGTGAATTTATAAGTGCTTGGGTTTTGGCGGAGTGATTGGATAAGTACATGGTCCTGGCTGGGTGAATGGAGGAGTGCATTGGTAGTGACAAGGAGATGGCTGGACTGCATCCGTAATGCTTAGGGGATTGTAGCAGTGCATGTGTTAGTGGAGTGATTGGATAAGTACATGGTGCGCGCTGGGTGATTGGAGGAGTGCATGGGTAGTGACAGGGCGATGGCTGGACTGCATGGGTACTGCTCAGGGTATTGTAGCAGTGCACGAGTTAGTGCATGGGTAATTGCATGAGTGCATGGGTAGTGACTGGATGATGAGAGTGCTGCAAGGAGAGTGCATGGTCAATTTATAAGTGCTTGGGTTTTGGCGGAGTGATTGGCTAAGTAAACACATGTCACATCAGGACACGCCCCCCTCTCTTCACCACTATGCAAACGCGCCCCCTGGCGAGTTTTAAGTTGGAGGATTAATTCCCCTTGAATCCTGAGGGTCCCAGGGGGCTAACTAACCCACCATGTACCTCCAGTAAGCGCAACAGAGCTGCGTTGCAGAGAGGTGGTCCGAGGCCACGCCCCATTTTACACCTCTCTGCAATGCAACTCTGCGGCGCTTACTGGAGGTACCTGGTGGGCTAGTTGGACCCCAGGAACCCTCAGGATTCAAGGGGACTTAATTCCCCAACTTAAAATGCGCCACTGGGCGCGTTTGCACACTTGTCGCATGTAGGACAGTAGGATCTGCACTTATGTTGCCCCCACTTTTTTTCTGATGTATACACTGGTTTCTGGCTATAGTCAGGCTGGGTCCCTACTGATCAGGGCCCCAGTCTCTCTGTTCTTTCTAAACAACTTGGAGTGCATATTAGATGCACTAGTGATTGGTTACTGTGGTGCCTTATGAGCCCCTAGTATATGGTACCTTCGATACCAAGGGCATAGGTACTTTACAGGCCTACCAGGGGCTGAAGCATGTATTATGCCACCCCTGGGAAGCAGACTAAATCTGACACCTCAGGCCTGCTACTGCAGCCTGTGTGAGGTAGTGTTAGCACTCCTCACTGAGGTATAGGTTCCTATATCTCACCATACACACACATATAAACCTATCAGTCACCCCTCTGGCAGGCCCTATCAATCCTGAGGGCAGGGTGCTTGGTTTACAATGTGAGGGGGTTTCTCTACCTGAGCAGGGCCCCTCTGCAGCTGGCAGGGTCCCTTCCCTGTGGCTGTTTGTGAATGCGGTTAAACCATATACTCTTAAGTGCATTATAACCTCCCGGTTAATGCTAACTTTGGAATGACTGCATCAAAACATGTTGTGTTTGGTGTCAAACATCTTGGAATCATACCCCACATCAGTTCATGATGTGGGAGTATGATCCCACCCTTCTAGAGGGGATGACATGTACCCACTGTAGTAAAACAACAGAAATCTGAAAGAGCCCTGGCATCACACAATCGATGCCACCAGCACAGACACTGGGCTACCCTACTGCTGCTGACTGAAACTCGCAGTGGAGGAGGCCCAACAAAAGGCATCCTGTCACAGGGAGGTGTCACCACCTTCAAAACAGGATTTAGTGTATTGGAGCTGGGTGGGTGCACTCTTAGAGTGCTTTGAAGTCCTGCACTGCGGGAACAGTACGCTTCTCTGTGCATATGCCAGCTCAAACCGGTTCAGGGGCTACCAGCCCCTGCTCTTGCGTGAAACTGGACAAAGGGAAGTGGTTGTAACCACCCCCCCCTGACCCTCCTAGGGGAGTGGTCATAGAGCTAGTCCCTCCCTTTCGTTCACTATAAGATAGGTACACCTTGCCATTGCAAGTTAGATAACCCTGGACGACGCTTTACAAGAAGAATCCTGGCCCTTCGACATTCCACTACCTTTGGAAGACAGAAGAATCTCCCTTGGAGTCAAGTAGTGACTCCCCTGCTTGGCAGGCACCTGAAACTCTAATCAACAGTTGCAAACTTTCTCACTCCCGCCAGAGTCCGAAGTCCCTGCGACCCCAGAAATAGATTTCCTGACCTCTCGTTGGCCATTTTGAGTCCCCAGTGAAGCTGTGGCATCTGGACCCCACGAGCGACGAGGAACTGCAATACCTGGGAACCGTGCACTATTGTCAAGTGCAACCCCTTCACAACATTCAACGAACTTCTGCTTTGGACTATTTGTGGCCCAAGCCTCCAGCAGGTTTTGCAGCAAAAATCAGAGGCCTACCATGTCCCGAGTGACCGTGGGCTTCTGTGAAGCATTTCCTCAAGAGGCGTCTTTGCGATCCTTTGCCCGTTGGTTAGCGGGTCCCCAAAGACTTTCTTCTCAACTCAAAGGGCTCCTCTGGTTGCTCTAGGCCTGTCCTCACTTACTCTTGCTGGGTGAGTCCCTCAGACCTTGCTGATCTGCACCATCGACTTTCTTCACCCTACACAAGACTTGCTTTTGCCAAGGCTTGTTGGCTTTAATCCGGTTGCCGACACAGCCATCAGCTGCAGACTTCATGGGACACTTGGAATCCAGATGCTGGTCATCTTAGATCCCTCCTGGACCTCGTGAGCGAAGAGTCAAAACACCATCGACAACCTGGAATCACCTGACATCCGTGGGCATCCATCTTCCTGGCCCCGGGTCACTGGCAAGTGACTGTCAACACTGTCCCTTCAATTTACAGGTCTTCTACATCCAGAATCCAGCCTTGGATTTGACCGGACACTTCTTCAGTCGCCGCAAGCAGCAAGTCTTCTTTGGTCTCCATAGAAAACAGCGACCCGACACCAAAAGACACCTATGCACCCGGCTTCCCTGGGTGAGGTAACTCGTGCACTCCGGTGCCCTAGTGTGTGTTGGCCCTCGAATTACTTACCTTGTAAGTGGCTTGCTTGTAGACTTCCTCGAAGTACCTTAAAACTTTAAAAATCAAACCGCGACTTGCTCCATTATAATCAATAGGGAACCCGCGCCTGTGTTCACACACTGCACGCGTCTCCCGTGGGCCTGTTACTTACATGCTGACACTGAAGTCTTGAAGCCCAAGCGATTCTACAGGCCCTAGGCCTTGTCATTTTGCAAGTCGACTTTCCTAACCCATTTTTTTAGTATATGGTCTGGTACGCCCCTTGGGCCCCAGCCATATTTTTGCTTAACTTATTGTGAAACGTTGATATTTGAATGTGTACCTGGCTTCTAATCTCATAAGGAGATTAGTAGAGTGTGTCTAGAAATAAATACATATATATTTGATATATATACCTGTGTGGTGTCCTTTCATTTGGTAATTCAAGAGATTATAAGGTAAAACAAGCTGCTTTACATTCCTCTGAGACTTAGCCTGAAGGCTGCTCTCCACAGCTAGCACTAAGATAGCTTTCTTTAAAAGGTTGTCTTAAACCTATCTACCATAAGAGTCAATTTGGACTGGTGCAAGGTGGCCACTATAACTAGTCACCAGCATATGCCAGTCCAACTTCTCACATCGCATCAGGCCACGCCCCCTCCCTGCACCACTGTGCAAATGCGCCCCCTGGAGCGTTGTAAATTGGGGGATTAAATCCCCTTGTGTCCTGAGGGTCCTTTGGGGCCAACTAGCCCACCAGCTGCCTCCAGTAAGCGCCACAGAGCTGCGTTGCAGAGTGGTGTAAAAAGTGGGCGTGGCCTTGGACCACCTCTCTGCAACGCAGCTCCCTGGCACTTAGTTGAGGTACCTGGTGGGCTAGATAGCCCCGAGGGACTCTCAGGATTCAAGGGAAACTAATTCCCCACCTTGAAACGCGCCACGGGCGCGTTTGCAAAGTGGTGCAGGGAGGAGGCGGGGCCTCCGGCGATTTGTCGGTTCCTCTATTTTCTTTTTTTCTTTTTCCTTTTTTGGGAGGGGGGCTGCATGGCCCACCTTCCCTTGGCCACTTTTGGCCCCGGGGACCCCATCCCCTAAGCCTGGCACCCTTTTTGAAAAAAATAATTATGTAGAGGGGGACCGCGTGGCCCCCCTCCCACGGCCAATTATGGCCCCGGGGACCCCATCCCCCGGGGCCTGGCCATCCGTTTTAATTTTTTTTTCCAGAGGGGGCAGCGTGGCCCCCCTCCTCAGGCCGGGAACCCTGCCTTTTTAAAAAAAAAAGTTTGAATTTATTTAAAGGGGAGGGGGCCCGCGTGGCCCCCCTCCTGCGCCACTTCTGGCCCCGGAGACCCCATCCCCCGGGGCCAGCCCTATCCGTTGGGGACCGTGGGGGGAGCCCCAATGCCCCCATGGTCCCTCCGGCTCCCCGCCTCCTTGCTTTTCCAAACTGGGAGCTGCTAACATGCAGCTCCCCTTGTGGAAAAGCAATTCTGCTTTGGATTTTGGAAGCGAGAGCAGGTTTCCCTGTTCTCACTTCCAAAATCCAAAGCAAGTTTGCCGTGCTCCCGCCCTACCATAGCAAACAGCAGTGTCCCGGGGGCACCCCGGGACACTGCAGGAGCCGGCCCTGGGGGGTGGCGGTCCCCAGGGCCATCAAAGGCTTCAGAAGGGGGGCCGCGCTGCCCCTTCCCAACGTTTGCAAAGCCGGGGAGGTTGTGGTCCCCGGGGCATGTGGGGGGGCTCGAGTCCCCCCACACAGTTAATTTTTTTTTTTTTAAAGAGCCCTGGGGCTTAAAAATAACGAAGTGCGACAACCCACGCTTTGTTTTTTTAAATTTTACGTACGGATTCACGCACCCAGCGCGAATTCGGACGATTAAAAGAAAAAAATGCTTTTTTGAGCCCTAGGGGTCCTTGTGGGACTCCCTGAGCAGGCCTAGGGGGTCAGTGTGTTTCTATCCTGCCCCCTTTTTTCACCTCTGTTTTTCTGTTTTCTTGTGACTCGGTTCACAAGATGGCTGCCAACACTTTCTGGTTTGGAGTGTTAACAGCCAATTAGAATGAAGCTCGTGGTCGGGAGGAGTCGCGAATCCACAGCTGCCCTAGATATCAAGATTTTAATTTTTTGAATTTCTCAGCAACTACTGAACGGATTTAAACCATTTAAAAAAAAAAAGGTCGCTTTCTGAACCAAGCACTACCTTTTTGCCAAATTTGGTATAATTCCATTCAGCAGTTTCGGCTGTAGCCTTGCCCAAAGTTTCCTATGGGAAATTGATTTTTTTACTCGTTTTTGGGGAATTTCTCAGCAACTACTAAACGGATTTACACCATTTTAAAAAAAGGTCGCTTTCTGAACCAAGCACTACCTTTGTACCAAATTTGGTGTAATTCCGATCAGCAGTTTCGGCTGTAGCCTTGCCCAAAATTTCCAATGGGAAATAGATTTTTTTAATCTTTCTTGGGGAATTTCTCAGCAACTACTGAACGGATTTACACCATTTTAAAAAAACGTCGCTTTCTGAACCAAGCACTACCTTTGTACCAAATTTGGTGTAATTCCGTTCAGCAGTTTCGGCTGTAGCCTTGCCCAAAGTTTCCTATGGGAAATGGATTTTTTTACTGGTTTTTGGGGTATTTCTCAGCAACTACTAAACGGATTTACACCATTTTAAAAAAAGGTCGCTTTCTGAACCAAGCACTACCTTTGTACCAAATTTGGTGAAATTCCGTTCAGCAGTTTCGGCTGTAGCCTTGCCCAAAATTTCCTATGGGAAATTGATTTTTTTACTCTTTCTTGGGGAATTTCTCAGCAACTACTGAACGGATTTACACCATTTAAAAAGAAAAGGTCGCTTTCTGAACTAAGCAGTACCTTTTTGCCAAATTTGGGGTAATTCCATTCAGCAGTTCAGGCTGTAGTCCGTCTCAAAATTTCCTATGGAAATTAACACGGAGAAAATGCGTTTTGGGACACCCTTTTTTCTCAGCCCCGCTTGACGAATCCCCTCCAAACTTTCAGGATAGAGCTGACCTGGATAGACTTTTTTTGGGGGGAATTTCGCGAAGATTCGTCAAACTACGCCAAAGTTATTAGCAAATCAAAAAATGCTTTTCCTATGGAAACTAGGTTCTAACTATTACTACCGATTGGCGACCGCCAGTAGGTAATATATATATATATATATATATATATATATATATATATATATTATCTACTGGCGGTCGCCAGTAGATAGTTATAGTTAGGACCGTGTTTCCATAGGAAATCTGAAAATTCTGTTTTGAATAACTTTGGCGCCGGTTGACGAATCTTCGCGAATTTTTCAAAACTAATAGGGCGCTCCGCTCAGCTCCTACCCTGAAAGTCTCGGGGGGATTCGTCAAGCGGGGGCTGAGAAAAAAGGGGGGTCCCAAAACGCGTTTTCCCCATGCATTTTTCCATAGGACCTTTAGTCGAAGGTACAGCCCGAACGGCTGAACAGAATTACTTGAAATTTGGCAAAGAGGTAGTCCTCAGGTCAGGGAAGTGCCTTTTGCATATATGGAGTCAATCTGTTCAGTAGTTCCTGAGAAAATTGAGTAAAAAGCACATAAATATCTATAGCCGCGCACCGTGCGCGCACCGTGCGCGCACCGTGCGCGCACCCTAACGTGCGCGAGCGTAATTCTGATTGGTGGTTAAATGTCAGCCAACGTTCGAATCGGTCAAAATCAGGAAGTGTCGGCCGCCACTTTGTTTGTTTTGAGTGCGAGAGTGAAAAAGGAAGGTGGCGAACGAGAAAAGGGGGCAGGGTAGAGCGTTCCTGACCCCCTAGCCTTTGTCAGGGGGTCCCTGAAGGACCCCGAAGGGTGAAAACATTTTTTATTTTTTTTTCAAAAAATCGCGGGGTGCGCGCACGGTGAAAAACCATTAAAAAAAAACAAACGTTGTTTATTGTAAAATAAATAAATAAAAAATATAATAATAAATACATAACTTAGCATTTTAAAAAACATACAAATTCACTGAAAAAACCATAGGTTTAACACAGGTTATAGTTAGGAATTAGCATTTAAAAAACCTTGCAAATTCACTTAAAAAACCATAGGTTTCACACATGTTATAGTTAGGTGGACATTTCACTCGTAAAAAACCAATGAAATTTCCCCGTTACAGTTAGTTGAGATAACTCTAACTGGTGCGACCGCCACTCTATCACAAGGATGATGTCATCAGTGATGTCATGAGTGATGCCACTGACCATGTCATGAGTGATGTAATATGTGACGTCATGAGCAGAGGATTGCGGGCGCGCGAGTTATAGTTATCTCAACTAACTATAACGGGGGAATTTCATTGGTTTTTTACGAGTGAAATGTCCACCTAACTATAACATGTGTGAAACCTATGGTGTTTTAAGTGAATTTGCAAGGTTTTTTAAATGCTAATTCCTAACTATAACGTGTGTTAAACCTATGATTTTTTCAGTGAATATATATATATATATATATATATATATATATATATATATCTCACAGCAGGTAGAAGTGGAGATAAGGATACAGTAGTATGATACATGGAGTGGTCTAAGAAATTTGTTGACCACAATGCTAGTTCTGCATTGAACTCAATTAAAAGTATGTCTGAGTGTTTCTGGAGCTTTTATAAACCACATGTAGCTGGGTTTGCATCACAAGTTCAGACAGAGTTCATTCAAAAGTCTAGGTGTTTGTAAGCCCAGTGATCTTTCTGCATGTCTTGTCCGTTTGAATGATGGTTGGTTGATGCAGAGGACAGTGGGAGATGTACACAATACGATCTAGCATGAGAGGCAAGATGGCGGCCGCGTAGAAGCGGCCGGTAGTAGCAGGTCGCAAGGAGGATGTGGACAAAGATGCAACTGGCAGAACACAGGGATCAAGGCTACCCGCGTCCGTTCATGGACTCATCTAAGATTTAAGTACCGATAATGACGCCATGATCCTCTAGTTTACCGGTCGTGGCTTAGGTGGCTCCTTCCTACGAGCTTTGGTTGCTGCGGCGGCTCGCGCTTCCCGCTGCTGGCGTTCAGCTGCTGTTTGTGGGCGGAGGCTGCGGAACGGAGCGGTGCTCCGTGTGGAACTGACGTGCAGAAACGGGGAGAGGAGTCGTATTCAGGTTCTGGATATTGGCAGTCTGTGCCCCCCTATGACCAGAAGAAGAGCATGTTTGTCTAGATCAGCTGTTATGGCCCCAAAATCCATCAACTCCAAACCTGCCGCATCTAAAAAGAAAGGAGGAGTGGAAGGAGGAATGGTGGTGCAGGGGGATTCAGATCAGTCGGCGAGAACCCATTCACCCTCTGTCAGGAAACAGCAGTTGGCCGGTAAGACTCGCCAGGCTTCCGCCATAATCGCTGATATGTTTACGAAATGTGGCAAGGAGAAAGGGGCAAAGGGTAGCTCACCACTGGTGGTTTCTGGGGAAGCACAGGGGCCTGCCATTACTGAAGAGAGCATGGAAGGGGCAGGCGAACAGCAAGCTTCTGTTGTCCCCCAAGCTGATGGCGGGAGTGCGCAAGGGGGTATTCACGGAGGTGCTGGTGCTGGCCCTGCAGCAGGAAGAATATTTGAGGGCGGAGAAGCCGCGGATAATAAAGCTGGTGCCACCCCTAAAGCAGGTCAACACGCCAGCAGCATTTACCCCCCCCCCCCCGGATTTGGAGATAAGCAACGTGGAAAGAATGTATCCCAGGGCACAGACAATCGTGAGAACCGTGAGAACCGGGAGTCAGCTCCCAGCGAGTTCATCCCAGAAGATGTGTTGCGGGGCCCGGCGGAAAAGGTTCCGAGCGACTGTTTCTTCTCGGTGTCTGAGGATGCAGAGTGGTCAGACGAGGACGATCATAGTTCCTTACCGGATGGCAGTATGCAGGGCACAGGAAGCGATCTGGAACAATAGCTTCCTATTACAGTGGTAAGGCCTGCGGCTGGCTCCAAGGGCCAGGTTAACCATGAGCTTAGATTGGATCACTCATCGGCCATGCCATTGCAAGGAAGCCCTAGCTCAGAGGCATCTCAGGTGTCGCTACTGGAATCAATACATCAAGAAATCATCGCTCACCGGGAGGAGACTCGCCAAGATAGCAGGAAGTCACAAGCTGCCCTGAGGAAAATGCAAGGGGCCGTGAGGAAGCTGTCTACGGCATGTACGACATTAGGTGACAGAGTTTCGAACCTGGAGGAGAGGGTCGTGTCAACAGAGGCCCAGGCTACCGAAGCAGTAATCAAAGTAGATGCCCACTGCTCGCAAATGTCAGATATTCAATGGAAACTTGAGGACATGGAGAATAGACTGAGACGGAACAATCTCAGGGTCCTGGGGATCCCGGAGGGGGCCGAAGGTTCAGATATTAGAGCGTTCATTATCAAACCATTCGGCCAAGCGTTCCCTGAGCTTTCCAGTTGGAACTGGCCCTGCGAAATTCAGAGGGTACATCGCACTCCTTTCAAAGTTCGGAGAAATGCGAGAGAAGGGGACAAGCCAAGGGCTATTTTGATATTTTTTGGCAACTTTGTATTAAGGCAGTTAATTGCGGAGAAGGCGAGACCGGAGGCAAGGAGGACTAGTGAGGGGCTGTCTTTCTTTGTTCGCCCAGATTTCTGCCACGCTACGGTAGAAAGGAGATGGAGACTTCGCCAGCTTATCAAACCTTTCCAGGAAAAGAAACTGGAAGCCTATTTGATAAACCCTGCTCAGTTAAAGGTTATTAATGATAGGAAGACTAATTATTTTTCCTCTGAGATAAAGGCAAAGGAGTTCCTTGACTCTTTGGGCTAATCGATGTTGTTTTTTTTCTTTTTTTTGTGACAAAGAGAAACAGTCTGACTTTCATGTTTGTTAGGGTTCACTTTGAAGGCTATAGCGCTTTTCTCCCTGTCTCTTCCTTTTATGGTTTATAGGTATTCTTAGGTTTTCAGGCTGTTTAATTTTATTTACTCCTCACTTGCGACCGGGCTTTCATCACATGCACAGACTAGGTCTGAGCGCCTCGTTTATGGGGATGCAGGGGAGGGGGTGGGGGGGGTTGGGGGGTAGGCGGAGGGTGGGGGGAGTGGG
Organism: Triturus cristatus; assembly: GCF_964204655.1. Lineage (NCBI taxonomy): Eukaryota > Metazoa > Chordata > Amphibia > Caudata > Salamandridae > Triturus > Triturus cristatus. The sequence goes on from NC_140579.1 coordinate 1,161,208,065, forward strand.
GGGAGTGGGGCGGGAGTATCGGGAGTGGGTGGAAAAAAGTAAAAAAGAGATAATCTGGTGTTGCAGGGAGATAGGATGTTTTGAATGGTCTCGATTTGGTGTAGTTTTCTTGTCTGGGTGGTTTATGTTTCAGTTTTTGCTACAAAATATGATGATTTTAGGCGGGCTTCGAATGGTAAGAAAGGTTAGGAACTTAGATCATGTTGAACATTAATATCTGTACTGTTAACGTTAGCGGCCTGAATGATTGGAAGAAGCGCCAAAAGTTGTCTCACTTTGCTAGATACAATAAGTTAGACATAATCTGTTTGCAAGAGACACATCTGCTATGGGCTAAACGTAATTTACTTTGTATAAGAGGGTTTGATTTGATAGCCTGTACAACACAGACCTCTACGATAAGGGGGGTCGCAATCTTGGGTAGAACTTCATTGGGGGGGGCGAAGAGGGTTAAATGCGATAGTTTGGGTAGGTGGGTTATCGCAGAAATGAATATTGGATATACAATCTGTTCGATTTATGGGTCAAATTATGACGATCCAGATATATTTGATTTCCTCGAGGAAGAGTTAGCGGACTGGCCAACCCCAATGATAGTATGCGGCGACCTAAATATTTCAACTGACTGGCATAGTGCACTGAATTACACTGGACGAAAACCAAGGGTGTATCGGGCTTTTTCCTCTCTTATTAGTTCTCATGGGTTAAAAGATGTATGGGGTATAAAGGAACCACTGAACCCGGGTTATACATATTTTTCGAACCCGTTTCAAAAGTATTCTAAATTAGATTACTTCTTTATTTCAATGTCAGAATTGAACAAGGTCTGTATTAAGAAGATCCCAAGAATAATATCTGACCATAATCCTCTGATCCTATCCTGTAGTTTAGATATTGTAGGGAAAATTCGCACTAACTGGACCTTTGAAAGAAGGCTATTATCGGATCAAAGATTTTTAGAACACATTAAAAAATGGACAGAGGAGTTTTTTGACGCAAATCGCTACAGCACATCCAGGAACGGTGTCTGGGAAGCTTTTAAGGCAGCTTTTAGGGGGGAAACCATCAGTTGCTCAGCGAGTTTAAGGAAGGCGGATATGTTAGAGCTTGATAGGCTTATGGTAGATCTAGCGAAGGCAGAGGAGTTCCATATCAGGGATATTGGTAGTGGTATGGATGGGTTGGAGAGTCTAAGAAGTCTTGCGATTATTATTAGTATTAAAGCCGATCTACAAAAATTAGTCACACAGAAGGCGGTAGGTGATTATCAGGCCTCAAGGGCTAAGCGGTATGAGACAGGGGAGCAAGCAGGTAGGGTTTTGGCACTTCGTATTAGACAGGATAGAACGAGGAATATTATTACAAGTATACAAGAGGATGGCAAGAACTATTCGGAGTCTAAAGATATTCTAAAAGTTTTTAAAAATTTCTATCAAAAATTGTATGATTACGAGAATCATCAAGTTGATCAGCAAGATCAACAAATGGGGGAGAATGGTAATGGTGGCCAAGTCCTTGATGAATTACTTAGAGAAGAGCTAGACAGAGACTTCACTGGAAGTGAGATCAAGGATGCCTTACGCGAACTTGCTGCTGGGAAGGCTGCAGGCCCTGACGGAATCCCCTTAGAAGCTTACAAAAGTATCGAATCCGAGATTGTTCCTATTATGCTAGATCTTTTTAATGGTATTCTGTGTACAGGCGATATTCCAGACTCGTGGAAAGAGACCAATATAATCATCTTCCACAAGAAGGGCAAACCCAAGGAGAACCCAGGCTCTTATAGGCCTATATCACTTATTAACGCGGACACTAAATTATATTAAAAAATCTGGGCCAAAAGGCTGGGGAAGGTAATTGGCGGTCTTGTCTCCCCTTGGCAGCATGGGTTTGTGCCTGGGCGGGACACTACGGATCATACTCGTCGAGCTATTGCTTTGTTTGATGCCCATGCCGCTAGGGGGGGAGAGATGGCCATGATTCTCCTCGATGCAGAGAAAGCGTTTGACCGCGTAGTCTGGGAATATCTTTGGGGTATCCTTGTAGGAAGGGGATTCGGCCCCAAGGTTATTAAAGCTCTTAGAGCCATGTATAAAGATCCGGTGGCTAGGGTGTTGGTAATGGGAGAGAGCTCGGACAAAATTATGATCAAGAGAGGAACGCGTCAGGGCTGCCCCTGTTCCCCGATACTCTTCTCGTTATATATAGATCCCCTGATTCATAGAATTATGGACTGTCCAAGGATTAGCCCAGTGATAGTTAATGGGTATACTAATAAACTGTTAGCGTATGCTGATGATTTGGCGATTCTTACGACCGATCCACAGCAGGCGATGTCTGCACTTGTAGAGTTGGCAAAGGACTTTGGTAGTAGGTCTGGGTATCTGCTAAATGAGGGGAAGACCCAGATTATCTGTACCAAGAATATTATCAAGTCAGATAGCAGATATGTGGACTCAGCAGTTTATTTAGGAGTAAGGATCAATGCAGCAGTGGATAAGATCAATACTGAAAATTATTGCCCCCTTATGGGATCGATTGAAGCAGAATTAAAAAGACTTGACGTTTTACATCTCTCTCTGGTAGGGAGGGTAAACGTCCTTAAAATGTCAATCTTTCCGAAGGTCCTTTATCTGTTTCGGGCCATCCCCCTTTTGTTGGAGGAAAAATGTTTTAAAAATCTGGAAGCAATTTTTAACAGGTTTATTTGGCAATTTGGGAAAACCAGGCGTTCTATGAAGCTCATGTCACTCCCGTATGAAAGAGGGGGCATGGCCCTTCCAAACCTTCGTTTATATCATCTCTCATGCCTTCTGGCTCATATGTCAATACTTTTTCAACAGGACGTTAGTCTAACAGTGGCCCAGGGAGACAGTTGGGATCCCCCAACTATTTTTGAGCTCTTATTGGGGAAGAAGGCCGTAGGGTTACTTCTGAGGGAGGTAGATCGTAGATATTATAATAAGGTTAGGTTTAAGATCATGGGCGGGGTTTGGGGGACGTGGAAAGCTATTCAAAAGCAGCTGGAGATTCCCAAGTTTAATGTGCATCTTCTTTTATGGAACTCTAACCTGTTCCCGTACTTGGGTATGGACATGAACTGCCCGCTCTGGAATGAACAAGGAATCAGGACTATAGGGGATATACTGTAGGGGGGGGGGGCGGATATTGGGTTTGAAGCGATTCAGCTTAAATATGGGATTCCGTCTAACCACTGTCTTTTGTATGGTCAGTTAGTCCAAACGCTGATGGCTATTAGACCGAGAATCTCGGCATCAACTCGCTTCCCCTTGTTGGACTACTTAGGGAATGGGGGAAATAAAATAAAATACATTTATAATCACCTAATGGCGGGTACGCAAGACGACTTGGAGAAAACAGAATCCGCATTGGCAGCTAAATTAGGCGATCCCGATGTGGATTTAGATTGAGCTCTTACATTAAATAATAAACTACTGCGCTCATCTAACCTACGGGCTCAGCATTACAAAACGTTGTTCAACTTGTATTTTACTCCGGCGAAGTTGTATGCGTGGGGAGTGGTGGAGAATGATAAGTGCCCTAGGTGTCAGACTGGCCCTGCGGATTTAATTCACATGTTTTACCAGTGCGATAAGTTATCCACGACACTAAGGGAAATTTCAAATTTTTTGGCCGGGCGGTTAAAATGTAGAATTGTTCTATCCCCTACACTGTTGTTATTAGGTGTAGATAGGAAAATTGAACTGTGCAGCACTGCAGAAGCTTTGGTCTTTATTTCTGCTGCTGTGTTGCGTATCCTTATCTCTGCAGGATGGAAACATCCTTCCCCCCCCCACCTTCCAAATGTGGATGGCAAGGCTGCTTGGGATACACAATGTTGAATCTTGTTTATACGAATTAAAAAACAATAAAGTAAGGGAAATGGGCAGAAATATATGGGCACCAATCGCTAGCTGGAGAAGCTCAAGTACATAATCCTCGCAGCTTTTATTTCCTGATCATAAATGATGTAATTCCACTGCTTTTGTTTATATTCAACCTGGTTTTGTATCATAGGTATGTGCTATGGCTTATCTTATTTTGTGCTTTCTTCATGATCTATAGGACTGATAAGACTATGTATTTGTATAAATCTATGTATGACACCAGTAAATTCTCAATAAAAATTTTTTTTTAAAAAGGGAGATGCACACAATACAGATGAGAGAGAGCAATGTGGAGCGCAGGAGAACAGAAGCACAAGGGCGAGAGAGAGTGCAATGTGGAATGGGAAGAATCACAAGGACGAGAAGGACACAAGGGCAACCACAACATTAAGGGGCATGGGTAGCTGTACATGGGTGAGAGCAACATGGAGCGCGGTGGTTGTGCGAAGAGGCATACACAAGGGAGACAGCTGGAAAACACATGCACTCTCATGGAGTGCTTAACCAAAAAGAAAAAGGGAGTGTCTGAAAAGTAAGCAGTGGGAGGACACAAGTAATGAGGTCATGCTCCAGGGGCGGGACAAACAGAAGAAGAGGAAGGAAAGCCCACATAACAAAGCTTTGAAGCAAGATTGACTGAGTTTGTAGGTTGCTTTGTTAAAAGAATGCCACATAATGCAATGAACACTATGTTTTATTATTTCCACTGCACAACAACAAGATCATACAAGGCAATCAAATATGTAGTTTATACAAATATGAATCTACTCAGTGAGCACTCACCCTAGGTTTCACAGCAACATTCTACCATAGAGTTCCTTCTCAGAGTTCACATATTGATTGCCATAGAAAAGACAGACAGGTCGATAGATAGCTATAGCAAGCATGTACATGTTTCTTGATAACCGATATCGCTTACTTTTACTGTATACCTGGATACTTAGTTTCAGGTGAGAACAAGTTACTCAAGACTAAACAAAGGCAAACGTAGGCCGCAACTTTCCATGAAAGCAACAATTGAATAATGAATTGAAAATAGTTAAAAATAAAGAGCTTCTACTTGATTTGGGAGACTTGTTCAAGGGTGGTTATGGTTAGGGTAAGGATATTAGGGTGGTGATCGTGAGGACGGTGAGGACGGTGAGGGTGGTGGTGGTGGTAGGGTGAGAGTGGTGGTGGTGATGGTGAAGGTGGTAAGGGTGGTGGTGTTTAGAATGGTGGTGGTGGGGATGGTGTGGTGAAGGTGGTAGTTAGAATGGTGGTGGTAAGGGTGATGGTTATTAGGGTGGTGGCTGTACAGTAGTGGTGGTGGTATGATGATGGTGGTTTAGGTGGTGGTGGTGAAAGTGTACATGGTTAGGTTGGAGGTGTTGGTGGTTAGGGTAGGGTGGTGGTCAGTGTAGGATGGTGGTTGTGGGTAAGGTGGTCATAGTTAGGGTAGGGTGGTGGTGCTTGTGGTTAGGGAAAGGGTGGGTAGGGTAATGGTGGTTAGGGTAGTAGAGACAGAGTGGTGATGGTGGGTTGGTGGTTGTGGTAGGGTGGTGGTAGGCTGGTTAGGATGGTGGTGGTTAGGGTGGTGGTAGGGTGATGGTGGTGGTGGTTAGGTGATGGTTAGTGTGGTTTTGTTTAGGATGGTTGTGATTAGGGTGGTAGGGTGGTTGTGATTAGGGTTAGGTGGTGGCAGCTAGGGTGGTGCCCCTCGAAATCCTCTTTGAAACAGTAGAAGGCCAGACGTGGCCAGATTTCTGATCTCTGTACCGAGCGGGTCCAGTGGTACCCTTTGTTGCGGTCTTTGGGAACCAATCTGGACTCAGATAACACTCCTGGGTCCAGCAGACTCGTATGCAACTTTTGGCCATTAGGATCGGTTTTCTTGGTTGCCCATTGACGGTTAGCGGTGACTCAAAGAATGTGGCTACTGACTTACCGGAGGGGGCTATTTGAGCTTTGATGGCCCTGGTGATGGTTCCAGGAGATCAGCTGACTGACCGTTGGTGTCACTTCTTTGGTCATGGGACTCTGGAGTGACTTTTCCACGAGCCAGGAGCGACCGGCACTGTCCTCTCATTGCAAGCATGCGCTGCCTCAAGCAATACCTAATGAGCAGTGGAAAGACACAAGTAATGTATCCATACTCTAAGGGAGGGACAAACATAAAGACAAAGAAAGACTACTGCAGCTGACCGATAGGAAGCAAGCAGATGTGAGGGACAATCAAGACAATGGGCGGCCTCTAACCCACTGTTAGAAAACTACGTGTCTCGCTAGAAACCGTGCATGCTCTGTTTTAGGCGAGGCCTAAAATGGAATAACAACATCCTGAAACAACCAGTCGACATATTGTGTAACCTTTGACAAAGCAGAGTAAATCCATTTGGCTCCGGGTATGTGATTTGCATAAAATGTAATGGAAAAAACGGATTTGACCACAGTTCAAATAGACCATTTTTACCCCAGTCATAATTTAACTAAACAGATCATAACAGTCTTGAAAAACATATATGAAGCATTTATTTCATATAAAGTAGTTTATATTTGTGACCAGGATATCCTCTTCCCTGCAAAGTTGTTATTAAAATGAAGCAAACAAATTAAAAACTATTTTGCTACATGCATAACAAGAAAGAAGTACATCTGACCTCTGTTTCACATTTGAAAGTGGAAAACAATTCATTGCTCAATTTCTTAATTCGTGAAAATAGTAGAATGCGTGATCTCAGTTTGCTCCATTTTTCCCTGATGCATATCTTGTTGGAGCCATTGTCTACTACACACAGAACAGAAAAAAATACATCAGGGTCAATTCACAAAGGTAAATTTACAAATGTAAATTTACCTAAGTGTAAATCTACTCATGCACCTGGGTGCAAATCTACACTTTGGTAGTATTCGCTATTTCTGAGTTTTGATTTACACCAAAGTGTAGATTTGCTTGTCACCACCCCCTCAGTTAAGGGGGTGGAGATGTAACTTTTCACATGTAGATAGCTCTCCATCACTGTGGTGGAGCTCTCCTTATGGGAAAGTATAGTAAGTTTATTACTCTTTCAAAAATGATTTAAATATTTTAATATAAAATATAAAACAAAAATAACAAAGTATTTATGATTACCATAGAACTAATACAAACAGATGTTGAAGGCACATTAA